>NC_057843.1:33916388-34232916 GCF_910594005.1 Cervus elaphus | reverse complement strand
TCACTGGAAATAGTATTCTCAGGCACCAGTGTTCTCCTTACTGCTTCTTATGGACATTTTTCATTTCTTGACTTTCTGATTTTCAGTGTAATTTGATGCTTGTGGACAACTTCCACCTAGATAATTTCCCTCAGGTTTTAGATATAACATACTTTCCTGGATTTTCTCCAGCATCTCCAGAGGAGTGACTTCTTAAATTGTTTTTTCTTTTTTCTCTGCCTCCTTCTCAAATATTCTTTTTTTAATTACTTGCATCATTCTTGTAAGCTTCAGAATCATATCCCCTTCTGCCAACAGGCTATTTCAGAATCACATTCCACCTTCATTTGGATAACTTCCACTTATCTTTAGACCTCAGATTAAATTTGACTTTTTCTAAAAGGCATATAAACTCTCTTGAAATGTATGACTTTCCTTATTATAACTTTAATATATCGTATTGTAATTGTATGTTCTTTTGTATTTGCATCTTATTCTCCAGCTCAAAAAAAATATGAACCATGCCTAGTTTTCCTTTACAGCTGTATCTCCCATACTGACCACAGTGCCTTGCAAATGACAGGTACACAAAATGCCAAAGGGAATTTGTCTTTTCTGGTACCAGTATAATATCCTCTTCATATTATAGTTTATTAATAAAATAGGAGGCTAAATAAGGGCTGAATTTCCCTAATCAAAAAATATTTTAGTTTTTCATTCGTGTTCCCAAATTTGCTTTCAGATAACCCATTGAGATTTTGACTGGAAGTTCACTGTATCTATAACCTAATTTAGAGCAATTAAAATCTTCAAGATATAGTATCTAGTTTTCCCATTCAAGATTGTGTCTTGAATTAATATAATCTATGACTTTTATGTCAGAGTAAGTATAATGTGACTTCTTTACATATGTCCCACTTTTTCCTTAATATTCTTAAGCATTTTATGGGCTTTGTCACTTATTATAAAAAGGGTTTTTCATTACATTGAGCAGTGAGACACTGATTGTTTGTATAGATGTGATATGGCTTAGCATTTAAGAACAAAGGCTTAGAGCTAAACTTCCTAGACTTAAATATAAGCTCCTCTATTTACAAACTTTAAGACTTTAAGCAAACTATTTGCGTTTTCTTTGTGTTAGGCTTTTTCTTTTTGCTCTGTTTATTCTGATTTGTTTGTTATTTTTGAACTGTGGTGTTGAAGAAGACTCTTGAGAGTCCCTTGAACTGTAAGGAGATCCAACCAGTCCATCCTAAAGGAAATCAGTCCTGAATATTCAATGGAAGGACTGATGCTGAAGCTCCGATACTTTGGCCACCTGATGCGAAGAACCGACTTATTGGAAAAGACCCTGATGCTGGGAAAGGTTGAAGGCGGGAGGAGAAGAGGATGACAGAGGATGAGATGGTTGGATGGCATCACCGAGTGGATGGACATAAGTTTGAGTAAACTCCGGGAGTTGGTGATGGACAGGGAGGCCTGGCGTGTTGCAGTCCATGGGGGTGCAAAGAGTTGGACATTACTGAATGACTGAACTGAAAATAATATCTAATATAGGATTTTCAGAAAATCTTCTTGAATAAAGAAGTTTCTTGAATAATTAATCAACACATGGAAAGGACTTAGAATCCTGACAGACATAAAGGGAAGCGTTCAGTAATATTGAGGATTATGAACCAGCAACTCTGCTCAAGACTTACTGATCTACATTCACCCAAACAACTGAACTGAATACATAATCTTAATCATTTTATTATTAAAATAAGAGTACTCCCAAATAAATAATACTATTTTCGCTGATAGGAGGGGCCGTTTTCCATGTGTCAACTCAACAGACAAATGATAGAAGACATCTTCAAAGAAAGGTAGAAATATCTCATTTATTAACATGTAATCACCATTTTATGCTTCACTACCCTGATCCTAAAACATGTGCATGCACACACACATACTCTAATTTATTCATATTGCAATGATCATGATGTAGAATAATGGAAGCTTAAGAGGTCTGATTGCTTGAGTTTCATATCCTTTTCATTATGGTGCAGAATTTATCTGGGATCCAGTTTTATTATCTGCCAACTGGATATAACAATCCTTGTTTTAGTGTGTTTAATAAAAGACAAGATATGAACAACTTAGCATAGGACAGAGTACACAGCCAGCTCCCAATAAATGTTGCTTTTATATTGAGGTAGCGATAAACTTCGTTCAAAGAGCGGCAGCATGATGGAGTGAGAACAATGAAACAGGCACTACTTGGCTCTGTCAGATATTAACCTGGTCTTTCATTCAGAACCTCCATGTATCTGGGTCTCAGTTTTCCCATTTAAGAACTGAGCAGGTTAATTTAGATGATTTCATTAGTCTTTTCAGTACCATTTTGGATTTCCACAGGATAAAGAACATCTCCTATTAACCTGAGATAATAGTTTGCTTTGCACATTGGAAGGTATCCATGTTTTCACTGGAGTCCATGAAAAAGCCAAGAAAAAGTTACTAATTATCCTTCTAGCTCCTTCCTTAAAAGCAGTGGTTATCTTTGTTCAGTTTTTGCAGTGGTACAGTTCTAGGATTTCAAATTAAAAATAAAAGGAGGCTATTGTGGTAGTGTTCCAGAGGAAGAGAAGTGATTTGATTGCTTAAGAGTCCTCCTATATTATGCAATCTTGTAAGTCAAGTATGAATTTTGACAGAAATGATGTATTACACAAATACAGACTTCACAGATAGAGATGTGACTTCCAAAGATCCAGAAAGATAAAAAGTAAATCCATGCTGTAATTTAAATCCAGGTTATAAACTTGGACTCCACCTGGGATTTTGTGTAGATTTGTTAAATTATCATATCTCAGCTCAGGGAACTTATTCCAGAGCCTTTCATTCTCACTTCATTGACATTTCAGTAAACAATATTTAAGAAGTGGGTATGAAATTCTCATTTGGCCTTTAGTGGCAGGCAGATTTACTAGGAGAAAAAAAGAATTTTAAATAACAAATACATTATAAGGGGAAATTATTTTGAGGTTGCAGAATTGCATATAAATATTTATTTGCACAGATTTACCCTGTTAGAATTGCCATTCAGGAACATTATGCCACTGATTTGAACAATAAAATGCTACACAAATAGAATAATGAATATTGACACATTAAAATGTAGTGAGTAATTATAAGACAGGAAATTGCCTTTGTGGTAATTAGGGAATGATAAGACACTCACACTTATCTGTTTCATTTCAAAGTGTCCTTTAAAAAATTAAAATAATACTTTCAGGTATTTCATAAATACCTTTTTAAAAAACAGCTTATGCTTATATTCTGTTTGTCTCTTTCTTTATCAATCATTTTCCTATGAGCTCAAAAGAGTAGGTATTTTAGTTATTTAAGATTTGAGAAATAGAGCTAAATTCTTTCTCAAGGCAACTTAGTAAATCAATAATAGGTACACACTAGAAGAAAAATCCTATTGTTTCTCTTCTATGATAATCATGGCATTCAGCTATTACAGTACTTCACATATTTCTCATCATGCTGACCAAACGACTGTGATGTAATCAAGAAATACGATAGTATTCCCTTCTTAGTGGATGAAGAAACACTTCTAAGAATTGAAGAATGTGCTCAAAATTTGTGTACCTTGTAAGCAGCAATGGGAGAGCATGAATTCTGACTTCTGGTTCTATACACTTTTTACTATATCACTCTATATTTTCTGCTATTAGACAAAAACTTTAAAATGTATCAGTTAAATCATATTTCATTTAATGGAAATGTATTGCTGTTACTCAGATCTTCACATAACAATACCACACAGTTTTGAGTTGTATTGGTATATATTTTAAAAGTCATTCATCTTCAAACATGTAAAATTAAGACATGATTTTTGAAGTAAGATTGGTTTGTTTTAAATGCTACTCTTAAATATTGCTTTAAGTATCAATACATCAGACTCGAGTGTGGAGAAACACTGCATATAGCAGGCACTCAGAAAAATAGCATTGTGTTTTTCAGAATATAGGACCTTCTTTTTTCTAAAGTCCTGAAAAAATACATTTAAACAAAAACAATAACACTGACACTGTTAACACACTCTAGTGTACAGAACTCTCCAAGAAAAAAAAAATACACAATTTACTTCTTTCATTTGACACTGTCTCATAAATAAAAAATAAGAGGGTAATGAATTATAGTTTGCAAACACTAGAGCCAAATAATAACTGCTGATTGCTAATAAACTGCAATGAAATGTGATCCATATCAAACAGAAGTGATACTATAGCAATAAACATTTAGGAAAGAACTGTACATTAATAACAATTCTTGTCTTGTCACTTGAATATTAATTCTTCTGTGTGCAACTTTTGTTTAAAAAAAGTTTACAAAATTATTCTTTGAGTTGGCCTTTAAAAATCTGTCAAAAACTCAGTTTTTCTTCTTTTTTCGATTTTTCCTATTACTGATATTTTTCCAAAAGCTACTAAAAGGAGCTATTTTATGAAAAGAAATAAAACACTAAATACAACCATCTAAAATTAAAGTGTAACCTCCTCTTCCAGCCATAATAGAGAAAGTGATACGAGGCTTGCCCTGCTGGTGTAAACAACAATAAAAGTGCTCAGCTCATACGAAGGAAATATTTTAGGCACTGGATAATACACAGTTCAGGACTGTGATTTTTGAGGAAGAACAAAATAGGTATTTTACATGTCCTCAAATTTCTTCCAGGGAATGTTTTCCTGGCAGTGGTGGAGAGACGTAGAGCCCAGAACACAGCAATGCCACCAAGTTAAGAAGACAGACACTGGAGTCTGTTGCAGCTAGCATGAGAGGCTTTGGTCAGCCAGGGTACTGAATCAGGGACCACACTGCAGATGGCATCACTGAAGTTTCTGAAGAGTTCATTGTGGGTCCTTGGGCTATAGGGAAATAAACAAACTTTTGCTACAAGATACACTAAAAGAAGTTTAGGCAATATTCCAGACAGAGGCATGGATCTGTAATATCTATATTTATGTGAGTATATGAAGATTATTTTTCCTCCTTAAATGACAAATGATTATTTGGGGTGAAAATAATGAAGTTGCTTTTTTGAGGGTTATAATACTTGTAAAATTAAAACATTTGACCACAGAATAAGGGATGATGGCAAATGGATTGTTCCTATTTTGTAGTACTTATGTTTTATGTAAGGTTTCTCAGTATTAATTCCAATTATGCATTAATAAATTCAGGATATATATCATACTCTCTAGAGCAGCCATTTACAAAGAACTAAAGTGAAAGTGAAAGTCGCTCAGTCATGTCCGACTCTTTGAGACCCCAAGGACTATACAGTCCATGGAATTCTCCAGGCCAGAATACTGGAGTGGGTAGCCTTTCCCTTCTCCAGGGGATCTTCCCAACTCAGGGATCGAACCCAGGTCTCCCACATTGCAGGTGGATTCTTTACCAGCTGAGCCACAAGGGAAAACCACAAAGAACTAAAAGACTGACTCAAAAACTAGTTTAAAAAATGCATTACTAAAATATATTCAATTGATGCTTTTGAACTGTAGTGTTGGAGAAGACTCTGGAGAGTCCCTTGGGCTGCAAGGAGATCTAACCAGTCCACTCTAAAGGAAATCAGTCCTGAACATTCAATGGAAGGACTGATGTTGAAGCTGAAACTCCAATACTTTGGCCACCTGATGCAAAGAACTGACTCATTGGAAAAGACCCTGATGCTGGGAAAGACTGAAGGCAAAGGAGACGACAGAGGATGAGATGGCTGGATGGCATCACCAGACTCAATGGACTTGAGTTTGAGTAAACTCTGGGAGTTGGTGATGGACAAGGAGGCCTGGTATGCTGCAGCCCAGGGGGTCGCAAAGAGTTGGACATGACTGAACAACTGAACTGACCTGAACTGAACCCAATACAGGGGAGGAAAATCAGAGCAACAAACAATTGAATAAATAGTAAGGTAAAAAGTTTCAGCTCAGTTCGGTCACCATCTGCAGTGATTTTGGAGCCCAAAAAGATAAAGTCTGTCACTGTTTCCCCACATATTTGACATGAAGTGATGGGATCAGATGCCATGATCTTAGTTTTCTAAATGTTGAGTCTTAAGCCAACTCTTTCACTCTCCTCTTTCACTTTCATCAAGAGGCTCTTTGGTTCTTCTTCACTTTCTGCCATAAGGGTGGTGTCATCTGCATATCTGAGGTTATTGATATTTCTCCCGGCAATCTTGATTCCAGCTTGTGCTTCATCCAGCCCAGCGTTTTCTCATGATGTACTAGGCATATAAGTTAAATAAGCAGGGTGACAAAAAGTTTAAATCCAACCATATGAGTAATGACATAAAATGTGAATGAATTAAGCATTTCCTATAAAAGTCAAAGATTGTCAAAGTGGATAAAAAAGTATCACTCAAATTAATTTTGTCTTAAGAATAACATCTTAAATTTAAAAATCACAGACAGATTGAGAGTTAAAAAAAATAAACTGCACAAAGATATTCCCTGAAAACATTAAGGAGAATCAGAAAAAGTAGCCTTCAAAACAAAAATCATTACCAAAGACAAAAGGGAAAAATTTACTAATGATAAACAGTCCAATTCATCAGGAAGATATAACCATCACAGATGTATATGCACCTAATAACTGAGTTTCAATGTGTATAATAAGAAAAAAAAATTGCCAGATTAAAATAAGAGATAATATCTCAATAGGGGATCACTTTTTCTAAGCATTTGTAAAACAACTGGCCCCTCAAAATCAATAAATATATAAATGATTTTAATAACTGATGCATAGAGAATATTATGCTCAATAGTTTAAGATGAAATATACAGAAAAATAGACTACATATCCTCAGTTATAAAGCAAAACTCAATACTTTACAAAAGATTAAATATTACAGGGTATATTTTCTGACCACATAAATAAAGAGAAAAGATATCAGACAAGACTCAAATGTTTGAAAAGAAACAACATAATAACCTCTGACTTAAAGAGGAATTTTCAAAGAAAATTAGAAATATTAAATAGTAGGGGAAAAAACACATAAAATTTGGTAGGATGCCTCTGTAGCAGTGAGTTAGAGGGAGCAACAGGAAATCTTATGTTAGTGAAATGATCTAACTCCTTTGGGTAACTATTTGGCACTTTCTTATGCAGCTAGACATTCACTGAGTATATGACTCAGTAATTCCACAAACAGATCTTTAACTATGAGAAATAAAAACATATGTTCACTAAAAGAATTACATAAGAATGTTTATAACAGCTTTATTCATATTAACCCAAACTTCAAACAACCCAAATGTCCATCTGCAGGAGGATGGATAAACAACTTGTGGAATATTCACGTAATATTTACTAAGAAAGGGGCCAGTTGATGATATAACAACATCCATGCATTGTAAACCCATGTTGAAGGAAAGAGTCTACACAGAAAAGAATACACAATATATGATTCCATTCATTCAGTCCTCTGGAGACTAGAATAGAGTTGCCTATGAGGATGAGGGGCTGACTGGGAAGGGGCTCATGGGAACTTTCTGGATGGTGGAAATATCCTACGTATTGACTGGGGATTTGGGTATGCAGGTGTATGTATTTATTTCATTTAACTAAATTATGTCCTAAGACCTTCGTATTTTACTGACTATAGCTTTTTCCTTTAAGTAAACAAATACACAAATGAATGAAGCCAAAGGAGGGACTTGGGTGGTAGGTATTTTAAATATATCTTGCCAAGCTTATCATTATCCCAATGTTCTTTTTCTTCTGACACTGAGTTATATCTCTCAGTATTTTTAGCACTTGATTTTGTATAGACTAGTTTCACTTCCAGTACCTGTAAAAAGATTCTTGGTCCTCCTTTCTTCTTCTTATTAGAGATGTTAAGGCACACCATATATTTTAGACAAGATGTGTAGGTTGTGTGTGCATGCTAAGTCGCTTTGGTTGAGTCTAACGCTTTGGGACCCCAAGGACTATAGCCCGCCAGGCTCCTCTGTCTATAGGATTCTCCAGGCAAGAATACCAGAGTGAGTTGTCATGCTCTCCTTCCAGATGTACAGATTACTCTAAGGTAAAAAGCTAACTCAAAATTTTCATGGTTTAAGGCAACAGAATTTGTTTTCTACATGACACATCCCATACATGTCAACTAGGAGAGTGAGTGGTAGACTGCGCTCACATAGACATTCAAGGGCCTTGGCTCTGAACAACTGCACCAGTTCGTGAGGCTGTCTTATCAGCTTCTAGCATCTAGGGTCACAGGAGGTAAGAAGAGAGTGTGAAGAGCTCATAACTTGGTCTAGAAATAACACGTGCCATTTCTACATAGAGCTCATGCATTATAATTGGCTACATAATTGTAACATGACCACAAAGGAGACTGAAACATGTAGAGGGGGAAGTGGACATTTGTTGAATGCTACCATCTTGCCACAACCACCATGGCTAATTACACTTCTATGATAATTATCAGATAAGAAATCAATGAGAATACAATAACATCAAACCCAGGGATCCTGTGCAGGACTGTAGTAGGGCTGCAATTCAAAGTAGACTATAGTCAAAAACTACTGTTTTTCCAAGTTATAACTTTAAATTATATGATCTATATTTATTTAATAAACTATGTGTTAAAATGGAGAAGGCAATGGCAAGCCACTCCAATACTCTTGCCTAGAAAATCCCATTGATGGAGGAGCCTGGTAGGCTGCAGTGAATGGGGTCGCTACAAGTCGGACAGGACTGAGCGACTTCACTTTCACTTTTCACTTTCGTGCATTGGAGAAGGAAATGGCAACCCACTCCAGTGTTCTTGCCTGGAGAATCCCAGGAACGGGGGAGCCTGGTGGGCTGCCATCTATGGGGTCGCACAGAGTCAGACACGACTGAAGTGACTTAGCAGCGGCAGCAGCATGTGTGTTAAAATATCTTTACCTAATATAATGTTCCTTAAATCTGAACATAAGAAATTTGGATGTAAAAAAAAAAAAATTTGGATGTAAAAATTTAGTAAGGCTTCTCCTTGCACTTCATAGATACTTTGTATACCTTATGATGACCAGCAAGGCCATAGTTTCCTCTATTCCAAACCTTCTGAAAGTCGTTCCCAATGCCCACTGATTGTGCTTCAGCAATACTTTTTCATATAATGGAACATCCTCTCAGGCTCCAAAGTACCTTTCTCTCTCAGGCTGAAAGATCCTCCTCCAATGCCTAGTTTTACATTTTCACACTTGTCTTCTCACCTTTCACCTGCTGATATAAAGACACCATTGTTCCTCTATCCCTTGACTCAAATGCTCCCTTAAAAGCACCACCCACAATCATGAGGACAGCAACCGGGTCAGATTTGCTCTCAAGCACTGGCACATAGAGGACACATGTAGGCTCTTGAATGAATAGATCTAGCACACAAAACACATGAGTATGAAGTAATGAGGCACAGTCAAAGAGTCAACTTAAGAATTTGTCTCAATAACAATATCACTCTGCAACTGCATAAAATAATTTAGAAAATTTAAATAATCTCACTGTATTCCTTATTACAACTGATTTTTTACACAGAATGTTTTTGAAGTAAGTAGATTGGTATAATTTTCTCCACTTTACAGGTAAATAAACTAAAGCCTTTAGAATGTCTGTGGAGCCTATTATACAGAGTGAAGTAAATCAGAAAGAAAAACACCAATACAGTATACTAACACATATATATGAAATTTAGAAAGATGGTAACGATGACCCTATACGCGAGACATCAAAAGAGACATAGATGTTCGAGCACTTGTCTCATGCATCCCACCTGGGCTGGTGACCTGTTTCACCATAGATAATATACATGCTGTTCTTTCGCAAAGTGCTTGAACCTGGTGCACTGGGAAGACCCAGAGGAATCGGGTGGAGAGGGAGGGGGGAGGGGGGATCGGGATGGGGAATACGTGTAAATCTATTGCTGATTCATGTCAATGTATGACAAAACCCACTGAAAAAATAAATAAATAAATTATATAAAAAAAAAAAAAGAGAGACATAGATGTAAAGAACAGTCTTTTGGACTTTGTGGGAAAAGGCGAGGGTGGGATGATTTGAGAGAATAGTATTGAAACATGTATATTACCATACGTGAAACAGATCGCCAGTCCAGGTTGGATGCATGATACAGGGTTCTCAGGGCTGGTGCACTGGGATGACCCTGAGGGATAGGATGGCGGGAGGAGGTGGGAGCAGGGTTCAGGATGGGGAACACATGTACACAAAAAATTTTAAAAAAAAAGAAAGAATGTCTGTGAATCTAGATCACAAAACTAGACATTTATAAAGTGTGACAACGACTGTTAGCTGCAAACCAAATATGTTTCTTTATTCCTCTGGGCCTGCACTTGACTTCATACCCCAACTTCTGCATTTAGTGCAGTTCTGTTTCAGATTTCTAGAAAATGGAACACGTGAGGAAGTACAGTGTTTCACTTTCAGGCATAGCCCACTATATTCTCTTATGTGCTATCTTTCATTTTTTTTTTTCTTCAGCAAACTTGGCACAAACACGTGCAAAGACCTTGAAAACCAGGGGGTAAACTATAGAAGAAAGTTAAATCTCTAAGAAACTACTTGATGGACAGGTCTCCATTAATTAAGAGCATACATTTCATCCTTTATTGACAAATAATGCATTTATAATATTTTAAGACATTCTATATATTTTAGAATAGGTAGTACAGCCCATTTTTTGAAGTTCCTTTTGATAACTGTTGTTGTCTTATTCTGGTATTTGAATACGTACTCACACAGGCAAAGACACATACACCCTATACACGTACTACATCTATGGAAGACAGAGACTGTACCTTGCAGAAATCTAGTGCAACCATCCCACTTGACCAACAGCACCAGCTCGTACTATAAAATACATTGCTCAATTTGTTATGAGAACAGACCACTCATAGGCTGTTCCTGGTCAATGATTAAGTTAACAAAGACTCTAAAAATGAAACACTCCTAGAAGATTCAGGACTCCTTTATTGACAGACTTAAGTTCAAAGACTACTTAGATTAGATGGCAGTCCAATATATTTCTAAGGCCCTTCTTCACCAGAGGTCAGACTTGTGTCACAACCTGATGAATTTTCTTAGCTTTTCTGACTTCCTCCCTATTCTCTTTCACATAGGAAATTCCTCTAATTAAATCTTTGCATGTTTAATTCTGTCTTGGCTTCTTAGAAGACCTGGACCAGCAAAGTGGCTTCATTCAAGGCTAGAACAGCTGAGCCTCATAGATTATACAGTTGGTCTTTAGTAAATTTATTCCCTAGCCCCATTCTTTCTCAGGTCATTTTATATCATCACAGGATTTTTCAGTTGTCTTAGTGTACTTTGGCATCATAATATATTTTTTCTCTTGCAAAAGTGGCTATGATTTATTACTTAAGATACAGTCTGAGCAATTAGAATCCAGTGCTTAGAAGATACTCAGCCTCACTTCAAAATATCTGGAATTTCTGAAATTTGATACCAATCACAGTATCAAGACAAATTTGTAGCTTTTCTTATTATTTGAAATGTCCAAATATTTCAAAATGTTTATAGATATGGTACAAGAAATAAGAGATATATCCCTTGTTAAGTCAAGGGTCACATTCTGAATTCTATGATGAGTGGCAAGGTTTTATTCAGACTTGTTCCCTTAAGAAATCATAATAAAAATAGGTATATTATCCCAGAGAAAAATTGTTTTTTTCTTTTGGTTCTCATCAAGTTAAAAATATTTCTGAAAATTTGGTTTTTAACTATGATTGGCCTTCTAAACTTCCTTAGGATTCAAAGAAAACCTCAGTTTTAGGAGAGACCATACTTTTTCTTTCTAATATAGAGTTTTAGAACACAATCGACAACACTAAAGAGATAGCTACTAACAAATATTATACTCTTAAATTGGCAATATTTTCCTCATTTCTAAGTAAGTAGGTAGGGAATAAAATGTGAGAAAGGATAATCTTATAATTTAGGTCCAAATTTCTAGATTCAAGACATAAGAACTTAAAAGGTAAAAAATTAAGAGTTTAAATTCATGTGGAAAAATATTTCCACATGTCTCTAAAAGCAAACTGGGCTAAAATTAACATGGTCTTGCTGCTGCTGCTGCGAAGTCCCTTCAGTCGTGTCTGCCTCTGTGCGACCCCATAAACGGTAGCCCTCCAGGCTCCTCTGTCCCTGAGATTCTCCAGACAAGAATACTGGAGTGGGTTACCATTTCCTTCTCCAATAGTCTTGCTAAACTTTTAAAATTAGCTTGAACAGATTTCAGATACTCTATAGTATTTAACCCACATTTTAAAAAAATCACATAACGACCTACAAAAACAAAAAAATTGTTTTTATGAAACATGTTCCCAAATTTTCTCATTAATACTGAAGATGAAAAGAGAAGACTATGCGCTTAATTTGAAAAATATTCAAGCTCTTATCTCAAAGGGTGAACTTCAGGGAAGAAGAGTTTGTTGTATAGTTAAAAGAGACTTTCTTAAGAATCAGGATATCTTATTCCTTGGAGATTAGTTCCAGTAAGATGGGTGCCCTCAATCTTTAGAGTTCTGCCTTTATGTTCTTCCAACTGTATGTTTCTAAGATTATGCCTTTTATATAGTCTCTTGTTACGGAGGAAATGGGAATTTTTTTTTCCTATTTGTATACTGTTTAGAAGATAATATAAATGACCTGAAGATGAATATATAAGATTGTCTCTAGACATCCTTTCTCATCATATTCTCTTTTTTATATTGCTCTTGGAAATGCACGATTTGAGATGGCTTAGACTAACTTGGAAAGAAGTTGAGGAAATCCATATATTGTAACAGAAAGACAGAAGAAATTATTGGAAACAATAAAAGTTACATGGCTCTGGCTGTGACCTGAACCAATTGTTTGGAAGCATTTCTCAGTTATATCCTGAGAATCAATAAGAAAAGTCATAGGACCTAGGTGGGTTGAACCAAGAGTTATTATTAACAAGCATGACAGCTGGAAAATAATGATTGTGTCTTAACACAATAGTAAACTGAGTAACCCTGTAATTCTGCTTATAGAAGTTAAAATATATGCTCAAAGATTATGCTGAAATGTGTTGGTGCTATATATTATGGTTCTAGAATGTTGAAATAATACATGTGACCAATGATAGAGACATAGCTGAACAAGTTATCATCCATACAGATGGTTGAATCCTTAGGAAACCATTAAGAATAAAATTTTTAAAGAATTAGAGTAACATTAAGGAAATGATCGTATATGTTGTGACAAAAAAGTAGACTAACAGACATTATAACATAAATTGTATAAAAGAGAAAAGCAAGATGCACATGTTTATTCATTTTTTTCTATATATGCACACAACACACACTCATACAAATGAAGAAATCACCATTAGATTTGCTATATATTTGAGAGTGCTACATAGATGATAGAGCTTCCCTTATAGCTCAGTTGGTAAAGACTCTGCCTGCAATGCAGGAGACCTGGGTTCAATTCCTGGGTCAACAAGATCCCCTGGAGAAGGAAATGGCAACCCACTCCTGTATTCTTGTCTGTAGAATTCCATGGACAAAGGAGCCTGGCAGGCTACAGTCGGTGGGGTCGCAAGAGTCGGACATGACTTAGCGACTAAATCACCACATGGATGATAAGATAAAAAGAGTTTTATTAGTTCTTTATATATAATTTCTTGCATTTTATTTTTGTTGTATATTTGTATAAAATAAAACTGTATAGCTCTATAATACAAACAATCATATTGGTGTTTTAAAAGAAAAAATAATACTCAGCTAAAAATGTTTGGGAAAGAAATCAATACAAAACAAATTGTAAAAGTATTAGATTCCAGGCCATCCCTCGCCCTACACCTTGTCCATGGAAAGGCAGACAGAGAAAATACTAAGATGATGATTAAGAAAAAAAAAATAATGAATCCTTTATGTTTCACAGAAATGCATTACATCCAGTTTTGAAATTTACCGAGTTATGAATTTAATTTAAAAAAGTATCTTTCCATTATTAGTAAAGATAATTGTGTCATTTCTCTTGTAATGGTGACTGATATAATTCTGCAAAGCAAATTTCTATAATCTTGGTGAATAGCCATCCTGAATGATCTGTATATGGATCAAAAACTGTTTATAAAAATGTATTTTAGACATAGACACATTGTTCAGGTTGCTATGGCAACTATAACCCCAATTGTGCCTCCCTAAACCAAGTCCATTTGATTTTTGTCATTCTTGTCTAGGAGTGCTCCATACTCTGAGAAAATTTAAAACTTGTTTGGAGAAGGGGGAATAAGCTATTAAAATCTAGATATTTTGTTGTTATATCTATAGCCTAATATGCTACATTATTGCATATGAAAAGCATCAGTATTAATTGATGAAAGCCTAATGCATTTTAATTTATGTGATGTTTTAATAATGCATAAGGATGCTCAGCAAGCTCACACTTCAGAATTTGTACTGGTATGTGTAAGTGGTCTCCAGCTCTTGTCTTCTCACTCTCACACACACATATACCATACATGTAAATGTATTCTCAAACTTACAGTTTTGTTTGTGAAGACAATTTCTAAGTTTCTGGTTTGGAACTCCATATATAAGCAGTTTGGAACTTTCTAAAATAAGCAGGGGCCCAGTGGCTTCTAGCATTTATGGCCAATAGGTAGGCAAGAAAGAAAACTAGGCATTAACATGGTTCTTCCCCATGTATTGCTTCTTCTACTTGCCAGTCCCATCAAATAGTCTCTAATTAATAGAAATTATTTATCTTGCATAATAAAATAAATGAAATTGAATTCATGTACATTTCATAAAAACAATAAATCAGAATGAATTTTCCTCCATACCTATCCCTCACATTCTAACTGCCAAATGTGCCAATATTTAAACCTTATCATCTTATATTTCTTAAATTCTTGACGCCTCACTATTGCTTTCCAGGTAAACCCCACACTTTATAAACTATCTCTTGATTCTTCTTCTCCTAACACATTTTAAATCTTTTCTGACCTCCAAAAATATTGTTATATATTTTTTCAAGTCATTTTACTTGTAAATCCTTCTATCTGGAAAAACTTTCATCCATCATCAGAGTCCCCTGCTCTTACCACCCTTTGCTGGCCTTCTTTTGTCTCCTATTTTTCAGAACTCAACAAGTTTTATCCACTTCAGTGAAACCTACCATCATTGACAAGGCATCATTTGGTGGCCCTCTTAGGTACTCGCAAAGAGTCTACGTATCATCCTCCTTCGCATTTACCATTTACTGAAATTGCCTCTTTTACATACTCTCTTACTCTACTCAACTATTTCCCAGGTTTTCCTGTTCAGCCTTAGATCTATTTTGTACTTACTCTCTCTGCTCTGTATGGATATCCATTTCCTAGATTTCCTTACTAGCTGGCTTCCTGAGAGGCACTGATAAAAAATGAGAAAGAAGGAACAGACTGAACCCCCAAAATTTCTGTATTTCTAGGTGTCTCTAGTAATTCCTGCATCTTCCCTGTAGACCATCCCTCATGAAATACTGCTGCCTCCATGGTCCTACCTCTTGCTAGAAACATCTTCACCTTGGTCCCCTAGAGATAGAGTAGTTTTCTGTTTTCACTAACCCAGATTGCCTCATTAACCCCTGCTTGGCTTCTTCAGTTCTTTCATTTTTATGCCATGTTCTTATATTAAAAGTCTTTCTGTTGGTAATTCTTAGGATAATACCTCTTTTCCAGATTAGATCTTGAAAGATAAAACTATAAACTTTTTAAAAGCATAAGATGGCTTATTCTTTTAGTTCTCTCAGCAAAAAGCACAATTAGGTGCCACTAAATGTGTGCTAAGTTAAACTGTGTTTAAATTCCTGTATAGGGATATAAGTATTTAAATTAAGAAGGTGGCTTTGGTTGCTTTGATATTTGAAATAATAATAGTTATCTGTCAAGGTACTTCATTTCCATTTAAAAATATTCAGTCTCAAAAAAATGCCCTTCTTAAATAGGAATTGGTTCTTTACTTTTTAATGTTTACCACCGTTAGTTATGAAAATACAAAATTACTTTCTTTTTTCTAGGGAAAATAAAAACAACTGTCGTCCATTCTTCTCCATTGTCTTGCTCACCTATTTGAGCTGCCTCATCTGTGGCACTGTCTCTTCAGGCACAGCTAATTATCCTTAAATGACCACGTCATTAAGCAATAAAATTAAATAGTGGCAAACAAGTATTTTTTTCAATCTGAACAAATTAAATGCTCTATTTTTTTTAATTTATTTTACTTAATTGACAAAAATGCCCCAGAGCCAAAAAATAAAGTTTAATCACTGCTTGGTTTTAATTTTTTCCATTTTAATTTTCTAATGAAAGATGGAGGATGAAAGTATCAGGACCTCTGGGAGTCACTACAGATAGCAACATTTCTGCCAAAATTAATAAAGTGGAGCAACACACCGAACCAAACAAGGCTCTTGGATAATAAAATCTATGAACATAGGTGACGGTATATGCTGTTCAAAAGAAGTATGTGTGCTTTGGAGATAGTTTTTCCTTGGTTTTTTCTAAGGTTGGACTTGGCCTCATTTAATTAAAAAAAAATCACATTAGTCATCCTGAAAAGTATTTATGACTGTGATAGATGTGGACATTTTCCAAAAACCCTCACCATAGAGTAGATACGATGGTCATTCCACAGGCCTTGACAAATTGGTAACATGCATTGCAAAGCTTTTAGTATAGAAAAGAATCTGGTAAAAGAGTTCCAATACAGCTGTTGCCTGGAAGCACAGAGCTGATGAACCCAGGCCAAATATTCAGCTACCAAGTGGCAAGATCATTTGTTACTCATATAATGAATAATTAAGATGATGGAAATTTTTAATACATATTATTTGCCTAACAAAAACAAAAGAAAAATTTGGTGTAAAGCTGTGATATTTAAGTGAAAGGAAAGCTATTTCTGAAAATTTATGTGTCAAAAGTTAGAAAACTGTATAAAATACGCAACAGTAACAACAAACCTCTTGCTTTGCTTTTTTTAAAAAAAATCAATGAGCTGAATTCTCATAAAAAAGAAAATAAGAAATTATATGTATTCTCATGTATTAAAAATGTTCCTAAATGTTTATCAACCCTTTAATATATTAATACTTTTAAATTTGCTGTACTCTACACCTTAGGTAATTTATTCAATACAAGATCCATTTCATTATTTCAGACATGTAGCTCAAATGCCCAAAGACATTTGACATAAAGCTAAAGTGAGACCATTTCTAAACAACTTTAAGAGTTCTCCTAATAGTCAGCAATCAAATTTGATTTGGAGGGCATACATAAAATTGCCACTCTCATTCTTCTTATCCCTTCTTCTCTACCAGACATATGGTGTATAATCAAGAATGCAGATCATAAATGTGACCTCCTTGAAATTTCTGTCCAGGAGATAATGATAAATTCTGGAAACTCTTAGTCTAGTTCTATAGTAATGTATGTTTTCTCTCAGGCACCTCACTAGAGCTTTAACAAGAAAAATTGATATGAACTCATGATCTCTTTTATTCAAATAGACCCAACAGTGTGTAGGAAAGGCATAATTACATGATTAGCTATTGAAAATATAAAACATATCACTTCAATTAGTATGCAAGCCTCTTCCTGACAGAATAAACATAGAAATCAAATATGATTGGGCAAGGTGATTATTGCTATTTTCCTGGGTATGTGGATGAAGGAGTAAAAGGTTATTTTTAAAAGGCTTCTTAGCAAAAAAAAAAAAAAAAAAATTTAAAGAGATAAACTATTCCTCTGTAAAGATATAAGGGTCATTCTCTCATAAAGTGATCAAGACAGTCACTTTTTAGTAACTGCCACTCTTTTAGCTTTTGGAGAGCACCTGAGGCTTTTCAGTGATAAACAAGCAATTTAGCTGTCTAATCAAAAACAGTTAATATTTATCATATCTCAATCTCTTTTTGGGAAATATTTACAGTGACAATAAAAATTGCTGTATCTTGTATTCATAAGGGATTCTTTCTTAAATTTTTAAGTATTAGGTGATGGGTTAGCTTCTATTGTTCTTCCACCCCTGGAGATTACACAGGAATGATTTTGAAGTCACAGAGACAATTTAATTATATTGTTCAAGAGAACCCAAATGTCCATTCTAAGCCTAAATCTTGGGTTTCTGTGCTGTTCTTTATATACTACAAGGCAGACCACTTGTTTTCTATGGTGAAGAAGTAAAACTCAGTAATAATCACTAGTGATCATTACTTTAATGAGAAATATGAAAGATTTTAACGCATTCCTTCAGTGATAATAATTCAGGAAATGATTTTTTTTTTTCAAATAAAATTTTCCTTTTGGGACATAAATGTGTTACTGGCCAAGACATCTACTGCTGACCTTTAATTAGTGATCTCATAAATCCTAGCAGATGAACTGACCTTCTAGCCCACTAAAATAACAAGATGGTATATGTCTGATTTATTTCCTATTAAACAGTATCAGTAAATGGCCAAGATATATAACTCTACATAAAATCCAACAAGGATGTCAAACAACCATAAAACACAGTGACGACATTTACAGATAAAAATATGTAAGTGCTCAAGTATCTTACATAGTATGATAAATTAAATGTTCAGAGGTCATATTGTTATCTTAATCTTTCTTTTTCTTCTATTGATCACTTTCCTATATATATATCATGATTTACCTGACAATATTAAAATAATTGAAAGAAAAAAGAGATATTATTACTCAAAGTGTTTTTTGAGAAGCATAAAATTGTACCATAAAACATGTTTCCTATATGTAATCTAGCCTCATATATTAACATCTTGCTTTTTCTTAAAAATATAAAAATTATTCACACATATTACATTTAATCCCTAAGCTTATAGTAATAAATGGTTAAAAATATATACGAAAAGCAGACAAAATAAAATCAAAGATCTTAGTCTTATTTCTGGCAGATTAGAGTTTTTCCTGAAAATGTTGCTAATGTCCATCCTCCAATCTTTCCTGAAACACACTGAGAGATATGTGGGTCAGATATCTGGAAGTAAACAAACATGTTTATTGGAAAGATAATGCCATAAGTCCATACGAGAGTATTATCTATATGCCTATGTGTGTGTTAAGTCACTTCAGTTGTGTCTGACTCTTTGCGACCCTATGATCTGTAGCCTGCCAAGCTGCCTCTGTCCATGGGGTCCTCCAGGCAAGGATACAGGAGTAGATTGCCATGCCCTCCTCTTGGGGATCTTCCTGACCCAGGGATGGAACCCATGTCTCTTATGTTTCCTGCATCAGCAGGCAGGTTCTCTACCACTAGCACCACCTGGGAAGCCTGGTATTATTTACAAATAAGTTAAAGAATGCTGTTCAGTCACTCAGTCATGTCTGCTTCTTTGTGACCCCATGGGCTGCAGCACACCACACTTCCTTGTCCTTCACTATATCCTGGAGTTTGCTCAAACACATGTTCATTTAGTTGATGATGCCATCCTAACACCTCATCCTGTTGTCACCTTCTCCTCCTGCCCTCAATCTTTCCAAGCATCAGGGTCTTTTCCAATGAGCTTGCTCTTCGCATCAGGTGACCAAAGTATTGGAGCTCCAGCATCAGTCCTTCCAATGGACATTCAGAAATGACTGGTTGGATCTCCTTGCTGTCCAAGGGACTCTCAAGCGTCTTCTCCAGCACCACAGTTCAATTCTTCAGTGCTTAGCCTTCTTTACGGTTCTACTCTCTCATCCGTTCACGACTACTGGAAAAACAATAGCTTTGACTATACAGACCTTTTTCGGCAAAGTGATATCTCTGATTTATAACATTTTGTCCAGATTTATCATAGCTTTTCTTCCAAGGAGCAAGCGTCTTTCAATTTCATGACTGCAGTCACCATCTGCAGTGATATTGGAGCCCAGAAAAATAAAATCTCTCACTGTTTCCATTGTTTCCCCATCTATTTGCCATGAAGTGATGGGATTGGATACCATGATCTTAGTTTTATGAATGTTGAGTTTTAAGCCAATTTTTTCACTCCCCTCTTTCACCTCCATCAAAAGGCCCTTTAGTTCCTCTTCACTTTCTGCCATTAGGGTGGTATCATCTGCATATAGGAGGTTATTGATATTTCTCCTTACAATCTTATTCCTCCTTGTGCTTCATCCAGACTGTCATTTTGCATTCTGCATAGTAGTTAAATAAGCCAGGTGACAATATACAGCCTTGACTTACTCCTTTCCCAATTTGGAACCAGTCTATTTGTTCCATGTCTGGTTCTAACTCTTGCTTTTTGACCTGCATACAGATTTCTCAGGAAGCAGGTAAGGTGGTCTGGTATTCCCACATCCTTAAGAATTTTCCACAGTTTGCTGTGGTCCATACAGTCAAAGGCTTTAGCACAGTCAATAAAGCAGAAATAGATGCTTTTCTGTAATTCTCTTGCTTTTTCTATGATCCAACAGATGTACTTACAGTCAAAGGGGAAAATATATTCACTCTTGCTCTTCTTAGGAGTTAATCTTCTCATGCTAGTTTCCATTAAAAATTTAAATGAAAAGAGAATGTAGATCCATATTGAAGGCAAAAGACAGCAGAAACAAAGCCTTGTAGATAAAGGCTAATGTGATAGGGATTAGGCTTTTACCAGTTTCAGGCCACAAAGGAAGCTATGGCCATCCACACTGCATGAACCAACTCCCATAATTGAGAGCTCTCTTTCTCTCTGCCAAGTTTATGTCTGGAATAAGCAACCCAAAGCAAGAAGTCCCTTGTGTGTTGGGCTCTGAAAATAATGAAAAGGCTTCTCCCCTCTACATTCCTCTTGGCCTGCTTTGGTAGGTAATAGAAATTCGGATTCCAGGTTTGTATTAGGAAGGGACTGTTCTTTCTGGAATAAAATTTACCTCTAGGTGAGGATGCTACACAATACATGTTAATACTTCAGTGTGACTGAATTTAACAGACTTGATTAGGTTGAAGACTATTGAGACCCATAACTGAAAGCTTTTGATAGAATGCAAGCAATCTGAATGCACAGAACTCTGAATAGTTAGAATGACCTGGAAATCTATCTGTTTGGAGCAAGTGTCTAAAATACTAAACAGCAAGATGGATATTAAGAACAAAACACAAGTACTTATAATCACATGCACTGTGATTAAATTGTTCTTCAAGTTACAAAGAGGATCAAAATTTAACATAGGGGAAACTTGATCTGCCATCTGAGGAACTCTCAAGTGATAAATGTCCAAGTCAAACTTTCTAAGTCCCATTAACTTCTGTATGTTCTATTTTTAGAAGATACTGCTCCATTATATTCTTAAGGAGAAATGAGATATAATTAGCTACTTCAAATTTCATTTTTCAACTGACACACAAGGTTTAAAAATTAAGGCCCTCTTCAGTCCCTCACTGGGAAATTTCTCCAAGGACTAATTTGGTTCTGCCTTTCAGGATCCATGAAATCCCTACACTCTGAGGTTCTGGTGGCCTTTGCGTCATCATAAGAAATGGGCCCACCACGCCGAGTTCCTTCCCATTAGTGACATCCAGTGAATTGCTTTGCCTCATACCTAATCAAACACTTATTTATAAATTGTCTAATCAAGGTCTGGTTTGAGGATATCTTTATTCACCTAAATTTTCATCAGTAAAAGAGGTCAGAACTGTTTTATCATTTGTTGCTGCTGCTTCAATACCGCATTCATGAATTGGATGCATGTATGTGTGCATGCTAAGTCACTGTAGTCGTGTCCAACTCTTTGCAATCCTATGGACTGTAGCCCTCGAGGCTCCTCTGTCCATGAGATTCTCCAGGCAAGAATACTGAAGTGGGTTGCCATGCCCTGCTCCAGGTGATCTCCCCCACCCGCATCTCTTACATCTCCTGGACTGGCAGGTGAGCACTTTACCACTACCTGGGAAGCCCTTGAATTGGGTAATTCCTACCAAAGTCAGAGTCTAATCTGTTTTCTCTTTCTGTCATGTAGAAAGCTACTAAAATCCTCCTATTTCCACCATCTCATTTAACCAGTTTGGTGGATAGTTTATATTGTTTGTGGTACAGGGGCTGGTATAAAAGCCTTTTCTGAACATTTCAATCATAACTGTACCTGCACCTCTTGTGAGTGGGTACTTCCTCACTTTACTCCATATTAACATTGGTTGCCTCCTCTGTTTACCATAGAATATCATGTCTAACTTTCATTTGTTTAGAGTTTATACCATTGAATGTGTATGGGAGTTTAAAAGTGTGTGGCTAATAAAACTGATAAAATCCTGAAAGTTTGATCAAAGAAAAAAAATCTATATGTCAATTCAATTCAATTTTAATCAGAAGAGTGTACAGTGCCCCAGGCAGAGAATGAGGACAACTAATTTCTAGTTTCTAGGCTGTCTTTTCTCACAGACAGGCCTTTAAAATGCATTATGAGGGTGAAAAAAAAAATCTATCTGTATAAACTAGTTCTATGTACCACCATATATAAGAGAATGGTGGAGACAGAAAAGTGTCCTTCTCTCGGGAAGGTTCCCAAATGAATTAAATTTTATATAGTCTACAGTTATAATTAGAAAATAAAGAAAAACATGAAGAACTGCATGTGGTAATAGTAAATCATAAAAACCGTAATGCAAAGTAAAATTATATATATACTGGGTAATAATTATACATACAGCCACACATATTTATCAAGAAATGATAGAAAAAATGAAAAAGCCAGATGTTCTAGAATAGCCTGATAAGAATTATTTTGCTCCCTTTTGTAAGCCTATAGTTTTGCTATAATTTTATTTGTAAGGTAATCAAGAATTGAATAAAAATTAGTAAAAACAAAATTATATTACAAGGAAGTCAAATATTGCCTCCAGCCAATTGTCATAAGGATACTGACTGTATTAGACTTTCAGGAAACCAAATTCCAAATAATTAGTTGAAAAATGAAAATGAGGAGTTAACTGATTTGTACCCAAATTCAAACATCAGACAGTCTCACAACATTTACACTTGTGCTTGGCCTTCAGGGTTCCTAGGATACTTTGATGATACTCCACCTCTCATCTTTTAAAATTAAAACTGATTTTTCCTCCCAATCTCTTTGTTTCACTACATCTTACCATTTAGTTTATTCTCGAGGAAAAATACAATACCCGTACAAACAAAAGAAAGGTTAAGTCTACTGTTCACCTAAATACATTTGTACTGCATCTATTTTAAGTTCTCACATAAACTTACTTTAGCAAAATAACATATAGTAATCTGAACTGTAATACTGTACACCTTTCATCCTCATGTCAAAAAACGATCCATAACTCAGACAGATGGACTGACAGTTATGAAGGTAACCTGATTAAGAAGAGATGGAGTAAAATAGTATATGAGAATGATAATATCTTACATAAAAGATTCAAAAATTCTCTAGTTGAAGTTGACCATGTTGGACAGGTCATTTTTAAGCTTGGTTCAAGAAATGTATTCTTTTAGCCACTATAAATTAAATTACTTCAGTCCATTTAATCTTTACTAACAAATAAGAATAGTTATGAAATCCAACAAAGTCAAAGAGCAATAAGCTATCCAACCACCCCATCACACATCAACAGAGACAATAAAATATGATTAGCACAAAATTCTATTTGTATGGGGTAGGAAAGATCTCTAAAATGAGTGGTGACTTATTTTAAAATTTAGTAAAGGAGTAAACTTTATGTGCAGACAGGTAGGGGATTATAAGATAGACATTTTAAGGGTGAGCATCAGTCCTGGGTATTCATTGGAAGGACTGGTGTTGAAGCTGAAACTCCAATTCTTTGGCCAACTGATGCGAAGAGCTGACTCATTGGAAAAGACCCTGATGCTGGGAAAGATTCAGGGCAGGAGGAGAAGGGGACGACAGAGGATGAGATGGTTGGGTGGCATCACCAACTTGATGGACATGAGTTTGGGTGGACTCTGGGAGTTGGTGATGGACAGGGAGTCCTGGCGTGCTGCGGTTCATGGGGTCGCAGAGTCGGACAGGACTGAGCAACTGAACTGAACTGAACTGACCTGAAACAGCCTATGAAAAACCACTGAGACAAGTAATGAACTTATTAAAACTTCTTCCTATGCACACAATAACACTGAAAACACCTCGAGTAGTGGAAACAGACTTGTGGCTTGAGATTTCCAATGAGATGTTAGACTACCATTTACAAAGCATTGCACGATATTACTGAAATTAAGGAGAAAAGGAACACTTGCTAACATCATCATATAATTTTTTCCCTGGGATTTAGAATGCAAAGCTTTTCAAAAGTGTTGTGTGTGTACATGTGCTCAGTCGTGTTCAACTCTTTGTAACCCTATGGACTGTAGCCCACCAGGCTCCTCTGTCCATGGGATTCTCCAGGCAAGAATACTGGGGTGGGTTGCCATGCCCTCCTTCAGGGGACCTTCCCAACACAGGGAATGAACCCCTGTCTCTTATGTCTCCTGCATTGGCAGGTGGGTTCTTTACCACTAGTGCCACCTGGGAACCCACTACTATAGTCATTAATAAGTTATTTTGGAATTAATGACTGTTCACAGAACATAAATTTTTCCCTATAAGGGTTTGACTTGAGATTTTTACCTTACTGCAGCAAATTCAGAGGTAAGTCGGCACCAACTGTCTTTAATGCTAAATCATAAATATAATTTAGGAAAAAAGCAGAACATGAAAATCTTTTTATGTACTGTTAAGAAGTTTAACTTTACCCTTAAAATTATGAGGAAAGTTTTTCTTAACATAGATAACACTATTTCAGAATGAGGGAAGAATTTATTCATACCAATGAAATTATAGCAGCATTGTCAAAAATATTTAGGTGGATATCATTTATGGATTTACATGGATAAAAGATGAATGCTTTGTTATTTTAGTTATATAATAAAATGTACATAAGTTCAAAAAGCAACTTTATAATATGGCATAGTAGGATTGGTTAATTCAGAAATTTATATTCTGGAAATTTAATTAAGAATAAAAAATATTGTATTATTGGTTTTTCTGACTAACATGGGGTAATAGCAAAATCTGGGGAACTAAAAAAAAGGGCATAAAATATTTTCTTTGGGAAAGACAAAGCTTTACAACAGAAGATCATTAAATACAGTTGATTTGTATGAGAACATTTTACCACAATATGTGCCACTTTAATAGCATTGACACAACAAGGTAATAGAGTTCTAAAAAGGAAGGAAAATGTAAGAAAACAACTAATCATCTGAGTATAGTCAGGAAGAATGAGGCATGTGAGAGTCAGGTAGCATCTCCCTGCTTTTACATCATAACTAAAAAGAACTTTACAAAATATGTCTGCCCCTGCTTCCTTACTTAAAGTGTGATGTCTTTTCTCTATTTAAAATAAATATTTACTCTATCATGAATGGTGCACTACTCTTTCTATATGGACCATTAGATATTTTTCAACAAATTTCAAAAATTGAAATCATATAAACTCTGATTATACTGAAGTTAATCTAGACATAAGCAGCACAGAAAACAATTATTCTCCATACAGGAAGACTAAAATATCTTTTAACAACCATAAATTTAAAAGGAACTACAGTGAAAAATTTAAAATATTTAAAACTGAATGATAATGAAATATTACCAATCTAAATATGTGAAATGTAATTAAATTATGCATACTGGGTATTTTTAACCTCAAATGAATACATAAAAAAATCTCAAAATAAATTGTCTTATCATTCATTTCTAGAAAATAGGAAAAAAGCACTCAAACAAAAAGAAAAAGGGGGGAAAAGATAAAGAGATAAATAAAATAGAAAACCAGTGATAGAAAGAACTGACAAAGCTACAGGCTGATTCATTTAAGAGTAACCAAATTGATAAAACCTTTCAAAGTTGATCCAAGAAATGGAAAAAAAGAAGGAAAAGAGAAATAATATCCAGGATGAAAAGGAGACATAGCTATAGAGACTACAGACATTAAGAGCATGAACATACATAATAAACAAGAATACTCAAGGAAATTTGAAAACATTGGTGAAATAAATAAATTTTTATTTATTTCATGCTCAACTGAATGCAGAGTTCCAGAGAATAGCAAGGAGAGATAAGAAAGGCATCTTAAGTGAACAATGCAAAGAAATAGAGGAAAACAAGAGAATGGGAAAGATTAGAGATCTCATCAAGAAAATTGAGATATCAAGGGAAAATTTCATGCAAAGATGGGCACAATAAATTAGGACAGAAATGGTAAGGACCTAACAGAAGCAGAAGAGACTTAGAAGAGGTGGCAAGAATACACAGAAGAAATATACAAAAATAATCTTAATGACCTGGATAACCACGATGATGTGATCACTCCCCTAGAGCCAGACATCCTGGAATGTGAAGTCAAGTGAGCCTTAGGAAAGTACTACTACGAATAAAGTTAGAGGAGGTGATGGAATTCTAACTGAGCTATTTCAAACCCTAAAAGCTGATGCTGTGAAAGTGCTGCACTCAATATGCCAGCAAATTTGGAAAATACAGCAAAGGCCACAGGACTGGAAAAGGTCAGTTTTCATTCCAATCCCAAAGAAGGGCAATGCTAAAGAATGTTCAAACTATTATACAGTTGTGCTCATTTCACATAGTAGCAAGGTAATGCTCAAAATTCTCCAAGCTAGGCTTCAACAGTACATGAAACAAGAACTTCCAAATGTAAACCTGAATTTGGGAAAGGCAGAGAAACCAGAGATCAAATTGTCAACATCTGTTGGACCATAGAAAAAGCAAGAGAATTCCAGAAAAGCATCTACTTCTACTTCATTGACTACACTAAAGCCTTTGACTATATGGGTCACAACAAACTATGGAAAACTCCTAAAGCAATGGGCATACCAGATCACCCTACCTGCCTCCTGAGAAACCTGTATGCAGGTCAAGAAGCAATAGTTAGAACCAGACATGGAACAATGAACTGGTCAAAATTGGGAAAGGAGTATGTCAAGGCTGTATATTGTCACCCTGTTTATTTAAATTATATGCAGAGTACATCATGTGACATGCCAAGTGGGATGAAACACAAACTGGTCAAGATTGCTGGGAGAAATATCCACAACCTCATATATGCAGATGTTACTACCCTTATGGCATAAGGTGGAGAGGAACTAAATAGCTTCTTGATGAAGGTGAAAGAGGAAAATGAAAAAGCTGGCTTAAAACTTAATATTCAAAAGGTTAAGATCATGTCATCTGGTCCCACCACTTTATGGCAAATAGATGGGAAAAAAATTAAAACAGTCACAGATTTTATTCCTGGGTTCCAAAATAATTGTGGATGGTGGCTGCAGCCATGAAATTAGAAGACAGTTACTCCTAGAAAGAAAAGCTTCGACAAACCTAGACAGCATATTAAAAAGCAGAGACATCACTTTGCCGACAAAGCTCCTTATAGACAAAGCTATGGTTTTTCCAGTAGTCATGTACAGATATGAGAGTTGGTTCATAAAGAAGGTTGAACACTGAAGAACTGATGCTTTTGAACTGTGGTGCTGGAGAAGACTTGAGAGTCCCCTGGACAGCAAGATCAAAACAGTCAGTCCTAAAGGAAATCAACCAATCTGATATATTCATTTGAAGGACTAGTGTTGAAGCTGAAACTCCAATATTTTGGTCACCTGATGTGAAGAGCTGACTCATCGGAAAAGACCCTGATGCTGGGAAAGATTGAGGGCAGGAGGAGAAGGAGGCAGCAGAAAATGAGATGGTTGGATGGTATCACCAAATCAATGGACATGAATTTGAGCAAACTCTGGGAGATGGTGAGGGACAGGGAAGCCTGGTGTGCTGCAGTCCATGGGGTCATAAAGAGTTAGGCATGATATCTAGGAATAGGTCTAATATGTGCTGGTTCTAGCACTCATTTGTTCAGTTGTTTCCAACTCTTTTCAACCCCATGGATTGTAAAACCTGCCAGGCTCTTCTGTCCATTGGATTTTCCAGTCAAGTATATTGAAGGAGGTTGCCATTTCCCTCTTCGGAAATCTTCCCAATTCATTCATAGAACCCAGGTCTCTTGCAATGCTGGAAGATTCTTTACCACTGAGTCACAGGGAAGCCCCATAAAGTATATAAACAAAGTTTATATATGTAAACAAGTATATATGTAAACAAGTTCTCAAATACATCAGGTACTTTTATTATCTGCAAAAGTTATGATTTTGCATTCTTTTATTTTCCTACATGCAATTAATTTCTCTTTATTCAATATATCAGTCATTTGAAAAATAAATTTGAGTATGTATCTTTTGTACCTAGCCATTCAAGAGAAAAAAATTGAAGTAAAAGTGTTTGTTTTCACTACAATATACTTTATGACACAGTTATAGTTCCTGTTGAAATTTGATGCTTTAAATTCATATTTAATATAATGTTCTCTGCCTCTGAGCACAGAACTTTCTTAAATGTAAAAATATACTTATAGGAGTGATACACATTGTATAAAAAAATTTATCATAACCTGAGAATGAATTTTGGACATATACAAATACTACTACAGGATTCTATATACATTGAAATCTGTTGAGCACAGTACATGAACAGTTTGCATATGGAAAATACACTTTCATTAAGCTGAGGAAGATAGATTTAAGGTCAATTTACATATTCCCATGCATCATGCATCTTTTGTATTTTCCTGACTTGAAGAGATGGAGTTCTTTTTTCCACTTAGCTGTTGAACATTTCAGGCTTTTTTGCTTGCTCCACAATAACTTTCAAAGGCACAGACTAGTTTTAAAGAAATCTGGTGAAGAAACAATTATCAAGATATAAATTATTTTCCACTGTCGGTATAGTCTATGATTCTGTGTAATTGGCAGGTGGAAAAACCTCTTAAAAGCAAACTTTCCTTTATTTTAATTGAATATCAGTAAAATGTTCAATGTCAGCATGGATTATAGAATTATGGACTTTCATGAAAGTGGTTGACAAATCATGAAATCAGCGGTTTAGTGTTATTTAAACAAACAAATCTTAGCAGGCAGCAAGTAGTGTTTCTGACCTGAAGAAGGAATCTCTAAATCCTTCCAGCAATAGTTTGCAAAATGTAGTCCCAAACCAACTGCATCAGATTCATCTGGGAGGCTTGTAAATTTGATGAATCCTAGCTCACATCTGAATTAGGTGGTGAACTAGCACCTACACTTTGAACAAGCTTCCAGCTGATTTTTATGCACACTAAATTTCAATAATCCAATCCATAATCTTTATTTTTCAGACTGTTAAACAAATTACTGGTAGGCCATTAGACTGAGGTGGTGCTAATGCCATGGTCTAAGTAAGCAAACACATTTAAAAGTGTAAATGCCTCAAAGTTAGAAAATCAAATGCTAAGGACAACTAATCTCGGACATCCAACTAAGATTTAACTGATCAGTCATTTCCTTTCTTCGCTTCTGCACTGTCTACGTTCTTCCCCCTGTTCCTATCTGTTGAAGCTGCTGAAGCCATCTGGTTTAATATTGTCTTGAATAGAATCAACTTTTAGTCAAATAAACTTAGAAATTTTTAGTGACTCAGTTTATCTTTTAAGAGGAAATTTAAAACTTCTTCATAACTACTCAAGAATTCAGGACTCAAAATCTGTAGTGTGGTCACCGAGACAGATGTTCCTTATTAAGGTGGCTGCTGACCAAGAAAGCCTGTTACTGCAGGTCTGAGTGGTACTTTCCTCTTAACATCAGATTCATAGTCTTAATCCCAGCACATTTCTGTCCCTTTTTCTTACCTGATATTCCAACTCTGCTTTTGGGTGCTACCTACTAAACGTTTATAGCATATTCATCATCCACTTAGCCACTTGCTTGTCAACCCGAATGATAAGAACTCTAAGTCCAGGAAAAGAGAACCTGTCACCTTGTTGCTTCAAAATTTCCCAGTTATGCCATCTGCATGTTAAAACTGGGAGAAACCTTGGTGTTCCTCCCAAGAATGCATTTTTTTCCCCTGAAATCAAGGGATTGTGCATGATATCACAGTTTACCTGAAAAGGACAGGTACTGTAAGTGGCCAAGGAAAATAATATTTTTTAAAAAAAACATTAGGGAACTATTTCTGACAAATGACATAAAAGCTTATGGTCACAGCAATACACAGCCCTACTCAAACAGGAAGTTAAGCAAAGTTAATAGCATGATCATTTCTATGGGTACAGGGACATTGTTATTCTATGGTATAACTGCATTTTGACTATAACCAACTTGTTTCATGCTTTTTTCAGGTTTATAATCACTACAAGTAAGATTCCAAATAAAATTGCATACTAAGAAAAAAGGTAAACCACTGAGTTAGATTCTTGTTACATCATTTTAAATATCAGTTAGTTTGCTGTTTAACTAGTCTACAAATTAGCTAAAAATAAAGCTCAATCTTCAGCCACAACACATAGTAAGTGGGAGAATGTGTGTCTTGGAGAGGAACTCTTAAGGAACATTTCTAAAGGGAAGTATCTGGACATGACAGAAATATAACCCATTTAACCAGATAGTAGGAAAACAGGTAAATGGAACTACAGTAAGTGCTTGAAAGAATACTGTTGATTGTGTTGCCAGGCAACCCCAGAAAAGCTTCAAATTTCACTATTAAATAATAATAGACTCTTTAGGATAAGTACCTTAGATAACAAAAGAATTTGAATTCTATATACTAGTGCCTGAGCAAGAAAAAAGAAAAAGGCCAAGGGAAACCCATTTTGCCTGTTGGTGAAATTTCCTGTCACTCTTTTTCTAAAATAATAATAATAAGAAGAAAACAGGTTTCACTGGATAGTAAGTGCCTCAAAAGAAAGAGAAAATCAGTTAAGAGCTTTAAATTCTTTACTTGAGGTTCTTCAAACTTTTGAAGTAACTAGGGTGAGGAGCAGAAAAAAGAGTTGTGAAGCAGCAAATCCCACCAAAAGTAGCACCTCCAACTGGCTTATAAGCAAGTTCCATGACACCTATAATCTGAAAACTTACCAACCTCATGACAGAATATTAGACAGGAAAGAAGGAAGAACTTAAGCATACAATTTTATCTACAGAGGAATAGGTGTATATGGCAAAGAGTGGCACTACAACTATTTTTAAAGTTACCTACAATAATAGGAATTTCTTCATGTTGTTAAAAACACGTCTCTCTTTCCACAAGCAAAAAATAGGCAAAAACTCCAAAAACCAATCAAATTTGGGGTTTAAATTTAATATTTTAGAGAAACAGTTCCTTTTTTGAGATTATTATAAAATAACACAGATGTAGATAATTACTACTTCAGGCAAGGATTACATTTAATTACTGACAACTTTTCTTTGAATATTCAGGGTTGATTTCCTTTAGAACTGACTGGTTTGATCTCCTTGCAGTCCAAGGGACTCTCAAGAGTCTTCTCAAACATCACAATTCATAAGCATCAATTCTCTGTCACCCAGCCTTCTTTATGGTCCAACTCTCACATCCGTTCATGACTACTGAAAAGAGCAGAGTTTTTACTAGACAGACCTTTGTCGCTAAAGTATCTCTGCCTTTCAACTGTTTTTCTTCCAAGAAGCAAGTGTCTTTTAATTTCATGGCTGCAGTCACCATCTGCAGTGATTTTGGAGCCCAAGGAAATATCTCTCACCATTTCTACTGTTTCCCCATCTATTTGCCATGAAGTGATGGGATTGGAAGCCATGATCTCAGTTTTCTGAATGTTGAGTTTTAAGCCAACTCTTTCACTCTCCTCTTTCACTTTCATTAAGAGGCTTTTTAGTTCCTCTTCACTTTCTGCCATAAGGGTGGTGTCATCTGCATATCTGAGGTTATTGATATTTCTCCCGGCAATCTTGATTCCAGCTTGTGCTTCATCCAGCCCAGGATTTCTCATGATGTACTCTGCATATAAGTTTAATAAGCAGGGTGCCAATATACAGCCTTGATGTACTCCTTTCCCAATTTCAATCCAGTTAATTATTCAATGTCTGGCTCTAACTGTTGCTTTTACCTGCATACAGGATTCTCAGAAGGCAGGTAAGGGGGTCTGGTATTCCTATTGCTTTAACAATTTTCCATAGTCTGTTGTGATCCACACAGTCAAAGGCTTTAGCATACTCAATGAAGCAGATGTAGATGTTTTAAAGGAATTCTCTTGCTTTTTCTATGATCCAATGGATGCTGGCAATTTGATCTGGTTCCTCTGCCTTTTCTAAAACCAGCTTGAACATCTGGGAGTTCTAGGTTCATGTACTGAAGCCTAGCTTGGAGAATTTTAAGCATTACTTTGCTAGCAGGTGAGATGAGTGCATTTGTGCGGTAGTTTGAGGCATTGCCTTTCTTTGGGATTGGAATGAAAACTGACCTTTTCCAGTCCTGTGGCCACTGCTGAGTTTTCCAAATTTGCTGGTATATTGAGTGCAGCACTTTCACAGCATCATCTTTTAGGATCTGGAATAGCTCAGGTACTATTCCATCACCTCCAATAGCTTTGTTTATAGTGATGCTTTCTAAGGTCCACTTGACTTTGCTTTCCAATATGTCTGACTCTAGGTGAGTAATCACACCATTGTGGTTATCTGGGTCATTCTGATCTTCTGTGTGTATTCTTGCCACCTCTTTTTAATATATCCTGCTTCTGTTAGGTCCATACCATTTCCGTCCTTTAATGTGCCCATCTTTGCATGAAATGTTCCTTGGTATCTCTAATTATCTTGAAGAGATCTCTAGTCTTTCTCATTCTATTGTTTTCCTCTATTTCTTTGCATGATTCACTTAGGACTGATGCTGAAGCTGAAGTTACAGTACTTTGGCCACCTCACATGAAGAGCTGACTCAATAGAAAACACCCTGATGCAGGGAAAGATTGAAGTCAGAAGGAGAAGAGATCAACAATGGACAAGAGGTTGCATGGCATCACTGACTCAATGGCCATGAGTTGGAGCAAGCTCCAAGAGATGGTGAAGGGCAGGGAAGCCTGCTATGCTGCGGTCATGGAGCACAAAGAGTAGGACATGACTGAGTGACTAAACAACAACTTTTCTTAACTATCTTCTAGCTGATATTCTCCTGTATATAATTGAACAAGCAGTTACCACATGCATTTGATGAATCACAATTGCTAAATATTTATGTCTCCTGTGAATTGGAGGGGATGTATTTGATTTAACTCAGTAACAAACACTAGTTTCATGAACTGACTACAATTCGCTAAGGGCATATTAGTAGCAAATAAATATATTACTATATTGTAATGTCTTTAATCTTTCTGTGACACAACATACTTATTTAACTAGTATTCTATCTCTTTTGCTTATCTACAATTCTGGAAATGTTTTCCTGTCACAGCACTCTGACTTCTGTGTTCAGTGCAACTGCCATTGCTAAAGGATTTGAATTTCCAAAGCACACTCTGAAGGACTGTTTTCAGTTAAACTCGTTTACTTGAGGCACTTGATAACTTAATGACTCTCTCCTTAAATTTTATTTCTTCAACTTGTGAGATAATACTTCGCAGTTTTCCTCACATCCATTCTCTGTTTCTCCATATTTTCTCTGCTCATCCCTGTAATGTTGTTATTTCTCACAAGGGATCAGTGTTTGTCCCTTTCTTTTGCAACCACATCACCTAAACTCTCAGTCCATATGCCTTTAATGGGTTGACTTGAGAAGTAAGCAGGTAACCCTAGACTGGCCAGCAAGAACCTTGAATCTCCTTAGCCATAGTGACCAGTCATTCATTGGTGGACAAATGACCCAGGGTAGTCAATGTGAAACAGGATCAGCATGTTTGTCTGAACTGTGATACTTGGTGGATAGGAATTCTTACCAATACTAATTATCATGTATAGACTTTATATTATTCATAGTTCTCTGAAAGACCTGAGTGTCTGGTCTTTCAGATTTTTATGATCAATTATCTTGTATACCAGGATTTTCTGTTATTTTCTTCTCTACAGCCTACACTCCTGCCATTACCCACAAAGCATGTAAGTATCTCATTTCTGATTCTTATATTTTAATCAAAGAATGATCAGAGATTGTAATACATAATCAGCAACAGTATAATGTGGTCTCCTTGCCCTTTTCAAAGGTAAAGCTTAATAAATTGCAAATAAAATACCAAAAACAAACAAACAAACACACTGCCCTAAGTTAGAGTGATGTTCTACAAATGAAATGGGAGGTATAGTATTAATGAAATCCATGTTTTTTCCTATCAATTTGAAAGGAAAAAAATTCTTCACAGTTGATTTGAAAGCAACATATGGAGGAATTGACAGAGTTGCATTTGTTATATTTTGTTCAAATGAATAAAATTAAATCATAGGTTAATCTGCTTAGAAATATAGACAGATGCTTAATACAAGCATAGCAAACTATAAAAATGAGGAGAAGTCAATCATATTGCAATTTAAAAAATATTTTAAAACACATACTATGGTTTCTCTGCATATATGTTTTATAAGTTAATATAACCTTGAGGAATAAGTTGATAGTTCTCAGGGAGGTATAATCAACATTGACCTATAATAGGGTATGACTTTTTATGCCACAGTAAATTATTAAATATCTGACAGGTGCCTTAGGAAACATCACTACAAACAAAGCTAGTGGAGGTGATGGAAACCAGTTGAGCTATTTTAAATACTAAAAGATGATGCTGTGAAAGTACTGCACTTCATATACCAGCAAATTTGGGAAACACAGCAGTGGCCACAGGACTGGAAAAGGTCAGTTTTCATTCCAGTCCTAAAGAAAGGCAATGCCAAAGAATGTTCAAACTACCACACAATTGCACTCATCAAGTAGTGCTCAAAACTCTCCAGGCCAGGCTTAAATGGTACATGAACTGTGAACTTCCATATGTTCAAGCTGGATTTAGAAAAGGCAGAGGAACCAGAGATCAAATTGCCAACAACCATTGGCTCATCGAAAAAGCAAAAAGGATTCCAGAAAAACATCTTCTTCTGCTTCATTGATTACACCAAAGCCTTTGACTGTGTAGATCACAACAAACTATGGAAAATTCTTCAAGAGATGGGACTACCAGATAACCTTACCTGCCTCTTGAGAAATTTGTATGCAGGTCAAGAAGCAACGGTTAGAACAGGACATAGAACAAAAGTCTTGTTCAAAATTGGGAAAGGGGTACATCAAGGCTGTATATTGTCACCCTGCTTATTTAATTTATATGCAGAGTACATCATGAAAAATGTGGGGCTGGATGAAGTACAAGCTGGAATCAAGATTGCCAGGAGAACTATCAACAACCTCAGATATGCAGACGACACCACCCTTATAGCAGAAAGTGATGAGGAAAAAGAGTCTTTTGATGAAAGTGAAAGAGGAAAGTGAAAAAGCTGGCTTAAAACTTAACATTCAAAAAACAGAGATCATGGCATCCAGTCCCATCACTTCATGGCAAATAGATGGGGAAACAATGGAAATAGTGAGAGACATTTTCCTGGGCTCCAAAATCACTGCATATGGTGACTGCAGCCATGAAATTAAAAGATGCTTGCTCCCTGGAAGAAAAGCTATGACAAACTTAGCATATTAAAAAGCAAGACATTACTTTGCCTACAAAGGTCCATCTAGTCAAAGCTAGGCTTTTCCAGTAATCACGTATGGATGTGAGAGTTGGACCATAAACAAAGCTGAGCACTGAATTTTTGCTTTTGAACTATGGTGTTGGAGAAGACTCTTGAGAGTCCCTTGGACTGCAAGGAGATCAAATCAATCCTTCCTAAAGGAAATCAGTCCTGAATATTCATTGGAAGGACTGATGCTGAAGCTGAAACTCCAATATTTTGTGCACCTAATCTGAAGAACTGACTCACTGGAAAAGACCCTGATATTGGGAAAGATTGAAGGCAGGAGGTAAAGGGGAAGACAGAGGATGAGATGGTTGGATGGTATCACCAAGTCGATAGACATCAGTTTGAGCAAGCTCTGGGAGTTGGTGATGGACAGGGAAGCCTGGCGTGCTGTAGTCCATGAAGTCACAGAGTCAGATACGACTGAGCGACTGAACTGAACTGAAATAACATGTCATTCTCATATCTTTGAGACATACTATTTCCTGAAATATCCCTCTAAAAAAAAGTAGTTTTTTATAGCATTATTTTTTTTCTTTGTGGTATTTCCAAATGGATCTAAATGGATAATTATTAAAATTTCTCAGGATAATTAGTGTAATCATTCTATATGTTTCCCAATTACCTGAAGTTTGACAATTTAAGCATAATTTATAATGTTCCATGTATCTGTAGTTTTATTTTAATTCAGATATTCACCTATTTGTTTTAATCACCAACTTTTTTCGTCTTCCAGTGAATCATCAAAGATGGAATCAAGGACATATTTTAATATATATATATATATGACTAGAGGTGCTCAGTTTTACATGTGTTTTACAATATTTTTATCTAGCCAAGTAAACAGAATATTCAATAATCTATATAAACTATTTTGAGTTTGACAGCTGATTTAATTTAGTATCATTTCAAAAATACTATAAAAGTGTACATATATATTATTATTCTTGTGTTGAGAACCCCATGAACAGTAAGAAAAAGAAAAAAGATATGACACTGAAAGATGAACTGCCCAGGTTGGTAGGTGCCCAGTATGTTACTGGAGAAGAGTGGAGAAATAACTCCAGAAAGAACGAAGAGTCGGACCTAAAGTGAAAACAACACCCAGTTGTGAATGTGACTGGTGATGGAAGTAAAGTCTGATACTGTAAAGAACAATATTGCATAGGAACCTGGAATGTTAGGTTCAAGAATCAAGGTAAATTGGAAATGGCCGAACAAGAGATGGCAAGAGTGAGCATTGACATTTTAGAAATCGGTGAATTAAAATAGACTGGAATGGGCAAATAATTCAGATGACTGCTATATCTACTACTGTGGGCAAGAATCCCTTAGAAGAAATGGAATAGCCCTTATAGTCAACAAAAGTTTCTGCAATGCAGTACTTGGGTGCACAAAAATGACAAAATGATCTTGATTCATTTCCAAGGCAAACCATTCAACATCACAGTAATTCAAGTCTATGTCCCAAACACCAATGCTGAAGAAGCTGAAGTTGAATGGTTCTGTGAAGACCTACAAGACATTCTAGAGCTAACACCCAAAAAAGGATATCCTTTTCATCATAGGGGACTGGAAGGCAAAAGTAGGAAGTCAAGAGATACCTGGAGTAACAGGCAAGTTTGGCTTTGGAGTACAAAATAAAGCAGGGCAAATGCTAACAGAGTTTTGCCAAGAGAACACACTGGTAATAACAAACACCCTCTTTCAACAACACAACAGATGACTCTACATACGGACATTACCAGATGGCCAGTATCGAAATAAGACTGATTATATTCTTTGCAGCTGAAAATGGAGAGGCTCTATACTGTCAGCAAAAACAAGACTGGGAGCTGATTGTGGCTCAGATCATGAACTCTTTATTGCAAAATTCAGATTTAAATTGAAGAAATTAGGGAAAACCTCTAGACCGTTCAGGTATGACCTAAATCAAATTCCATATGGTTATACAGTGGAAGTGACAAATAGATTCAAGGGATCAGATCTGAGAGACAGAGTGCCTGAAGAACCACGGGCTGAGGTTTATGACACTGTACAGGTGGCAGGGATTAAAACCAACCCAAAAAGAAGAAATGCAAAAGGGCAAAATGGTTGCCTAAGAAGGCCTTACAAATAGTTGAGAAAAGAAGAGGAGTTAAATGCAAAGGAGAAAAGGAAAGATATGCTGATCTGAATGCAGAGTTTCAAAGAAAAGCAAGTTGAGATAAGAAAGCCTTCCTAAGTGATCAATACAAAGAAACAGGAAAACAACAGAATGGGAAAGACTAGAGATGTCTTCAAGAAAATTAGAGATACTGAGGGAACATTTCTTGCAAAGACGGGCACAATAAAGGACAGAAACGGTATGGACCTAACAGAAGCAGGATATATTAAAAAGAGGTGGCAAGAATACACAGAACTGTACAAAAAAGATTTTAATGACTCAAATAACCATGATGGTATGATCACTCACCTAGATGCAGACATCCTGGAATGCAAAATCATGCGCCTTAGGAACCATCAATATGAACAAAGCTAGTGGAGGTGATGGAATTGTAGCTGAGCTATTTCAAATCCTAAAAGACAATACTTTTAAAGTGCTGCACTCAATATGCCAGTAAATTTGGAAGTGTCAGCAGTGGGCACAGTACTGGAAAAGGTCAGTTTTCATTCCCATCCCAAAGAAAGGTAATGTCAAAGAATGTTCAAACTACTGCACAATTGCATTCATCTCATGCTAGCAAAGTAATGCTCAAAATTCTCCAAGCTAGGCTTCAATAGTATGTGAACTGAGAACTCCCAGATGTTCAAGCTGGATTTAGAAAAGGCAGAGGAACCAGAGATCAAGTTGCCAACATCTGCTAGATCATAGAAAAAGAAAGAGCATTCCAGAAAAATATCACCTTCTGCATTATTGGCTATGCTAAAGCCTTTGACTGTGTGGATAACAACAAACTGCAGAAAATTCTGAAAGAGATGGGAATACCAGACCACCTTACCTGCCTCCTGTGAAACCAGTATGCAAGTCAAGAAGCAACAGTTAGAACCAGTTAGGACATGGAACAATGGACTGGTTCCAGACTGGGAAAGAAGTACATCAAGGCTGTGTATTGTCACCCTGCTTATTTAACTTATATACAGAATACATTATGCAAACTGCCGGGCTGGATGAACCACAAGCTAGAATCAAGATTGCCAGGAAAAAAAAGTCAATAACCTCAGTTATGCAGATGATACCACCCTTACGGCAGAGAGCAAAGAGGAACTAAACAGCCTCTTGATGAAAGTGAAAGAGGAGAGTGAAAAATCTGGCTTAAAACTCAACACTCAATAAACAAAGATCAAGGTATCAGGTCCCATCACTTCACGGCAAATAGATGGGGAATCAATGGAAACAGTGACAGACTTTATTTTCCTGGGCTCCAAAATCACTGCAGATGGTGACTGAAGCTATGAAATTAAAAGACGTTTGTTCCTTGGAAGAAAAGCTACAACACACATAGACAGCGTATTAAAAAGCAGATATGTTAGTTTGCTGACAAAGGTCCATCTATTCAAAGTTATGGTTTTTCCAGTAGTCATGTATGGATGTGAGAGACCATAAGGAAAGCTGTGTGCCAAAGAATTGATGGTTTTGAACTACAGTGTTGGAGAGGACTCTTGAGAATCCTTTGGGCTACAAGGAGACCAAACAAGTCAATCCTAAATGAAATCAGTCCTGAATATTCATTGGAAGGACTGATGCTGAAGCTGCAATACTTTAGTCACCTGATGTGAAGACCTGACTCATTAGAAAAGACCCTGATGCTGGGAAAGTTGAAGGCAGGAGGAGAAAGGGATGACAGGGATGAGATGGTTGGATGGCACCACCAACTCAATGGACATGAGTTTGAGCAAGCTCCAGGTATTGGTGATGGACAGGGGAGCCTGGTGTGCTGCAGTCCATGGGGTCAAAGAGTCAGACAACTAAGTGACTGAAATGAACTGAGGCATACACACTCATATATACATATGTGTGTGTTCATGTATGTACTGAATGAATTAAATTGCAGTTCAAAGTTTTGATTTTACCTTTATGAAAGAGCTGTGGATAATTCTCTAATCCACTTAAATGAATTAATTCCTCTGTTTACAGTATGCTACAATATTATGCCCTATAGATCCCTTTTGTGTGAAACCTGTGTCTAATCAGTGTTCATAAATCAAGGTGTAATTCCTGATATACAACTTAATGACAGTAAAAAAAATAATAAGTTTAAGATGTTCCTTCCTGTCTAGACACCATTTGCAATGTGGGGACTTGTTGTGGTACCACGTCACTGTCTTGTCAGCAGGCACAAATGTTTGGTACCAACTGTTTCTTCACTGGAAAAATAACATCCCTTTCAAAAATTTTAAATCAAGAACTGATTGAATTTTTAGAAAAAAACGAGGACAAACTTCTTCCTTCACCTGCCAAACAATTATTGGAATGACTCCAAAAATTCCATAAAGTTGTTTCTGCTTTTTGTCTACATATGATACTCTGTCTTTTATAAATCTTGCCTCTCTTGTGTTAAACTCCCCCAAAACACATCTTTAGCCTTTTTCTTATTTATTTTCGATTATTTAATTTTAGAAACATTTAGAAAATTTCATGTTAAAAATAAGCTCCTCTTCAAGTATTTTGTCTTTGACTTCTTGTTGTATGTTCTACCACTTTACACTCAGTATATTACATTTGACTAAAACTTTATCCTCTGATTAGGATGAAATCAAAGAAGCTTCTGCCATAAACAACATAAGATAAAATATATGCCATAGTATTTTCAAACACTGGACAAGAGGCCAGTACCAGGACCCCCAAAATAAGTGAAACAAAAATGATAGGCCCTTAGATTTTATCAACTAACTACCTAAAATGAGTTTCTAGGCCATTAAACAGGGTCATCCACAACAAAATTTAGTCATCTTTTTTAGTTGCAGAGATAGGAGTCAAATTTTGTGAAAGTCAAGGAAACTAGATTTTGAAGAAATGAATAATGGAGAGGAGTAAACAATAGAGAAAGACAACTCTGTAGAACTTTAAGAGAACCCTTCAAGTCATTCACTGAGTATTGCTCTGCACATTCGTGAGCAGAAACCACCAGAGCTATGAAAGAACCAAAAGAAGGGAGTGAATAGAAAAATTCCAGGAACACTCACAGGGCTAGGATTAATTCATGTTTCTACACGACACAGCAGAAAGATCTCATAATCTGTAAGATATTGGGTAGAATCCTAAGAATATTGCCTTAGTTTTGAAGCTTTATTAGTCTTATTCTAGAGGTTTCTCAGAACTTTCCTTACAAAAGCTTAAAAAGCAAGACTTAAAAATATTTTCAGAGCATAAATTTATATAATTTGATTCGTATAAAACAGAAGACACAGAGAACAATATATTTGAATAAACAATAGCCACAATTTTTCCAAGTAGCTGAAATGTATAGACACATAGATTCAAAAAAAGTGAAAGAATCCCAAACAGTATAAAAAACATTCCAAGAAATGTCATAATAATGCTACTGAAGTCAGTAATGAAGATAAAATATTAAAGTAGAATGAGAAAAAAGAAATATTGGATACAGGCAAAAAGAAGAAAAAAGAAAAAAAGGGCAGGAAGGGAAGGGAAGGAAGGAAGAAGTCTCATCAGAAACTATTCAAACCAGAAGACAATGGTAAGATATCTTTACATTTGTAGAAACTAAAAAAAAAAAATGTCACCCTAGAAATTTTTACAATCTCTGTGACTTGACATTAGGAAACTTCTTAGACTGGACATAAAAACTCAAAAAAAAAAAAGAAAAAAAGATGAACTCATCAGGATTGAAAATGTTTAATCTTCAAAAGACATTGATGACAAAATAAAAGGCAAGTCAAAGACTGAGTGAAAATACTGGTAATACATGTGTGGGATAAAAAAACCATGCAATTTGAATATCTAAAGTACTTTACAGCTCAGTAAGGGCTTTCTCGATGGTTCAGTGGGTAAAAGGATCTGCCTGAAATGCAGGAGACATAAGAGATGCAGGTTTGATCCCTGGGTTGGGAAGATCCCCTGGGGGAAGAAATGGCAACCCACTCCAGTCCTCTTGCCTGGAAATCCCACAGACAGAGGAGCTTGGCGGGCTATAGTCCATGGGGTCCCAAAGAGTTGGGCATGACTGAGAGACTAAGCATGCACAGCTCAGTAGCATGAAGCCAACCCAGTCAAATGGGTTTTGATTTTTATTAAAACCTCAAAGAAGATATGCAAATGAAGAATAAACATATTAAAAAGATAGTCAACATTATTTGACATCAGAGAAATACAAAGTAAAAACACAATAAAATAGCACTACATTCTCAGAATGGTTAAAATTAATTAAAATAACAATTTTAAGTTTGTTGAAGATGGGAAGCAACTGGAATTCAATGACAGTGAAGATGAAAAATGCCATTGTACTTCAGAAAATGGTTTGGCAGTTTCTCGTAAGGTTAAACAGTGTCCTAATAATCCAGCCATTCCTCTCATAGGTGTTCACCCAACCAAAATGAAAACATGCTGACACACACACACAATTTAATCTGAATATTTTAAGCAGCTTCATAAACGATAGCCAAAATCTAGACATAAAATTAACATGTTAACTAAACAAGAAATTGTGTAATTTCCACACAATAGAACACTGGTGAATAGTGATAGTGAAGTCACTCTGTCGTGTCCGACTCTTTGCGACTCCATGGACACCAGGCTCCTCTGTCTATGGGATTTTCTAGGCAAGAGTGCTGGAGTGGGTTGCCATTTCCTTCTCCAGGGAAAATGTTTCCAACCCAGGGATCGAACCTAGGTCTCCCACATTGTAGACAGACGCTTTACCATCTGATCCACCAGGGAAGTACTGCTGATGTGCACAACACAGCCGAGATATGGAGTTGACACAAATGGCAGTGATAAGGAAATGCGGGGCGGGGGCAGAGTATGTGGCATATAGTAAGGACCTGTTACATACCTGGATACATTGTTCTTCATATAGGAAAGTGATTTGGGTTGAATGTGAATCAAATGATATAGGCAGCTCATGATACAATTCAGAGTTTGATTTTCTAACGTTTGGAAGGATTTTTCCAGGGAAGGCAAAAATCTTAGAGAATTATTGTGATGATTATATGAGTCCTTAATTACAAAGTTCTTAGAACAGTGCCTGGAACAGAGTAAACACTATATAAATGTGTGTTATCATCCTCATTAGGACAAATTAAATTTGTCTTTTTAAAAGACCTACCTTCTCAGAGTATCAAAGTGGGTGCAATTACGCACTGAATAACATTTAGCAAGATATTTTCAATCATCTGCAAAGGGAATATTGAAATCCTGAACTATTTTCTATCTGTCTAGACACTTGGAATGCTCACCCTCCCATCTCACTTTAGTAAACTATCAGAATATTATCAGTTCTTCTAGACGCATGTTAAAGTGCATGTTTCTCAATGAAGCTCATCTAGATTCATCATGATCTCAACATAGTCTCTCCTTTTATGATATTCACTCAGTACCTTTCCTTTCATGTTTATGACTCCATTTTTTGTAATATTAATTCACATATTGATTTTCTTTCTCTGGTGGCATGAGACTGTTAATGACAAATATTGTTGATGATAAATAATATTTATGTTAATACATGAACTGTAATGCAAAGGTAAATATGTTTTAATTTTTTTGAAAAAAATCAGAAAAAGTTTTAGATTTTCAAACAGGAAGCTACCTATGAGATCAGATATTACACTAAAAAAAGAAATAGATGAACTGTGAGAGATAATGAGTGATTTTGATAAGCAGAATTAGCAACTGTTATATTTTCATACATATAGAACAGCAGTTTCAACAGACCAAATTTTTATAAAGTTCATCTTAGTTAAGTAAGTCATCTAAGCCATAACTGTCAGGCTACACTAGAAAAGGTGACATGAATTCAATACTGAAAGTATTTTAAAATCTATTTTTATTAAATAGCAGTTTGGGCAGAAATACTTTTATTGCAGTAAAAAAATAAACATAATCTAAAATTTACTATCTTAACCATTTTAAAATGTAAAATACAGTTGTATTTACATTTAGTATATGCACAGTGTTATAAAAGCATTACCTCTGCCTAAGTCCAAAATATCTTCATTTCATCATCCCAAAAAGAAACCACCTATCTATTAATTCTGCCTTCCCTCCTCAGTACAGTCTCCAGTAGCCACTCATCTACTTTCTGTCTTTATGCATTGGCCTATGCTGGATATTTCATATAAATGGTATCATATAGTATGTAACTTTTGTATCTGACTACCTTGACTTACTATGAAGTTTTTAAGGTTCATCCATGTTGTATCATGTATCAATACTTTACAGCTGAATAATATTACTTGTATAGGAATATATGTGTGTCACAGACTATTCATCTGTTCATTAGTTGATAGACATTTAGATTGTTTCATCCCTCTGGCTATTGCAAATCTTGCTGCTATCGAGGTACAAGTTTTTGTTTGAATATTTGTTTTCAGTTCTTTTGATTATATATCTAGGATGAATTGCTGGGTCACATGTTAATTCTATGTTTAATATACTGAGCACAAATCTTTTATTATTTATTTATTTTTTTTACAAATCTTTTTTTTAAAGATGCATGCTTGTTGTGTTGATATTGTTAGTGAAGTTGAGAGTGTATGTGTCTGTGTGTATATCTATATACATATATATATATATAGGTAATACTTCACATACAAATATACAGTTGATATATATATATAAACATATATCATACATGTATGTATCTATACAAATTTATGTTGAATAGTATATACCTGGAAATATCTATGTTAATAGCAAAACATGTTTCTAATAATATATATTAACATCAGTGTTAATGATCAATCACTATTTTTCCCATTCTATGCTAAGCGATTAATATATCAATATAAATAAGGCAAATTCTTATATGGGATTCTTCCCTTAAATAATTTTGAATCTAAATAAATATAGGAAAAAACCACAGGAACATTAGGGAGAAACATAAGGTGAGGGTGATTTATAATGGAAAGGGGTGAAGAATTCTTGTATTTGGATTTAAAAGTCAAAGTCTGTGTGGCATATCAAGTCTGAAGAGACTTTTTTGAGGAAAGGATTTATATACTTCACTCATTCAATTTCCATGTTTCCAAAACATTCAAAACCTGGGGCAAGGGACAGGTGGAATGCTTCAGAGTCTAGAAGTAAACTATAGCAACTTGTCCTTACTGAGCCTAGATCCAAACTGGCTTCCTGCCCAATCCCCTCTGAAACTGGGAACTGGCCTTTCTACATGCTGATTTTTAACACCCAGTCACACTTTGGGTAGGTCCCCACCCAGATGGAAGCACAGATGCAGCAGTAGCTGAAAGATTATTCTGAGACTGACAAGCCAGATTTCCTTGAGATTCAGGAAAGCTACATCCAATGATTTTCCAACTCACTGCAACTTTGGGTCTGTGCTGCTGTTCCCCATGAATTTGGGAGAGAATGTTAGAATAGATTATGTGGTTCAGATCATTTTACAGGTTGGTGGAGTTGAAACCCATAGCAGATGGATTTCGAATAAGCCTTCCATCTCAAACTTGTTTCCATGTCTTCCATTCAGAGAGTACATATTAGCACTCTTGGTGCAATTCCTGAAAAAGGTACTTACAACTGTATAATCAGCTGCAAAATATCTTGGTAGAGTTTATATGACTGGATGCTTAGGAACTAGCAAAAATCTCTATTGAAAGAGCCATTGTGTGACTACTTAAACATTTTGGTTTTATAGTCTTCTTCCCTTCCGTTATTTTATAACTATCCAGTAACAATGAAGAGCTGGGTAAAAGTGGTGCTAAAGAACTTTGAAGAGGTAGTCAGCATCCAAGGCTTGATTTAGGGGTACAAACTCTGACTTGAGTATATAATAAATAGGTAGTATCTATAAGCATTTTATGTATAGATAATTGTCATTGCTATTATTTATCCATATTTTTCTTTTGTTTGGTAGAATGAAGTCTCCTTAAGGAAGACCTGTGTTGTATTCACTTTTTTTTTCAATCCCAAGCACTAACAGAAGTTCAACCTACTAGTGACAGAAAAATGATTAATTGAAAATGAATACATTATGATGCAATTTCTAGGTTTCTTAATGGTTCCCAGTGAGGACTTTGAGTCCATCTATCTAGATTTGTCTTTCCATTTTCAGACAACACACTGTTTATAATGGGTTCATTCATACATCAAAGGAATGGTCTGATTACCTTTTATTGTATCATGGATTTTCCTGTTTTGATTTTGAGGCTCTGGGTGTTGAGGAGTTTTTTTGCCTGTTTTTATTTTTTTTCCTAATAAACTTTGCCTAATTTAAAAATGCATTATTTAGGGTTGCTTTTCCTTTGAACAAAATGAAAAACACATGGAATGACTTTCAGATATTACAAATAAGGCATGCTTCAAATAATACTTAATTCTTTATAATTTTCCATATCTAATTCAATGTTCTTTTTTCTTTGCCCTTATGAAACCACCTTAACATTAATGATGATGTTTTCTTTCAACCACTAACCATATAAATTCATAAATACCATACCTGAACTCTGAGCAAATATTTGTCTAAATAATTATGTACATGTGCATCCTTTTTTTTGCAAGAGGGTAAAATAGGAGGAAGAATAAAAGCAGATTCAGAATTTTTCTTAGTTAATATCTTGAAAAAATTAATGTGCACTTGTACACACTTATTTTTTTCTTTTGATTATCTTTTAGATGAAGCTTGTCTCAAAATAGCTAATTCTGCTATAAAATGTCTCAAACTCCATAACTTTCATCAAAACAGTGATAAAATTGCTAAATAAACTCATAGTGTAACCTGAAAGAAAACACAGACACATTAACACAAACACAAATTAAACAGTTATATAAACCATAGTTTAAGCCAGCAGAGAATTTAAAAATAGAAGCAAAAAGCAGTTCTCTAAATTGCTGATCTCCTCACACGTCCAGTTGCTGTTAGTTGTTTTGCTCAGTAAGGAGGATCATTCTGACAGCTACAACTTGTTAGTGTTTCTTTATAAGATATGAGTAGAAATATTATAAGACATTCTTAAGATCTGCTTGATGTTTTTAGGCTATTATTTATACAATACTGAAAGAATGGGGACACAGTAAAATAGTCACATGTTCTTTACTAAAATTGGGCACCCTCAATTACCTCCACAGTAGCATCAAAACTATTTCTTATTTGGCTTTGTTTAGACAGGCAAAATCAATTCATTCACTTCTCATGAAGTAAACCTAAAAATAGGACTGGGAAATAGATAGCAAGAGAGATCAAGTGGTAATATTTGTTGAGCAAAGGGATTACAGTTTAATAAGGTGGTTATTAATAACATAAGAAATAAGTTGGTACTATAGATGTATTATGTGATATATAAATATTATAAACATGTATAACATTTGTATTAGTTCCATAATATATAAATATATTCTAACTGACATTGGGTGTGTACCTGTTTATATGGTTAGGAACAGGTGCTCTATTAAATGCAGGTCCTAAATAACATTCTAAGACATACATTCTACTTACTATCTGAGTTTTGTCCTAAAGCTATAGTTTTCAAAGTTTTCTGCTTAAAGGAGAAACTGTGATATTCATTCCCAACTAATGCCAGTTAATCAGTCAGGTAGAGGACAGGGTTTATAAAGCTCCCTGTTCTCATCTAGGACCATTTTCAGTTATTTATGCCCTCCTTATCATTTTTAGTTTTGCCATTAGAGCTATGAATCAGTATAAACGAAGTTGTCTTTAAAATCTGGCTACAATTCTGATCCCCTTCTTTATTCACAGCCCCTACAGATATTTATCCAGTCAATATCTGTTGAGTGCTTACTCTTTGGTCCAGGTACTGAGATATAACTGCATATGTGACGAACACAGTCCTGCCCTCATGGACTTAATAAACCAAAGGCAGACTAGGAAATAGCTAAATAAAATGCAAAACATACATGGAAGCATCTACAAATGTGGGAAAATAGGTATTTGTTTTACTTTGAATGGCCAGTTTGCATACATGCAGCCTTCTGGATTGAAGTTACACAATATGTGGTAGAATTCATACCAATCCAGGCATAATTTTTTCTGGGAATCTGTTCATAGATAGCAAATAAATATGTGGCTAAGATTTTCTAGCCTTATTTACTTTTCAGGTAGAGGTGAAATATTGCAAAAGCTGTGTATTATGAAAACCAAGTTTTAAACTATCCCAAAGTGTTAAGCTTGATCAGATGCTCTGAAAACAGAGTGTGACACTTGAAAGTCAATTGAAAAGCTGTGAACCTATTGCCATTTTCAATTTGAATGCTAGTTTGTGGATTGAAATTAGTGTGAAAAAAACCAAATACCCAGTGATTAAAGCTCAGAGCAGTAGTGCTGTTGCTAAAACACGACTCCAGAGGGGAGGGCTCTGAAAAATCTCATACAAATGCATGAAAAAATAGATTTATTTTTGAAAAGCAGAAAATGTAGTGAAACATGTATTTTTCCTTTCACAATGTATGCTCTCTTAAACGCTCTTTAGCTGCACAATTATTATATCAGAGTTTAATGTGGATAAACACGCTGAGTAGAAAAGGGAACCTGCATTAAAGAGATTGAAAGGCCAGAGGATAGTAGCTGCCTTCCCATGTAGTCAATCACAGAAAGACATGGGTTGCTTCAGTGTACAAAAAATTAAATTGTGTGTGTTTCGGGCTGGGGTAGTAGAAATGAGGAAGGGTAGTAATTCTAAGTCCTTAAAAGCTTTCCCTCTTTTCCTGTAAGATTCTCAATTTGAATGTGTCTGTTTAACTATTTCTAAAAGGGAAATCTTGTTGCTCCTAGTCAGGGAAGGTAATGTCATATCAATATAAATATCCAGCTATACAAAGGATTTGCTGATCTGGTAATAAGGTACAAGAATACTGGTTAGACATGCACTATTTCTGTTACTGGCTTCTAAGACATATCAGGATAATTGCTTTTTGTGTTTCAGTAATAGTCTAAGCATACCATTTCACTTGCTGCATCATTTTATAATTACCTATTTCTGTCTCCCTGCTTGAGGACAGGGACTCCTATTTGTCTCCAAATTCCCAGCACCTTCTCAGTGCTGGGCAGAAGGCTGACAAAAACAAACAAACAAACAAACAAAAAAACCCCACAAAAAACAGTGTTTAATTTAACAAATGACTATGCTAACTGGCAGTTTAGCTTCCTCTAATAAGTCATCAGTTGCAGCATTTTTTTCTCTAAACACATCCTCAAGTATTCTATACTAAATAGAATTTACACAAAATTTAATTTTTGTTAAAGGACAAAAATTAATCTTCATAATTTGCCTAGCAAGTCTTTGGATGGTATGCACCTAATGGAATCAGTAATCTTCATACTTCTTTTGCAAATCTATAAACACTTTAAAAATTTTAAACTTACAATATAAAATATGAAAATGATCTGTTGGAGATGATCAAATCTACTGAGCTGGACAGAGCAATATGTCAGCACCTTTGCTCACATCTACAGCCTGGAGCTTTGAGAAGGTAAGCAGCACCTCCATCATTCTGGCATTCTATTTTAGTCTAAGTCTACATCAGAAGCCTGCCAGGGCTCAGCGCTGATAACAAAGCACTATCGCTTTTCAAAGTGACAGAGCACAGTGACATATCAACACTAGGCCTTAAATGAAAAGCCCCTTCTAATTTAACTGGGATCCGCTGAAGCCGTATTCAGCCCAGTACTCTTGTTTTCAATTAAAACTTTCTTGTAACAAGAGAAAAGTGTGGCATTTCCTTTCCTTTTTTTGAAGCAGTTATGGAATTAAGTAGAAAGGATAGTATAGGACAGAAATGATCCAGTAACTGTTAAGTACCTATCAGCCTTTTTATCTACTAATTGCAGTTTCTATGGTTCAAGGAAAGTTTTACCTACTTCACTTCATGCTGCTGAAAGGATCCTTTCTTTCAATATCCTGCTCTTCAAGGATTTTGTTGTTGTTGTTGGTACAGTGCATAAAGCAGAAAGGGTATATTATGTATCAATTACTGGGCACCTGCTGCACGCCGGGTAGTCTCATGATGGGGGTGGGGGGCTCTTGCCTGTGTTAGTTCTTGAAAGTTCTACTGAGGTATATGTTTCATTTGTTGTTAATACTGAAAAAGGAACACATGAGTAAAGAAATTAACATCTCTGTCATCACACAGTAGTAAACAGTAGAGGTGGAATTTGAGCATATATCCCTGTCCTGCAAATCTTGCATATTAGCTACAACATTGCTAAGGTATAAAAGGAAAGAATTATGGGTAACATCAACACTGTCTCGATTAGTTTTTATGTAATATTACTTCCAATTTGTACTTTTCTTAGATGAAGTTTCTTAGAACATATTTAGCCAATAGTCTTTTATCCTTAAACTGATTCAGAGCACTTCAACAAACTGTAAATTTCGAACATGAATCCATACCACATCTTAAAATCTGTTTCTGAAAACTGCATTGGTGTCTGTTCTTACTTTAAAGGCATAGTCTGACAGAATTGCTACTACTTTTACTGTAGAAATGTGCTTAAGGGTATGTGGTAAGGACACAGGTAAGACCTATGTCCTCTTTATAAAGCCCTATAACATATCTCTCAAGCCTCACTGCTAAAAAACATAAATAAAAGCTTTGCTTTTCTTAAATAGCTGATATTTAAAAACTACATATCTCATGGACACTGTAAAATCTTTTTACTATTTCTCCTTCATCTAGTAATAATCCCAAGGCCAAGTTCATTAACCATGTCTACAATCTTTTGGAATTATTTTCATTCTTAAGTTTACCTTTAGGTTAACATAGACATTATACATATGCATATATTATACATATATTACATGTGTGTGTGTATATATATATATATATATATATATGATTTTATTTCTCTATGCCTTCACATTTATTCTATGCTCTTATATATATCATGTGTATTTTTATAATTGCCTCTACTACTTTTGAGAATGAGATGAGTTATCAATAAACAACTAAACGGGAGTTGGACTAGAGTCAGAGGGAGGGTGTAGATCAGACTTCTTGATGCATTTTTTAATATCATTAGATCATAACCAGAGCATCCTTCAAAGCATTTCCTCATATTTGTTTGTTGCGTTTCAAATCACTAAACCGCAACGCTGGGTTTTCAGACTGCTATCAGGGAAAGAATAGACTACCCTACCTCAGGGTATAAAACCCCTCACTGCTGCTGATAAATAATAATTTTAGTCATGCACATGAGTACAGCACCACTTAGAATTTTGGAAGGAACATTCCCCTTTAGGGATAAAACAAGTTTCTGGCAATTTGTCTCGGAGACAACCATTAGGTACAAAGTGTATTTTTGTATATATATTTATTTAGTATAGCTTATGCTCCCCTATTGATGCTTAGAACATTTTTCTTAAAAAAAAAAAAAAAAAGTGTTCTAGTGAATTGGCTCCACATCACATCTCTATCTAAAATGGCATGAGTCAGTCTGCCATCACTTGATTGATCAAAGCTTGGACCAAGGAAAGGCAGCCATATGGCATGAAACTCAATGATGCTATTCTGCAAACTAGAAAATCTGGAATCAGCAGATGCCAAGAAGTGGAATGCATAGTGATGTATGAATTAATGCAGGCAGACAGGAATAAAAATATTGATGCACTTCTAAATTGATATTGATTCATGTGTATTGATGAGCAGTTACAGAATCATTTTCAATTCCCAAACAAATGCTCTAAAGAAATATTATTTTAAAAGATTTTGTTTTAAGAAGTCAACTGCAATTGAATGTATATGTAAATGCACAATCTTGAGGGTTTTTTTTTTCTTTAGAAACATTGTGACCAGACTGGCATCACAGATGCCATAAGATGCCATAAGTCATTCAATCACTCAGCAAATCTCTACTGAGTGCTTTATTGTGACAAGTGATGTTCTAGATTCAGATAATATCAAATCAAGGAAGACAATTACTTTTATGGAGCTTAGGTTCAAGAGTGAGGAGAAAGAATGCAAAATAAATTAATGTGCGAGATAATTTTAAGTATTCTGAATAAAAGAAAATAGGGTGATGTGATAAAATAATAGGGAGAAGAGAGGATGAGTTTACTTGAGCCAGAGTGCTCACAATGACATATTGTCTTTTTTTTTTTTTTATTAGTTGGAGGCTAATTACTTCTATTAATTGAGACCTAAATGGAGAAGTGTCTGTTATGAAAATATATGGGAATTAAATGCCCCCTGCAGAATCAGGGGTTGCACTTGAAACAAGCTAGTGCAAAAGTTCTTACAGAAAAATAAGCTTAGACTATCTGAAGGCAGAAATAAAGCTTCTGTGGCTTGAACAGAGTGAAAAGTGGGAGGTGGTAGTAGAAGAGAAGAGACATTTTGACAAGACGGAAGGCTTCTGTTGCATATTACTTGTGTCTCTTGTACAGACAAAACTTATCAGGGCCTTATGTTTCTAATAAGTCATGAGCTGATCTTTGGAATCCCTCCAGATCTAAAATATTATGTTGAAGCATTTCTACTTGGAGTTCTAGCTATTCTTTGGTAATTCATTCACATTACCCATCTCTGGAATTTAGAAATGGTTAGAAACACATGGAAACACAGTTCATAACTAAAAGGGTTAAAGCATCTGTCTGTGTTAGTAATGCACTGAAATTTTAAAGCACTGGATAAAAATGTATTTGTAAAATCAGTTCTCCCAAAGTGCTCACTCCATTAACTGGGAATGTTGTCCATTTTGAAAAATGTATTAAACTATTTTAGCTTGTTAGGATGCTACTTAGTAAATTGTTGCTTTGCTTCAGTGAGCTGAACTTTAAGCATATATAGACTATATAAAACCAATCCAGATTTAACAATCAACTTTTTAAAATCAATGATTTTCAGCCTTTTCCCAGATGTCATGCCATTGTCATATACATCCCCTCTAGTAATATTCCTTAGGGTGGAATGGGAATTACTCCCATGATGACATTTGGATAGTTTTCTCTCCTTTTTTGGGATGAGATTCCTCCCAGAGGAATGGGTTACCTTTCATTTACCTTCCCCAAGATCATTACTTTAAGCGATTAATTATACTAAATAAAATTCAATCAATTTAAAAAACATCTTTTTTTTTTTCCTATTACTGAATGTATAACTTTTTTTATACCTTTGTCACTGAAAATTCTTAAAGAGATGAGAATATCAGACCACCTTACCTGCCTCCTGAGAAACCTGTATGCAGGTCAAGAAGCAACAGTTAGAACTGGACATGGAACAACAGACTGGTTCCTAGCTGGGAAAGGAATATATCAAGGCTATATATTGTCACCCAGTTTATTTAACTTATATGCAGAGTATATCATGCAAAATGCCAGGCTGGATGAAGCACAAGTTGGAATCAAGATTGTCAGGAGAAATATCAATAACCTCAGATACCAGGATGACCTCACCCTCATGGCAGAAACTGATGAGGAACTAAAGAGCCTCTTGATGAAAGTGAAAGAGGAGAGTGAAAAAGCTGGCTTAAAGTTCAACATTCAAAAAACGAAGACCATGGCATTTAGTCCGATCACTTGATAGCAAATAGATGGGGAAACAGTGGAAACAATGAGAGACTTTATTTTCTTGGGCTCCAAAATCACTGCAGATGGTAACTGCAGCCATGAAACTAAAAGATGCTAGCTCCTTGGAAGAAAAGCTATGACCAACCAAGACAGCATATTAAAAAGCAGAAATATTACTTTGCCAACAACGGTCCATCTAGTCAAGGCTATGGTTTTTCCAGTAGTCATGTATGGATGTGAGAGTTGGACTATCAAGAAAGCTGAGTGCCGAAGAACTGATGCTTTTGAACTGTGGTGTTGGAAAAGACTCTTAAGAGTCTCCTGGACTGCAAGGAGATCAAAGAGTCAATCCTAAAGAAAATCAGTCCTGATTCTTCATTGGGAGGACTGATGCCGAAGCTGAAACTGTGATACTTTGGCCACCTATTGTGAAGAACTGACTCATTATATAAGTCCCTGATTCTGGGAAAGATTGAAGGCAGGAGGAGAAGGAGATGACAAAGGATAAGATGGTTAGATGTCATCACTGACTCGATGGATATGAGTTTGAACAAGCTCCAGGAATTGGTGATAGACAGGGAAGCGTGCTGCAGTCCATAGGGTTGCAGAGTCAGCCATGACTGAGCAACTGAACTGAATTGAATGAGTATCTCCCAGAGTTTTGCAACATGCAGGTGTAACATGATCAAATGAGAAATGTGTTATTTACACACACATTTATTGAATATATTTTTGACATGTACATGAGTGTCAGGCACACTCAGTGCTGGGGATGCAACTGCAAGATAAAGATATATATAATTTCTACTTCGTGGAGCTCGTGGCCTAGCATGTATATATATGTGGAGCTTTGGGGGATGGGTTACAGACAGGTTAATAGTCAAGTGCAATATGCAGTGATAATGTCTATGGTAGAAAAAGCAGTAAGTAAAGTACAAGCACCTAGGAAGGGTACCTAAACACATGTTTAAACACCAGAGGACATTTAGAATAAGGGACAACCAGATAGATCTTAAGGAAAAAGTAGCAATAAGGCAGACAAAGTGGTACTTGCAAGATTTCCAGGTAGAATATTAAAAAAATAAAAACAAAAGCCTTGGTGGTAAGAAAATAAGTTCTATTACCTTATTTATATACACTAGGTTATATTACCTGAATTTGCACCTCTGGTGAAAGGAAGTTAAGATAAAATATCCTCTACTGACTTGTTTTTTCTGTGACATCAGAAGATAAGATTATTCACTTAGCTTAAGGGAGAAAGTCATGGGGTCTTAAAATATTGAAGACGATCAGAATGTATGAAATACAAGTAGTGGGCAATGGTTCCACTTCAAGTTTGGATGTAAAACATTGCAGGAAATTTCACTTCCATCTTAGTCAGGAAAACAAACAGATAGTCTACAAAATCATAACTAGCTTTCACTTTGTTTTCTAATTCCTCAGACAGTTGAGGTATCAGGGGAAAAAAAAAAAAACTAAATAGATTAAATAATAAAATAAACATTTCTTTCTAGGAGAGAAAAAATCTACAGTAGTTTTCATTTCTTGCTGAGTGGCAGGGGGATCTACTTTGTCATAGATCTTCAGAAATAAAGTAAATATTGCTATACTAATCCATGGGATGGGGGGAGGTGGGAGGGAGGCTTAAGAGGGAGGGGAAATATGTATACTTATAGGTGATTCATTTTGTTGTACAGAGGAAAACAAAACAACATTGTAAAGCACTTATATTACAGTAATAAAATAAATAAACCCTGCTAGGCTAGCCAATATGACTTGCTCTGGTCAAAGCAAAGTTGTAAGTGTTATGCATGCAACCTTGAAAAGTGCCTGCATATCAGGGCTTATCCTTTTGGAACACTCCCTCTTGGAGCCTAGCTCCCATGATACAAAAAAGTCCAGTTTTAATGCAAAAAAGAGAGGTCACACTGAGCAGGCCAGTAAGATCAAACACCTTGTAAATACAGAGGCTATGTGGAGAACTGAGGCACCGTCTGATAGTTTGTATCAAGGTGCCAGAAATAAGAGAGGTCATCTCAGAATTTTCATTCTAGCCCAACTACCAGCTGGATTCAGTGATATAAACCATCATATGGAGGAAAACTGCCTCATCAACCAGAATCATAATGAATACTAACGTGTAAGCAATCATTCTGAGATTGTTACACAGCAATAGATAGCTGATAACACTAGTTACACTGTTAACAAACTTAATTCCCACATGTGGCAGGCATGATGAGTGAGAATGACAGGGAGATGTTGCTACAAAACAAGTCTGAATCTACCTACTTTTCCCCAATTGTAGAGAAGTGGGGGGCTGATTAGGATAGAAGAGAAGAGGGAGCTTCCTCTAGGCATGTGGCATATTTCCCAATGTCAGTGTCTGCTGAGGATTGACAGAAGGACAGGAATGCTGAAATAACAGCTATGATGTATTTTTAATTTGAACTGACAGGCTAGCTAAGGTTGGGTGAGACAGAAAATGTACCCTTAAAAGAAGAAACATTTAAAATCAATGGCTTAAGTTTCTAACAAAACAAAACAGTAACAGAGCAAAGTAGGGCAAAAAAGAGAGAGCAGATGTCAACAAAATTGAAAAAGAACAAAAGTAGATAAAATTGACGAATGCACAAGTAGGATCTTTTAAAAGAGCAATAAACTTGACAAAGTCTGAGTTATTCTAATCAAGAAAAAGCAGATATTGAAACAGAACAAATGAGAAAAAGAAACAAATATAATTTGACAGCATTAGAAATGAGAAAGCAGTTATCACAACAAATCGTTCAGTTCAGTCGCTCAGTCGTGTCCAACTCTCTGTGACCCCATCGATTGCAGCACAACAGGTTTCTCTGTTCATCACTAACTCCCGAAGATTGCCCAAACCGATGTCCATCGAGTTAGTGATGCCATCCAACCATCTCATCCTGTCGTCCCCTTCACCTCCTGCCCTCAACTTTTCCCAGCATCAGGGTCTTATCCAATGAGTCAGTTCTTCAGATCAGGTGGCCAAAGTATTGGAGTTTCAGCTTCAGCATCAGTCCTTCCAATGAAGAATCAGGACTGATTTCCTTTAGGATTGCCTCTTTGATTTCCTTGCAGTCCAGGAGACTCTCACAAGTCTTTTCCAACACCACAGTTCAAAAGCATCAATTCTTCAGGGCTCAGCTTTCTTGATAGTCCAACTCTCACATCCATACATGACTACTGGAAAAACCATAGCCTTGACTAGATGGACCGTTGTTGGAAAAGTAATATCTCTGCTTTTTAATATGCTGTCTTGGTTGGTCATAGCTTTTCTTCCAAGGAGCTAGCATGTTTTAATTTCATGGCTGCAGTCACCATCTGTAGTGATTTTGGAGCCAGCAAAAAAAGTCTTTCACTGTTTCCCCAGCTATTTGCCATGAAGTGATGGGATCAGATGCCATGATCTTAATTTTCTGAATGTTGAGTTTTAAGCCAACTTCTTCACTCTCCTCTTTCACTTTCATCAAGAGGCTCTTTAGTTCCTCATCAGTTTCTGCCATGAGGGTGAGGTCATCCTGGTATCTGAGGTTATTGATATTTCTCCTGGCTATCTTGATTCTAGCTTGTGCTTTGTCCAGCCCCGCATTTCACATGACACATACTGCATATAAGTTAAATAAGCAGGGTGACAATATACAGCCTTGATGCACTCCTTTTCCTATTTGGAACCAATCTGTGGTTCCATGTCCAGTTCTAACTTTGCTTCTTGACCTGCATACAATTTCTCAGGTTGTCTGGTATTCCCAGTTCCTGAAGAATTTTGCACAGTTTGCTGTGATCCACACAGTCAAAGGCTTTGGCATAGTTAATAAAGCAGAAATAGGTGTTTTTTCTGGAACTCTCTTGCTTTTTTGATGATCCAATGGATGTTGGCAATTTGATCTCTGGTTCTGCCTTTTCTAAATCCAGCTTGAATATCTAGAAGTTCACGTATGGTTGAAGCGTGGCCTGGAGAATTTTGAGCATTACTTTGCTACCGTATGAGATGAGTGCAATTGTGTGGTAGTTTGAACATTCTTTGGCATTGCCTTTCTTTGGGATTGGAATGAAAACTGACCTTTTCCAGTCCTGTGACCCCTGCTGAGTTTTCCAAATTTGCTGGCATATTGAGTGCAGCACTTTTACAACATCATCTTTTAGGATTTGAAATAGCTCAATAAATTTTACAGACATTAAAAGAATGAGAGAATATCATGAACAACTTTATACCAAACTCCTGGATAACTCAGATAAAATGAATAGATTCATTTGAAAACATAATAGACTCCTGTTCATTTCAAGCCAAAAATCAATTTAAGGTAGATCACAAACCTAAATATAAAAGTTAGAACTATAGGGGGATATCTTCAAAGCTTGGATTAGTCAAATATGTCTCATGAAGGACAAAAATATTTTTACCCTGAATATAAAGGTACTAACCATAAAAGAAACTATTATATGGAAATTAATCAACATTAAAACTGACTACTCATCAAAGATAACAAGAAAGTGAATAAAGCAGTCAAGCTACAGAATAGGAGGAAATATTACCAGTACTTATATCTGAAAAAGAACATATATACAGAATATATAAATAACAGATCAACAATACACAAATAAATAAGCAATTAAATGTGGGCAAAAACTTGACTAGAAACCTCACAGAAGATACTTGAATGCTCATCAGTCATATGAGAAGGAACTCAACATTATCAGACATTAGAGAGATAACAGTTAAGCCATAATAAGATATCATTTCAATTTACTAGAAAGCCCAAAATCAGCAATGCCAACAATTCCAAATGTTAGCAAGAATGTAGAACTGGAAAGTTTATAAAATGTTAAGGGTTACACTGGTAGACATATAAAATTATGCTATTTTGGAGAACTGCTAGGTACTTTCCTATAAGGAAAAATAGAAACTTACACAAAAATCCAACTACACTAACAGGTATTTATCCCAAATATATGAAAACCTACATATGCAAGAAAACTTCTATCAAAGTTCTCACAGCAATTGAAAACAATTCAATTATCTATCTACAGGAAAGTGAATAAATAAATAGTGATATATTCAAAGAGTGAATTACTACTCAGTAATAAAAAAATGGAACTATTGATAAAAAACAGCAAAACAAAGAATTCTCAAAAACATTCATTTGAGCAAAAGAGACCATATACAAAATAACACATATTTTAAGATTCTGTTTACAGAGATTTTTGGACTAGGCAAAAGTAATTATGGAAATGGAAATTAGAAAAATTGCCAATGGTAGATAACTGGATTTGTGTGGGCAGTTTTCTAGAGGGATGCAGATATTTACTATCTTGCTTCAGGTGGTAATTCCAAGGTAGATATAATTATCAAATTCATTGGACTTAGTATCATAATGTCATGCCATAATGTCAAATCAATAAAATAACTCTATATATGACTTATTTTAATTAAGAAACAAACAAACCAAAAAAAAAAAAATGATCCAGGGAAGAAATTAAATTTGATTTTGGCTTTCTTTATAATCCAGTCCCTGCTCTAGTGTTGTATAGTTGTTTTTTCTAAAGGGTTTATTATTTTAAAGCTTAAAACTAGTTGCTATAGTGGAATCAGAAGATGTGCCTTTACTATAAAAAAAAAAAATTGTGTTTGTAAAGCACATATTGTGAGAGGCAGCCATTTTTCAGAGCTTTTAACAAAATTTACTTTGAGTCCACATTTTATCAGGCAACTGTCAGATTAGAACTTCTACCTTCAATTTTGTAAGCTATTCCAAATTTCAAAAAAACCTGGATTTAATCTGTTCTCTTGTACGAAATGCATCTAAGCTACTGCCCATATCTCTGTGATATACTTCAAAATAACCTTGGTTTGAATTAAGTTTCGGAAAAATGGTGAGCATTTAGAAAGCCTATTTAATACCAAAGTAACACAAAACTGCTTCTTTTAAGACAGTACTTCATTTTATTCAGTTAAATCTTTAGCTTTTACCTTTTTCTCCTAATATTTTTATCATAAGGATCAAATATAAAAGAAGCAAGTATTATTTATAATACTAATTTTAATTGATTATATTAAATTTTGATTTTTATCCTCTTTTCTCTGATAATATTGTTACTAGGTGTTGTCAAAATGATTATACTGCTTAAATATTTTAAATTAGATCATTTTTATTTGCTACCTACATATGACACACACACATTTTTTAATTTTATTTAAGCTTGCAAATTCAATTAAGAACTATGTCTTTCAAAACACTTTCTCTTTATGGGCTATATACTTAATCCAATGATTCTTAAAATGTTTTGAACCCTTATATTGAAATTGCCTTCAGATCAATTTTGAAAGAAAACTAACGTCAGTCATCTAACTTTATAATAATTTTATTTAGTCAAGACTATTATTTGAATATCTAGAGGCACTCTTTGCATTCACACAAATTAGATTCATATGGGTTTTTTATTTGCATACAAATAAAATTTACCTTGGACTGTACACTTTAAAAAACTTACTTTTTTAGAGACAAGTTGAGTAGGACAAAATTTTATTAATAATTTTACTTCATATATTCTAATTTATCATTTGCCTTATCGTTTAATTACAATAGTAATTTAGAAAGTAGGAATTCAAAAGCAACCTCACCGTTCACATTTCTAGTTAGGGTAGGTTTCTTACTAACTCCAAATAAGTTTCAGCTAACCCAAATCCCATGTTATTTAAGTCAAAATTAAATCTCAGCTCTCTCTTTTGTTGCAGATTCTCATGTATTTCTGTTTTAGTTTTCTATCTTTATTCAGGTTTTACATTTTTCTATTTACTGTCCTTTTATAATTTTTACCTTAGATGATTTTTTTCTTTTCTGCATTTGATTTCAATTTTGTTCCTCTTTTTTAATGTGTCCAATATTAACTTTTAGTATTATCTATTTAGCACTTTGGTATTCCCCACTACTGATTATTGTATATACATAATTGCCTCCTTTATATGTAAAATGCTAGCAGGAACAATCTTATTTGAAAGTGCTCCCCTTTATCCTACTATATCCTGCATTCACAACAATAATAATTGCTACCATTTCTGCTTATTGACTACGCTAAAGCCTTTTACTCTATAGATAACAGCAAACTGTGGAAAATTCTTAAAAAAGATGGGAGTACCAGACCACCTAACCTGTCTCTTGAGAAACCTGTATGCAGTCAATATTTAGACACGGACGTGGAACAATGGACTGGGTCAAATTTGATAAAGGAGTACATCAAGGCTGTATAGTGTCACCCTGCTTATTTAACTTATATGCAGAGTACATCATGTGAAATGCCATGCTAGATGAATACAAGCTGGAATCGATATTTCCTGGAATTGCCAGGATAAATATCAATGATCTCAGATATGTAGATAATGCCACTCTAATTGGGCAGAAAGTGAAGAGGAATGAAAGAGCCTCCTTATGAGGGTTAAAGAGGAGAGTGAAAAAGCTGGGTTAAAACTCAAATTCAGAAAAAAAGAAAATCATGACATCTGGTACCATTACTTCATGACAAACAGAAAGGGGGAAAGTGGAAGCAGTGACAGATTTTATTTTCTTGGGCTCCAAAATCACTGTGGATGGTGACTGCAGCCATGAAATTAAAGATGTTTGCTCCTTGGAAGGAAAGCTATGACCAACATAGACAGCTTCTTAAAAATCAGAGACATCACTTTGCTGAAAAAGGTCTGGATAGTCAAAGCTATGGTTTTTCCAGTAGTCATGCATGGATGTGAGAGTTGAACCATAAAGAAGGCTGAGCACTGAAGAATTGATCCTTTTTAATTATGGTGTTGGAGAAGACTCTTGAGAGTCCCTTGGACTGCAAGGAGATCAAACCAGTCAGTATTAAAGGAGATCAGTCCTGAATATTCATTGGAAGGATTAGTGCTGAAGCCAAAGGTCCAAACTTTGGCCACATGATGTGAAGAGTTGACTCATTGGAAAAGACCCTGATGCTAGAAAAGATCAACAGCAAAAGGAGAAGAGGGCAACAGAGGATGACATGGTTAGATAGCATTACCGACTCAGTGGGCATGAATCTGAGCAAACTCCAGAAAGTACTGGAGGATAGAGAGCCTGGCAAACTGCAGTCCACAGGGTCGCAAAAAGTTGGACATGATTTAGTGATTAAACAATGACAACCAAGTTTTAATTGGCCTTGAGACTCAGTGAACTTGAAATCTCACGAAACTCATCTTTAAAATGTGAATAATAATAGAGTCTACTTTAGACTGTTTTGATAATTAAATATGTAAAATGATTGGTTCAGTAACTGTCACTCACCTAGCAAGGGCTCCGTAATAACTGTCCTTACAACCTCAGAATGGCATGCCTTAGGGTGTTCAAGTGACAAAGATATTTATGTGTTTTAGTATATTTAATGTTAGTCCAAAATAACTCATGATGAGTTTTCTATTTTGTTTAACGTGGTATTAAATATCTACATTACTTTTCATTTCCAATGAGGATTCCCAGAACAATTCAAAGAAAATACCCACCTTTATTCTCCCAATTGTTTGCATTTTACCTGTGTGTTTCTGTGTGTTTCTGTGTGTTTGGACATTTCTTTAAACATGGCATCAAGAACTAAGCCTGGTAAAGCTATTTTCTGGCTCAGATAAAGTATTTAAACATTCATAGGCCAGTTAAAATTTCCAATTTGATGTTTTAAAAACCCTACAGTTGATGAATATGTCTTGTTTCCAGTAAATTCACAAAGAATTCCATTTATTTATCTAGCTTATTTGAAAAATGAATAATCCTTGAAGTGAAAGAAAAATGGGTATGGAAATGAATTATGCACAGAGCTGGAGAACAGAAAGCAGAGAGTAATTATGGAGGAGTTATGAGCTGAATGGACACCTTTTTAGATCACACAATGCTGAGAAAGTGGAATTCTAATCATCCAGAATGCAGGGCCTTTTATGAACATTATAGCATTTTCCAGAGATTTCAAAAAGGGTAGAACCTCAATGCTCTAGGGCTACTCTAAACACACTCTAATAAATTCTAAACTCCATGCTCACATAATCATGCTGAGCAATCAAAAATTAACTGACAGAATTAAAGTCTTTAAAAGAAGGTAACATAATCTATTTTCTCTAAATTTTATCATTGTTCTGCAATAGCAAACACATAAGCAAAAACTGTTAGACATATGAAGAAACAGAAAAATACATTCTGTATCCAGAAGGAAAAAAAATAATAAACACAGTCAACAGAAATACACATGATGGAATCATCAGACAAGGACTTTAAAACAGACACTGTAAACGGGATGAATAGTTCAAAAGAAATATAAATTTAACAAATGAATAGATAGGAATTCCAAGCAAAGAAATAGCTGTATAAAAATGAAACAAATGAAAAGTTGAGAATAACAACAAAAATAACCTAATATAAAAACTAACTGGATATGTTTAATATCAGACTATATTGTATAGAAAAAAACAATCAGTACTCATGTAAGCAAAAGAGTATAAAATGCCCAAACTAAAGGAAACAGAGAAACAATGGTTGATATCTATCCCTGATACATGTAAGATAATATGTCAATAATATAGTTTAACATACATTTGGCTGAAGTGTGAGAAAAAAAGGAATGAAAAAGTTTGGGGCAAAAAAAACAAAATTGAAGAATATTTTTCAAAATTTTCCATAAGCTCTCCCAATTTGATGAAAATGATAAAGCCACTAATCTAATAAAACTCAGTGAACCTGAAGCATGATGAGCCTAAACATAATCACACACACACTCACACATACACAGACACAAACACACCAGGAAAATGCCTAAAACATATCAGGCAAATTGCTAAAAGTGAAAGAAAATGAGAAAAATTCCCAAGCCCTCCCAAGAAAAAGGATTAGTACAGTTAAAAGAACAAAGATTATTATTTTCTGACTTTTTCTTAAAAACAATGAAAGACAGAAGACAAAGATACAATATCTTTAAAATGCCAAAAGAGTAAGGAAAAACAGTCATCCAAGATTTCTTTATCTAGCCAAAAATGAAGGTGAAATAAAGACATTTTCTGAGCAATATGACATAATTTGTCATCAGCAGATACATACTTCAAGAAATTATAAAATTAGTTTTTCATACTAAATAGAACTGATAATAGAAATTAGAATCAACTTGAAGGAAGATGAAGATTGCAAATAATATCTAGGACAAACAGAAAATAAAAGCTAGAATATAAGCATAAAGCCAAATTTTCAATAATTATATTGAATGAAGATAGACTAATATTTAGGGTAAGCAATCAAAAGGCAAGGGTTTTCAGAGTGTGTCACAGAGCAAAATGGAACTATTTGTTGCTTATGTAAGTGCACTGTTATATGAAGACTCAACTAGGTTAAAAGCAAAATGATGGTAAAAATTATACCTTAAAAGCACTACTTACGAGAAATTTGGAGTGCTGTATAAGATGAAGTTGACTTCAATAAAAGGAACATAACCAAAGGTAAAGAAAAATATTTTATAATAATAAAATGGTCAATTCATCAAGTAGATATAAACAATCCTAAATGTATCTGCACTTAACAGAAAGCTTCAAAATAAATGAAGTGAAAATTGACAACATTAAAGGAAAAATTAAAAATTACAGAATCATATTTGTGTATGCTTATGCTCATTTCTAGTAACTAATAGAAAAAAATATAATTAGCATATAGAGAATTTGCTTAACACTATCAAACAATTTGACATCATTGGTATTTTTAGAACATTATACCAACTTCAGAATATGTATGTATTTACTTGAAGAAAAGCTTAGGCAGGTATCTTTGCAATATTACAGTTGGTAAAAATTCTTACCTAAGATACAGAAAGCTCAAACTTATAACTAAAAAAAAATAACTGAAAAGTTGGATTTCATCAACTTTGTAAAATTCTATTTACTAAGGAGACACTGATAAAACTGTAGAGAAACCACAATTTGAGAGAAAATTAGGTATAATTTTGTAAGAACACATATGACAAAAGACTTAGAGCAGAATTTATAAACAACTACAACCCAATCAAAAGACAAACAGCAAAATTTTCTGAGTGAGTAAAAAAGGTCAATGCTAAGTCACTTCAGTTGTGTCTGACTCTGTGCGACCCCACAGACAGCAGCCCACCAGGCTCCCCCGTCCCTGGGATTCTCCAGGCAAGAACACTGGAGTGGGTTGCCATTTCCTTCTCCAATGCATGAAAGTGAAAAATGAAAGTGAAGTCACTCAGTCATGTCTGACTCTTAGCGACACCATGGACTGCAGCCTACCAGGCTCCTCCGTCCATGGGATTTTCCAGGCAAGAGTACTGGAGTGGGGTGCCATTACCTTCTCAAAAAAAAAAAAAAAAAAGGTTCAGAATAGTGAATTAACACATAAAAATGTGTTCAACACTATTGGTCATCAGGAAAGTACAAATTGAAATCATGATGAGATGCTACTTAATATCCAATGTGAAAAAATTTATCATCAACTGCTGATAGGAGCGTATCAAACACCAATATGTTCTATGATCCAGCAATTCCATGATTTGGTATTTATCTTGCCTAAATGAAAACATGTCACAAAATATGGTTTTATAAATCATATTCAACCAAATGTACTCCACTGATTTTTGACAAAGGTGCAAAACTAATTCAATGGAGGAATGATTCAATAAATGTGTAGAAGCAATTGGACATCTATATGCAAAAAAAAAAATCTTGTCTTAAGCTTCACATCTTATACAAACAACAAACATTATCTCAAAGTTCAGCATAGACTTAACTATAAAATGAAGAATAATACTTTAAGGAGGAAAGTCACAGAATGTCTTGGAGGACAAGGGCTGGGCAAAATGTCTTAGAAGTGACACCAAAAGTACGATTGATAAAATGAAAAACTGATAAATCGAACTTGTGATGGTTACCTTTTCGTGTCACCTTGGCTAGACTATGGTGATCAATTGTTTGGTCAAATACCAATCTATAAATGTTGTAAGGTATTTTTAAGGACACGATTAACTTTTAAACTAGCAGACTTTAAATAAAGAAGATTATTTGACACAATCCAATCAGTTAGTAACTTTGTAGAGAATTAAAAACAATAATAAATCAGACTAAATGTTGGTTTGCTTTTTGTTAAATAAAAAAAAAAAAACAATTGTTTCCCAAGAGAGAAGGAATTCTGCCCCAGACTGCAACACATAAATTCTACCTGAATTTCCAGTCTTCACAGCATTCAAGACTATAACATCAATACTTATATGAAACTTTACTATACCATCTTGTCCTATGAATTTCAGTCTTGCCATCTCTTGAAACCATATAAACCAATTAAAAACAATCTCTCCCACTCCTGCTCTCCATGTCATATATAGGTGTATATATGATGTAATTATGAGTTATATTTGTATGTATTACAAATAACAATATATTATACAATGTATATGTCTCCTATTGGGTTTTATTTCTCTGTAAAGTGTTGACTAACAGGGTACTATGCATATTAAAAGTGTTTGCTCTACAGATGCTCATGAAGAGAATGTAAAGCTAAGACATATCCTGGGAGAAACTCCTAATCACATATCTGGCAAACAGCTAATGTCTGGATAAACAAAGAACTTTCAACACTCATTGGTTGGAAAAAAAAAATTAAATAGGAAACTGAGCAAAATACATGAGCAGATATTTCAACAAAGAGAATACAGAGATGATAAATAAATTTACTGAATATGTTCAAAAGCATTAGCTATCAGGGAAATGTAAACTATAATCACAATGAACTATCATTATACACTGATCAAAATGGATAAGGAAAAAAATAAACAGTGACAACACCAAACACTGGCAAGAAAATAGAGAAACTAAACCACTCATATATTTGCAAGTATGGATGCAAAATGGTATAGTCATGTGGAAAATAGTTTGGTGGTTTCTTATAAAACTAATTGTGCAAATACCATATGACCCAGTAACTGTACTAAATATGCAAATTTTTGTATATTCCACATGAAAATGTATGTTCACACAAATACCTATATACAAATTTTCATAGCAGCTTTATCAAGAATAGCCCCAAACTGGAATCTGCTTAAATATCCTTCAACAGGTTAAGAAAATTTGGGGACATCCATACCACTATTCAGCAATAAAAAGGAATGAATTCTTGATAGCATAACTACTTGGATGAATCCCTAGAGAATTAAGCTGAATAAAAAATCCAATCCTAAAATGTTACATATTACTTGATTCAATTTATGTATCATTTGAAATGACAAAATTTTAGAAATAGAGGAGTGATTGGTGGTTGGCAGTAGTCAGTAATGAAGTGTGGATGAAACAAATGATAGAGAATGGATTGAGGAAGGGAACATAGGTGTGCTTATATAAGAGCAACATGACGCATACTTGCTGGAACTGTTGAATCTCTTGATGATGGATATTCAGTCCACTCAGTTAGTGTGGTGGATACTCTAACTTTACATGTGATAAAATTGCATCTATATAAACACATTGGGGCTTCCCAATGGCGCTAGTGGTGCTAGTGGTAAAGAACTCCCCTGCCAATGCAGAAGATTTAAGAGACAAGGGGTCCAACTCTAGGTGAGGAAGATGCCCTGGAGGAGGAAATGGCAACTCAGTCCAGTATTTTTGCCTGGGAAATCCCATGAACAGAAGAGACTGGTGGGATTTTGTCTATAGGGTCACAAATAGTCAAACACCACTGAAGTCACTTAGCACAAACACATACCTGAACACCAGTAAAACTGCAGAAATTTGAATATGGTAGGGAGATTGTATCAATGTCAATATCCTGGTTGTGACATTATAGTGTATTTTTGCAAAATGTTACATTGGGAGAAACTTGGTAAAATGTGTAAGGGATCTCTGTATTCTTTCTTATACCTGTATGTGGAATCTACAATTATCTCAAAAAAAGTTTCAATAAAAAAGAGATACAAGATTGGTACATAGATTGTTAAATTTTCATACAACATAATTACTTAGAAATAAAAATAATAAGTAATATATGTTTAAATCACAAAACCATAGTATGATGAGCAACTAAACTCACAGGAGTACCTATTACATGATTCCACTGATATGAAGTTCTTTCACAGTCAAAATTAATCTACAGTGACAGAAAGCATAACTGGTTGCTTTTTTAGTGGAACAGAGACTGCATGGAAAGCTTGTTGGTAATAGCCTACAATTTGATGGAAATGTGGAATATGCAGGTACACATTTACAAAACATCAAACTGTGCACTTAAGGTATGAAAATTTTACTCTATGTACATTATTCCTAAGTTAAAAAAAATGAAAACTAGTATTTATATAAAAGATATGTAAAAACCAAAGATGTGTTCTGCAGTAAGACAACATCCTGAATCATAGGTTTTTCCTTGCATCTTCAACTATCATCTTTTCATTTCAGCTGCAATTTAAAGGTACCCTTGTCTTTCTCTTTAAGAAGGTGGTATTGCTTTAGAAAAAAAAATGGTGTGGATTTTAATAGAATATCTACTTCCATTTTGTGATAGGTCAGGGATTCCAAATTTAGTGAATTTCTAGACTTCCTTTCAGTTCAGTTCAGTCACTCAGTCGTGTCCGACTCTTTGCGACCCCATGAACCGCAGCACACCAGGCCTCCCTGTCCATCAGCAACTCCTGGAGTCCACCCAAACCCATGTCCATTGAGTTGGTGATGCCATACAACATCTCATCCTCTGTTGTCCCCTTCTCCTCCTGCCCTCAATCTTTCCCAGCATCAGGGTCTTTTTATATGAGTCAGCTCTTTGCATCAGGTGGCCAAAGTATTGGAATTTCAGCTTCAATATCAGTCTTACGAATGAACACTCAGGACTGATCTCCTTTAGGATGGACTGGATGGATCTCTTTGCAGTCCAAGGGACTCTCAAGAATCTTCTCCAACACCACAGTTCAACAGCATCAATTATTCTGCGCCCAGCTTTCTTTATAGTCCAACTCTCACATCCATTTAAAATAGTTCATATTAGGATTTCAAATAGCATAATGGATTTCATACTTTTGAGTGTAACTCCTTTTTATGTAGCCCACACTCAATAGCCCCATTTCCCTTCCCTAACCCATAAAGTACTACAGAACAAAAATGGGCAGTAGAGGGAGTAAATTTTAATGCCCCCAGCGAGTATCTGTTTTGGTGAATTTTAAATATATATAGTTTTAGACCCTGAAAGGCTATAGTTTCACACTGAGACCTGAATAGCATCTTAAGACAGTATTCTTTGACAGTATTCTTTGTATATCTAATTTGATGGTATTTCAAGTAGCTAGGTCAAGGTGAATGGGATGATTTCTGATGATAACCTGACTTTTAATAAACTTTATAAAAATTATAATGGTAGAAGCACTAAATCCTTAATTGCAAAATTTTGTATAGCTGACAAACTGAGATCAAAATGCTACAATAGTTAGAAATATAAATATTTAAAATAAAGGTCTCTAATTATTCAGTAAAGCTAGCATAGTTCCAGTTTCCCAATGATGGTATTAGGGACACTGTTTATATTTAATCTTCCATCAATACATGTACTTCGCTTTTTATTGATAACACATAGCTACTGGTACTGGAATAGATATAGTATTTATGTAGGATTTTAAAATAAATATATCTAAAATTTCTCTTGAATGTTGATGTATTCAAAGTTTTTACAAATACATGTAATGTCAGCCAATTCACTCTTTAACCACCAGTTAGATTCCTGAGACAGGTTTCCATGAAACTAAATACGAATTCAGGAAACAGGCTGAAGATATTTACATTCATGTTTGATTCCTAGGCAGATCCAGCTACATCTTCTGTCCTCCTTTCTTTAAGCCCTCTTTACTTCAGTTGGAGAGCTCATTTCAGTGGTGAATGTGTAGTACCAATCAGTCTTACTGCATAAAGCTGGTGATAAAAAGCTGATCATCTGACTCCACCAAAAAGTCTCACCAGCCTTCACCGCCAGAGTTAGGCACAATGTTCAAAGTCAATTTACATATCCCACCAGTGGTCTATAAAGTTGGAGTGCTGCAGTTGATGATCTAATGGGAAAGACTGACTCAGAACAAGATCACCTCCTTGAAATGAGGCAGAAGCAGCAGCAAATATGCAGAACACTTAAAGATGCATATAAGCCTGACTGCTCATCACCATCACTTTGAAGGCTCTCTAGTGCATGGATCTGTATGTCCATTGCAGAATCTACTCTAAGTCTGAGAACCATCAATATTCAGAATATCATTTACTATTCATGTAAGACAAATATCTCACTTTTACAAATATAGAAACTGAGGCTAAGAGATTTAATTAATTTGCCCATTTTAACTCCAAAGCCCACGCCATTTTGTTCTCCCATGAATTCTCTAAAACAAAACAAAATTGAAGGGAAACAATAGGCAGGGGATATAGAAAAAGAGGGAAAAGAGCTTGAGGTCATAAAGTCATGATTTATGCATTTGTGAAAGAATTTCATTGTCAGCTGCTATATTCCAAGTTTAGTTTTATCTCAAAACATAAGTAAAACCTCCGAGTCTCTAAAATTGTTTTACTCCAAACAATGTGTTTTTCAATCAAATTCTCAGAAATCAAGTAATTTTACTTAGTTCTCCTTCTAATTTAGTTCTACTTCTGAAGTGAAATGTGCCAATTTGCAGCATAGCTTCCTCAATTAATGTGCAAATATTGTATACTTCCTTCTCTGTAGTGAATATACCACAAGCCTGTTCTAACTAAAGACCTAAGCACAGTCTGAGATTTAGCTACAAATTTTCAGATGTTGCTCCCAGAGCTCAAGGTTAGTGCTTGAGAAGGCTCCAGAGACTCCTGCATTTTAATGGAGCAAAATCACATGGTGACATGGATTCCATTCAAAGGCAAATACTTCATGGCAGCTTGCCTCACTTCCTAATACAATTGAAGTCCTTTGCTGACAGCAAACCAGTGGCAGGTGTGCTCTCGTGCTGACAGCTGCAGTTCTGACATGGATCATAGGCAAGCTCTGCTGGCAGTGCGAGAACATCTGGAGCATTTGGTCCAATTTCAAAAGTCAATCTGAGTGAACTGTCTTCTTCCATTTCAGAAAACAAAAGTTCTGAATGCTGGGGCCAAATTTGCACTGAGGTAGTGCAACTCACCATATTTCTTATTTATTAAATATGGAGGCAAAGGCCACGAAGCATACCAACACTTTTAAAGTCTGGGAAGATAGTTTGTAAAACAGATTATGGGAGGCTTTTCCTTCGGATTTCCTTTGATAATGTGAAAGGATTTGACACAAAGAAAAAAGAACTAACACTTATCCCCCAGAAATTAGTGAGAAGTTGTTACACTGATTTGTAATAGAAAATATTTCACAGTTATTGAATGGTGAATTAAGTATTTTTCTAATCATTAAGAATAATATTCAAAGCTAACACATTAAATACCATTCTGCTAAGATTACACAAAACAATGTCACTTAATTTCTCAAACCTACTGCTGTGTAGTAGCAAATGACATCATTTCCATTTAACAGACGAGGTTACTCAAAGAATTAGACAATTGCCCAAAACCTGTAAGTAGGAAGCAGGAAACCGAGATGCTTTCCCAGATTGGGATTGCAAATATCACACTTCTAATGTGTTTTAATCTTTTGAGTACAGTATGGATACTCTTAGCCTGCAGAACTTATGAGGTTAGTGAAGAAAGCATACAATTTTTCTTTACTATCAAGTAATTGCAAATATGCCAGGCCATATTGTGGGCACTAAGGAAATCCCTATCAAAATATTCATGGTTTGAGAATTTAGGACATAGAAAATTTTAGAAGAATCAGGCAAAGTAGCTTATTTTGTTTCAAAATTCAATAATTATATCTAGACTAAACAAACGAATAATGCCCACAATTTCTGAACTTAATTGATGATTATTGAGCCCTCTGGGAGTGAGGAAGAAAAGCTGACAGCTATAGACACACACCCTCCAACAAGATAGTTCACATATGAGAATTTTGCCTGTTCCTGATTTGGTGGCTTTTAAAGTAAATGAAACAGACACTGATGGGAACATGGCATCTAAGGATATAATTTTTAAATATTCTATTATGGACTGGGTAGAAAAGTGAAATTCAAAATTTCCCTTCCACTTTTTCATATGACAGTATTTCAAGGGATAAGTGGGAAAGAATCCAAAAATATTAATTGCAAACTCCATCACTGTGCTCATGTGGGTGTATGAAATACGGGAAATGCTACCAAGTAATTTATCTTCAATGTTGTGCCAACAAGGACATGACTTCTTATAGTCCACATGCCAAAGAATGTCCTTTCAAATGATATTTGAGTATTTTATGGATGAGTGTGTGACTAATGGATAGAGACTAAATACATTTTCCTGCCACAATATTATTGAGACCAGAGTAGTTACTTCTAGTACACACTGACAAATATTGCTGTTTTAGTTTTTTTTTTTTTTCTTTGATTTGAATCATTCATTTCTTCCATTATATTGGTAGCTTTCAGGGGAAAAAAATCTTGATGTGATTTTTAAGGGGGAGACATGTCAAGCAAATAGTGTAGAGCTAAATATCTTTAAAGAAATGTGTTTTGGCACCACCCAAGAGAAAATGAACAATCATACCCTCTCTGGCACCTGAAAATGTTGGTCGATGTTTGGCACCTGAAGAAATTACCCATGAAATGAACACTTGGGGCTTGACTCATTAGAATTCAGTGCCTGTGTCTTCAAATGAATAAGAATCTCTCACAGATACTGAGAAATAGAGATAAAAAGGAATGCAGAGAAAATGACAACACTTCTTAACTATGCAGGAAACTTAGATTCAATGGAATTTGCTTCCTAACACACACAGTGTGAAGGCATGATTATAGGTTCACAAGGTCATAAATTTCAACCCAAGGAAAACTATGTATATTTAATTATTCAAAGAAACAGAGCCAATCAGAAAAATATAAATTTTAATCTAATTGCCTTGCTTCTAGCTCTATATTTTATGTATTATACAAGTTTTATTCTATATTTATAACCTACTCAAATGTAGGTTGGGATTTTTAGTATTTACATAAAGAGAAACATAACTTCATATATTCAAAATTCAGACTCAATTTTTAATTTTTTAATTAATTAATTTTTCCTGCTTCTGGCAGACTCAATTTTTGAATTAAAGATAAATGTGTCATAGTGACATATTCCACAGTTTCAAGTGTATTTTAGGAGAAGTATATGTTATACTACCAACATGTGTTTCATAAATATATGTATGTTTTTCCTATAGAATATTTAATATGTGTCATTGATGCTCATTTTCTCTGCATCATTTAATTATGTAAACCTGTATTTTCCCCATACTTATTGACCCTGTTCACCATCTGTATAATGTCACATGCTATCGATGGGATTCACTAGAATGAGGGAGAAAATTGCTTATAAAGTCGGACAGAATTAACAACTTCATATTTTTGAGTTTGACTTCACTGGAATATTGTCTTATCAACTCTGCTAATATACAAATAAATATACACAATTACATGATATTCCATATTTTATCTCCAACTATATATCAGCAACACTGCACAATGAAAAGCATCTTTTACCAAATGATTTCTTCCTGTTTGCTTTCTATTTTAAAAATAGGTTAAATTCAGTGTCTTGTGGACATAATATATATAACTTCGGAACTGTGTTTTGCATTCAAGTAGTTACAAAATACATTTCAAATTCATGTATTCTCATGTATACAGATGAAAGTAGATGAAATATTAGCTACTAACTGACATTTTTCATTACAGTGCATAAGAAGAGAATAAACCTGAATCTAATTTTCTTACAATATGTAACATAAATTTAATAAAAATTTTACATTAAAAAGAAATGCAAAAACTAACAAATGCCTACAAAAGTTTAAAAGATTGTCCTCCTCTGAAAGTTTACATATAGAATAATAAATGGATTTCTGCTATTACATTTATTCTTTTTATCTTAAATTATCCTTTATATAGCCTTAGCTCATACTTATTACTGTTCATAATTATTGTGAGTAGACTATAAACTCCCGGAGGGCTGGAAATTATGTTTTGCTCGATGACTCTAACCTGCCCCCAGTTTTTTTGCCCAGTGCCTTGTTGTTGTGCAGTTGCTCAGTTGTGTCTCTTTGTGACCCCATGGTCTGCAGCACACCAGGCTTCCCTGTCCATCACCATCTCCCGGAGCTTGTGCAAATGCATGTCCATTGAGTCGGTGATGCCATCCAACCATCTCATCCTCTGTCATATCCTTCTCCTCCTGCCTTCAATCTTTCCCAGCATCAGGATCTTTTCTAATGAGTTGATGCTTTGCATCAGGTTACCAAAGTATTGGAGCTTCAGCACCAGTCTTTCCAATGAATATTCAGGATTGATTTCCTTTGGGATTGACTGGTTGGATCTCCTGCTGTCCAAGGGATTCTCAAGAGTCTTCCTCAGTAGCACAGTTCAAAAATATCAGTTTTTCAGTGCTCAGCCTTCCTTATGGTCCAACTCTGACATCCATACATGACTACTGGAAAAACCATAGCTTTGACCAAATGGACCTTTTTCAGCAAAGGCCCCATGCCTTGCCACTATGTAAATACTACTTTAAAATTAGTTGTTGGTGCTAGGGTCCCAAATCAGGTGAAAGAAAGGTTTAAAGATTATGGCTGTGTTTTATTTATTTATTTTATTTTTTTTTTGGTTATAGCTGTGTTTTAATTTCTCAGAAGTAACAGAATCTGAAACTCTGTGTTTTAATTTCTCAGAAGTAACAGAATCTGAAACCCTTGTTTCTTACATGGTCGAGCTATCAGAATATGTAATTTACCTAAATTCTATGGGATTCAGCGCCTCATTCACAAATTCTGATTGATTGGCTGTGATGAGCATAAGACATAACATCCACAAAGAAAAGAATATTTCCTTCCAGCACACTGGCCCTTAGTGCCATTCAATAAATGGTCACTAATTTTTCCATATTACTTGAAAGAAAATGGCATTTTCACAAAGAACAAGCATATGACATGATGTGTGTGAGCATGTTAAGTTGCTTCAGTTGTGTCCAATTCTTTGCGACCCTATGGACTGTAGCCCACCAGGCTCCTCTGTTCATGGGATTCTCCAGGAAAAAATACTCGAGTGGGTTACCATGCCCTCTTCCAGGGGATCTTCCCTACTCAGGGATCGCATCTGCATCTCTAATGTCTCCTGCATTGGCTGGCGGTTGAGTTCTTTACCACTAGCACTATCCGGGAAGCTCTAGTAGGTACTACTCAAGTAGTAAAAGAGGTTACTCTCCCTCTGTTTTCAGAACAAAAATTAGAAATGTGGATGAGAAAATGTACTCAGTTCAAGCCTTAGGTAAAATAGAGTCTTCTGTTACTTTCAAAAGAGCTGATGTCTATTAATCTATACAATATATGTGTTAATAAGAATTCTTTATCTTCAGAAGCACTGGAATGTGCTCATTACTTCACACATATCACCCACTTTAGGTTCTCTTCCTTCTCAGTCTCATTTTGTTGCCGTTGTTGTTCCCTCTCTTCTCTGCAAACTCTTAATATTAGAATGCTCCAAGGCTCAGTCTTAGATATGTTTCTTTATGCACACACAGTAAAGATTTCATTTCATCTTATGGATTGAAATACAATCTTTATGCTACCAACATCCACATTTTTATCTTCTACACTGACATAACTTTCAAACCAGAACCTCATATATGCAAAGGCTTGCTTGATACTACAATTTAAACAAAGGCTGGAAGGGTTCATCACTACCAAACCTTCCTTACAAGCTAAAAGCAAAGGGTGCTAATTAACATTATAAAATATATGAATCTGGAAAAGTCCCTGGTAAAGTCAAATACACAGTAAAATCAGATTGTCTATTACTGTATTGGTAGTACATAAGTCATTTACAATTCTATTAAGACAGGTAGAAAAAACTGTATTAAAAACAACTATAACTATAATAATGTTATTTGATACATACTACAAAAGAATGTAAATAGTAACATTAAAAACCTAAAAGGTGAGAGAGAAGTAAAAGAATAAATTATCTTTGTGCTTTCAAAGTTAAGTTGTAATCAGCTTAAAATAGAATGTTAAAATTATAAGATACTTTATGTAAGCCTCACATTAACTACAACAGAGACAAACAAACAAACAAAATAACTATGGTAGATACACAAAAGATTATGTGTAAAGGAGTCATAAAAATGATGATAAAGGAGCCAAAGCATACCACTACATGAAATATTCAAATCACAAAGTAAAATAAGAAGAGAAAAATTAAGGCACAAGGAAGGGATCTACAAAAAATTCATAAAACAATTGACTCAATGACTATAGTATATCTGGTTGTTTAATTGCTAAGGCATGGCCAACTCTTTTGCAACTCCACGGATTGTAGCCTGCAAGGCCCCTCTGACCATGGGATTTCTCAGGCATGAATACTAGTGGGTTGCCATTTCCTTCTCCAGGAAATTTTCACAACTCAGGGATTGAATCTGCATCTCTTGCACCAGCAGGAGGATTCTTTACCACTGAGCCAACTAGGAAGCCCATAGTAAATACTTACCTATCAATAATATTTTAAATGCAAATAGATTAGATTCTACACTCAAAAGATACAGAATGACCAAAAGAATTTAAAAAAATAGCAATTTAAAAAAATCCAATAATGTGCTGCACGTAAGAGATTCAAGTTAGCACTAAGGTAAAAACACACTTAGGATGAGACTGAAATGATTGCAAAATATATCTCAAGGAAATTTTTTTTAAAGCAGTCATACCTATTTATATCAGGAAAAATAGACTTTAAGCGAAGAAATGTCACATGACACAAAAGATTGTTACTGTACAATGAAAAAAGGATCAATGCATCAGGAAGACATAATAAATTAGTGCACCCAATATAGAAATACCCAATTATTAATAGCAAATGACAATAGAACTAAAATGAGAAATAAATAGCAATAGAATAGTTGGGTACTTTAATACTTCATATTCAGTAATGGACAGACCATCCAGAGAATCAAAAAGGAAACAGCAAATTTGAACAACACAGAATATAGAGATCTAATAGATAAATATAGACCATTCCACCAATAGCACAAGAATACACTTTTCAAGGACACATGGAACAAGCATAGATCATATGTTAGGCTCATAAAAAAAATCTAAGACATTTCAAAAAGACAAAAAATTATATCAAATATCTTTTCTGACCACATAAAATGAAGTTGGAAATGAATAACAGGAGGAAAGCTGCAAAATTCACAAACATGTGGACATTAAACAACACATTTCTGAACAACCAACCAATGCACCAGAAAGAATTCCAAAGAGAAATTTTAAAATATCTTGAGACTAAAAAAAAGAAAGAAAAGAAAACATAACACACTAACATTTATGGAATGCTGCAAAAGGTGTTCTAAGAGGTAATTTTATAGTAATAAGTATACACATCAAGGAAAATAAAAAAGATCTGAAATGTAACTCTAACTTTATGCCTCTAGGATTAAGGAGAAAACAACAAACTAACCCCTAAGTCAGTGGAAGGAAGGAAATCATAGAGATTAGGGAAGAAATGAATAAAATAGAAATAGGAAAACAACAGAAAAGATTAATAAAGTTAATACTTGGTTCCTTGAAAAGATAAAAAAAAATGAACAAATCTTTAGCTAGACAAGAAAAAAGCAGAGATGATTCAAATAAATAAAATTGTAAATGAAAAGAGACAGTACAATTTATATCATGGAAACATAAAGAATCATAAGAGACATAAACAATTTTATACCAAGAAATAGAATCATTTAGAAGAAATTAATAAATTCCTAGAAACATGCACCTACTAATACCAATACTGAATCATAAATAAAATGTCTGAACAGATGAATAATGACTAAGGAGTTATAAGGAATAATTAGGCCTCATAGTCAACAAATGAGTCCAAAATGCAATACTTGGGAGCAATCTCAAAAACAATGGAATGATCTCAATTTGTTCCCAAGGCAAATGATTCAGCATCATAGTAATCCAAGTCTATGCCCCAACCATTAATGCTGGAGAAACTGAAGCTGACTGGTAGTATGAAGACTAAAAAGACCTTCTAGAACTAACACCAAAAAAGATGTCCTTTTCATCATAGGGGATGGGAATGCAAAAGTAGGAAGTCAAGTAACAGGCAAGTTTGGCCTTACAGTACAAAATGAATTAGGGCAAAGGCTACCAAAGTTTTGCCAAGAGAACACACTGGTCATAGCAAACACCCTCCTCCAACAACATGAGATGACTCTACACATGGACATCACCAGAATGGTCAATACTGAAATCAGATTGATTATATTCTTTGCAGCCAAAGATGGAGAAGCTCATAGAGTCACTGAAAACAAGACCTGGAGCTGACTGTGACTCTGATCAAGAACTCCTTATTCCAAAATTCAAGCTTAAGAGAAGAAAGTACAGAAAATCACTGGTCTGCTCAGGTATAACCTAAATTAAGTTGCTTATGATTATACAGTGGAAGTGACAAATAGATTTAAGGGATTAGATCTGATAGATAGAGTACCTGAACAACTATGAACGGGATTTGTAACATTGAACAGGAGGTGGTTACCAAAATAATCCCCAAGAAAAAGAAATGCAACAAGGTAAAATGGTGTCTGACGAGGCCTTACAAATAACTGAGAAAAAAAAAAAGAAGTGAAGGCAAAGGGGAAAAGGAAAGATATACCCAACTGAATGCAGAGTTCTAAAGAATAGCAAGGAAAGATAAAGTCTTCTTAAGTGAACAATCCAAAGATATAGAGGAAAACAACAGAATGGGAAAAACTAGAGATCTCTTCAGGAAACCTAGAGATACCAAGGAAACATTTAATGCAAAAATGGGCACAATAAAGGACAGAAACAGTACAGACTTAACAGGAGCAGAAGATACTAAGAATATGGCAAGAATACACAGAACTATACAAAAAGATCTTAATGACCTGGATAACCATGATGGTATGCTCACTAACCTAGAGCCAGACATCCTGGAGTGTGAAGTTAAGTGGACCTGAGGAAGCGTGACTATGAACAAAAGCTAGTGGCAGTGATGGGCTTCCAGCTGAGGTATTTTACATCCTAAAAGATGATGCTGTTAAAGTGCTGCACTCAATATGCCAGCAAATTTGGAAACTCAGCAGTGGCCACAGGACTGGAAAAGGTCAGTTTTCATTCTAATATCAAAGAAGGGCAATGCCAAAGAATGTTCACACCACTGCACAATTGTGCTCATTTCATATGCTAGCAAGGTAATGATCAAAATCCCTCAAGCTAGGCTTCAACAGTCTATGAATTGATGATATCTAGATGCAAAAGCTTGATTTAGAAAAGGCAGAGGAACTAGATGTTAAACTGCCAACATCCATTGGATCATTGAAAAAGCAAGCGCATTCCAGAAAAAAAAAAAATCTGTTTCATTGACCACACTAAAGCCTTTGACTATGTGGGTCACAAAATACTATGGAAAATTCTTATAGAGATGGGAATATCAGTGCATCTTACCTTCCTCCTGAGAAGCCTGTATGCAGGACAAGAAGCAACAATTAGAACCAGACATAAAACAACAGACTGGTTCAAAATTGGGAAAGAAGTATGTCAAGAAGGTGTACTGTCACCTTGTTTATTTAATTTATATGCAGAGTACATTGTACAAAATGCAGGACTGGATGAAGCACAAGCTGGCATCAAGATTGCCACGAAAAGTATCAATAACCTCAGATATGCAGATGATATCACCTTAATGGCAGAAAATGAAGAGGAAGTAAAGATCCTCTTGATGAAGGTTAAAGCGGAGAGTGAAAAAGCTGGCTTAAAACTCAGTATCCAAAAATGAAGATCATGGCATCTGGTCCCTTCACTTCATGGCAAATAGATGAGGAAAAAATGGAAACAGTGGCAGATTTTATTTTCCTGGGCTCCAAAATCACTGTGGACAATGACTGTAGCCATGAAATTAAAAGATGCTTGCTCCTTGGAAGAAAAGCTATGACAAACCTAGACAATGCATTAAAAGTCAGAGACATTACTTTGCTGACAAATGTCCATCTAGTCAAAGCTATGGTTTTTCCAGTAATCATACACAGATATGAGAGTTGAATCATAAAGAAGGCTGAGCACTGAAAAATTGATCCTTTTGAACTGTGGTGTTGGAGAAGACTCTTGAGAATCCCTTGGACAGCAAGGAGATCAATCCTGTCAATCCTAAAGGAAATCAACCCTGAGTATTCATTGGAAGGACTGATGCTGAAGCTGAAGCTCCAATACTTTGGCCACTGGCTGCAAAGAGCCAGCTCACTGGAAAAGACCCTGACTCGGTGAAAGATTGAGAGGAGGAGGATAAACCAGCAACAGAGGATGAGATGGTTGAACGGCATCACAGACTCAATGGACGTGAGTTTGAGCAAACTCCAGGAGAGAGAGAAGCACAGGGAAACCTGGTGTGCTGCACTCCATGTGTTTTCAAAGAGGCCAACATGATTGAGTGACTGAAGAGCAACACATAATGAAGGCTCAGAAGCAGATATCTTTGCTAGCAAATTCTACTAGATACTAGTTTGGCCAGAAAGTTCACCTGTTGGCTTTTTCTGTAACATGGCACTAAGAAATGACCAAACTTTCTGACCAACCTAATATTTAAAGTAGTATTCATGCTAACACTTCTCAATGTCTTTCAATAAACCTAAATGGTGGCAACACTCCCAGATTCATTTTAAGAAGCCAGCATTACCCTGACACCACACCAGATAAGAACACTATAAGAAAAGAACACTCCAGGCCAATATCCTTGATGAATTTAAAAGCAATAATTCTCAACAAAATTCTTGCCAATCAAATTTAACAGCACATTAGTGGATTATACACCATGATCAAGTGGGATTCACCCTTATGTATCATGGATATTTTCACATATACAAATTAATGGAAGAAGACATATACACACAAAATAGAAATATATTCTATTTGTATGGATCATAAGATGGATCACTGATGGGTTAGCCAAATCAGTTACAAGAAAGAATAACAAAAGAACAAAAGTAGAGGCATTGCATTGCCTGATTTTTATCTATAAATACAAAGCTTTCAAAATAATTTTGATTACAAGGTAATCAAAACATGGTACTGGCATAAAAACAGACACATATTTCAGTCTAACAGAAGCAGAGTCCAGAAATAAATCCATATACATATGGTCAACTAATATTTGACAAGGGAGCCGAGAATACTCAATGGAGAAAATACAGAAAATGGTGTTTGAAAAACTGGATTTTCACATGCAAGAGTCTGACAGTGATTGCCTGTTTTTCACCATTCACAAAATTAACTTGAATTAAAAACTTAAATGTTAAGTCCTGAAACCATAAAACCTTTAGAAGAAAACTGAGGAAAAAAAGATTCTTGATGCTGGTCTCGGTAATGATGGACAACAAAGGCACATGCGAAGAAAAAAAAGCAAAAATAATCAACTGGAATTACATAAAAAAAAAAAAGCTCAGCAAAGTAAACCATTAACAAAATAAAGGCACCTTGCAGAATGGGAGAAAATACTTGTAAGTAACATATTTGTTAAAGGGTTAATATCAAAACTATACAAGAAACCCTAAACTAGATATTAAATACAACAAAAAATCTGATTTTAAATTGTATTGGTAATATTAGTAAATGAATTAATAAACTGGAAATATTTATCTAAATTGATAACTGTTAAATAAGGTATTTGGTTAATTTCCCTGATTCTTTGCCACTCTAAAGACTTTTTAAACGCAAATCAACTCTTAATATTCATTGGGAGGACTGATGCTGCAGGTGAGGCTCCAATAATTGGCCACCTGATGCGAACAGCCCATTCACTGGAAAAGACCTTGATGCTGGGAAAGACTGAGAGCAAGAAGAGAAAATGAGATGGCTGAGGATGAGGATGAGATGGTTGGATGGCATCACTGACTCAATGGACATGAGTCTGAGGAAACTCAGGGAGATAGGAAAGACAGGGAAGCCTGGTGTGCTGCGGTCTATGGGGTCACAAAGAGGTGAACATGACTTGGTGACTAAACAACAAACTCTGCTTTGATCTGTTCTGATAGCAGTCATGAACTGAACTAACATGCAGTCTTTTCAGTGTACAATTTGAAGGCTATATAGAAATGGATAACATTTCTTAAGGGTGAAAGTGTATATTACATTTAAATTGGGAAGAAATGCATGTTTTAAATGATGGTTTCTACGTATGAATCAGTACAAGGACAAGAAAGAAAAGCATGCAATCTATTTAAACCTTGATACTTCAGAATCTGTACCCTAGGATGACTAATGAGGATACTTTTCTTTAATAGTTTCCTTTTTTCTTGTATTTTTAAAACTAGTTCTTGATATTGCCAAACTGTCTTTTGAAGGATATGCAAACACTTTTGAATACAAGAAATAAAGTGAAAATGCTACAAATGTCCATATATGTCAAGAGCAAACTGTAGGTCTCCTTATTCTTCAAAATTGTATTTTATTTTTCCCCATATTTCCAGAACTGTACACATTATTCATTTTTTGTGCAATTATGAAAACAATCAAATGTCCTTGCTGGAAACAAAACAAGAGATTAAACTTTGGCCCTGCTTTCTGGGATTTTGAAGACATGTGTGAGAACAGTCCAGAATAGAATGAAGAGAAATGAGATAAATGAATATGACCAAATAGCACTCTGAAAGCCTCTTTGGTGATCTTGTCATCTTTAGTAAGAAGTCTGTAACTTCATTTTTCAGTCTTCTCATAGGCCAGAGATGTCAGATGGATTTACAAGTACACTCTGATAGACACGGGATGAATCACTTATTGGCTGCTTCCTCATTTGTGACAACTCAAACATTATACTGCTAGGTTTTCTCCCTAAATAATTTTTTCTTCCCCAGTGATTTCATTTTGAAATATTATTTTTCTTTTCCAGTATTTATCTAAAACAATCATAATCTACTAATTTATAAATGGACAACACAAATTATTCTTGTATTTAAAAACTGTTACATATCTATATGAATCTTTGAATTCAAAGTGATGAAAATAATTTGTACATGCTACCTTCACAAACACAGTGATATAATGAAGGTGAATTATAATAACACAACTATAAGGATTTATTTGTTTTTTAATGTGCAGTGAGGTTAGTTACTCAAAGAATACAGCAATTAACAATGATGTCATGGATAAAATGTTTCATCTCATGATTTTTTCCCCATTTTATTAAATCTATGATTCTTCATTACAAAATTCAATACTTCACACAGTGTATACTGGTGTATACACTGGTGTATACACAGTGTATACAGTGTATACTGTATAGGAAATCAGAATTAACAGGGTAATTCTGGAAATTGATCTTACAGAATGATACATAAACATTATTTTATTTTAAACAAAATCTGAATATTTTATGGCAAAGAATACACATTTGTCAGGAGTTTAACAACTGAACATGACAGAATGTAAAGTTAGCAGAATTTTAGAAGATTAAAAACCATATTTAAAGAAAGTCTGCATTTGCATTAGGTCATTAATAGTGAGATGCTATAGATTGTCTCTTGCAGGTCAAGTTTTTGACTAGGGCAATATTTTGCCATTTGTGGAAAATGTTGTGAACCACTTGTCTAGGGTATCTTATTTCCTTATCGTGAGAAAAAAAAAAAAGATGTCCAACTACTTGCTTTGGCTTATGTACACTGACTCCTACACCATCTGTTTCCCAGGCATACAGTCGAGTAAACACATAATGAACTTGTGTCCATTATTTGAGAGCCAAATACAAGAGCAGCGAGAACATCAGCCTGCCTCTTAGAAGGTAAAGTCCAGTAAAGAGATCACCAAGTAACTATAAAACCATAAAATAATCAATCTAATAGAAATAGAGCCATAGTTCAGTGGGAAAATGATAGAACAATGGGTTATCTGATGACTCACAAACAACTTTACAAAGAAGGCTGTGAAACTTGAAAGAATGAAGCAAAAGTAGCTTCTTTTCAGTTAAATCTTCATAAACTGGTCAGGTATAAGGGAGGGTTAAAAGCAGGATAGATTGGGTGAGGGTTGCTTCTTGGAGTGTAATTGACAAGTTTTTGAGAGAAGAGCATGGGCAAAAGCTTGAAACAAAAGGTCTGTGTATGCATTGTGGATGGGAACAGGGCTGTGTGATTTTTTGAGAGATCAAATTTTTATTCTGTATACTTTAAAATTATTCGACTGAAAATGAGGAGTTACTAAAGAATTTTGAGAAAGGATGTACACATAAATACTAAGAACTGCTTATTTACTAGGCAATTACCTACTTAATTTGATTTTTGCATCTCTGGAAACTTTTCATTCTGCGGTAGAACCATAGTTTATTTATTTTGTCCTCAGGGAAAATAAAAATATGCATTTTGGAAGAATGTAGTACACCAGCAAAGTATAATGAGTATAACAGTTACCATTGGATACCTAAATAAAAACCATCTCTCCTTTCCATCTTCTTAAGGGAAAAACTTGAATATTTTCTTTCTTTCTCTGCACAGACCTGAGATTCTGGGGAAGCAGGACACGTTTTCAGACACATAGCATAAACATAATCTGTTTAAGCCAACAGGAATTGTTTCTTTTAGACTGGGGCATGTGACATGTTTGATCAATGAAATGTGAAGGAATATTTGTGGGCAGTAGGCAGTCAGGTGGGACTTATTAAATAGTTTCCTTAACCTCAAAAGACAAAGAATGTGAAGTCTCTTTTCTTCTATTGGGTATCTTGTATTTGGGTGGGAAACCTGAGATTATGGTAAGCATCTTTCAATACTGAGGGAAGTTTGGCAAGGACAAGGCTATGAAAAAGGTCAGAATACAAAGATGGAAACAAATAGGCCCTTGATGATGTCAGTGAGTCACTAAATTAATCATTCATGGAACTATACAACTGCTCAACTTCTTGTAAAGTGTAATGATAAACCTTTTTTAGAGTTTAAGCAAGTTAGTTTCCTATTACTTGTGACCCAAACTATACCAACGAATACAGAAAGAATGATAAAATGCAAATGGATTCAAAATTCATAGTGCAATCTTCCGTGTTTTGTATTTGAACAAAAGGAAGATCTGAGAAAATAAATGACTTGATAAGGTCACACATAATTATAGGCAAAGTCAGGATTCTTAAGTGTCACAAATACTTTGCTAACTCACCTTTGGCATATTTTAATTTGATCTCAAAAACAACTCTCTCATACTCTTGTATAAAGTCATCTAGCAGTGTATAGTGTGTGATTAAGTGCTTAGGAAATGCTGATAAATACCTGACTGAGAGTATGGATTCTTGTTTTTAGTTTTGCCTGATAGTTTTTACATTAGTCTTCCAATTATGAATATGAAAATATGTGCTACTTACAACAGATTCAGTCATACCTCTATTGATCTATAGATGTTTGTACTTGCTTTGGTCTCTCTATAATATTATGTACACTTTCTTTACCATCATCAGATTCTGTGTTCCTTATGCACTAATTATAACTTACAGTGAAGCAATTCTTAACTTTCCTCTGACAGTAAGCTAAAGTTCTGATGGAGTAATAAGGAGATATACAGCATAGAGAACTTCATAGGTGATGACCCCTTTATATCTGGAGGATAACCTTGCTGCTAAGTCACTTCAGTCATGTCCGACTCTATGTGACCCCATAGACGGCAGTCCACCAGGCTCCACTGTCCCTGGGATTCTCCAGGCAAGAACAATGGAGTGGGTTGCCATTTCCTTCTCCAGGAGGATAACCTTAGACCCTTCTATAAACTCTCAGGAACTGTTCATTTCCTGCAGGCTCTGTTCATTGTCTATCAGTTTTCCTAGCATAATGCCTATTTCATAGAGATGCTCAATGTGTTTCCTTGGATTAATGAAGGTATGGGTAGTAGAAAATGGCTATCTACAACAGAGATAAGCAAATGAGAGAAAAGGCATAAACATTGGGGAAAGCTACTTGAGGAAATGAATAAATCCTCTTAATTTTTCCTCTGCCTTACCTACAAACAAACAAACAAACAAATCTTTATCTTATCTAAAGTCACTTAATTCCCTAATAATTTTTGGAAAATGTTAGTATAATGAAATTGAAACCATTAATGACACAATAATTGCTATAGAACAAAGAAAAAAAGGAAGAAATTGGCTCACAAGGTAAAGATTGCTTTTAAAATCACATTTGAGTTTCAAGTTCAAAAAAAAGGCAGTCACCAAAGACTGGTATCAAGAGATAACAGTGGCAGTTTATTAATAATCTGTCATGTAAAGCTGACATATTAGAAGCTGAATTCTGCTCAGCTTTACAATGAAATCCCATCCATTTTATTACTGCCAGAATTAAATATGTTTTGTTGAAAGTCTTTAGAAAGCTTAAATATCTTTTAAAGTTCTTTTTTTCAATGCATTTAACTGCTTTTGCTACCACCTCATTATCAACAAATCAAGGAAAGTCTAATCTTGATCCCCATGATATATCAAACAGGGTGCAAGATAGCATATACTTTCTTCATAGAGCTTGGTAAGTTTGCCTTTAGACAAATGGAAAAGTCTTAGCAACTAAATTACTTGTTCCTAACATGCTGGGAACAGAAAGAAGGCTAGATGTAGTGTGGATATAATACAGAGTAAGTATTAAAAGCTAAGCCTATGGGATCCATGTATGGATAATTTATTTAATCAGAATTATGTGTGAGCTAGTCAGGTAGGAACAATCTACTCAAAGGTGTAAACAGCTGATAGTCCATACATATTCAAACTCAAATATTTAGGTGAGGCATTTTATAAGTAAACATCACCGAGTGAGTTTTTCATAATTTCTGTATGTATTGTCCACCTTGGTAATGCAGGATTATGTTATCACCAGTCATCCAACACATTCTTACATGACCTATGTTAGACTGAGACTTTCAAAATGCTATGTTGACTATCAGTATTTGGAGGAAAATGGGCTAAAAAGCATATGAGCTATTCCAACAATTTGGAAAAATACTAAGGCTGGGTATAGAATTAAATAACAAGCAGATTTTGATTAAGGATTTGGCATGACAATTAACAAAAACTATGCAATACTTTGTATTTTGTGCTGAGTTAGACTGATAGTTTTCATCCATCAGATAGCTAAAAGTATGTATTCTTATTACTTAATCCTAGGGTCATAAATGGTTTCCCTGGTGGCTCAGCAGTAAAGAATTCCCCTGTAATGCAGGAGACATGGGTTAGATCTGTCTACAAATTTGCACTTACCAATTGCATTGCCAGTGACTGAACAACAAGGGAATTTGCCATCTGCCTCTATGGAGATCAACCCAGTTCTGCTGCAGCTGTTGACTTTCAACATCCCCTGAGGGAGTTCGGGGTGGAGTGAGGCACTCTGTGCTCCAGGGAATCTGGTGGGACCGGTCTTTAGACAGTTGGATGCTTTTAGGAACTGATTTCATGATCCCAATCCTGGCATCTCCTCATATCTCTGAAAGCACTAAATCCCTTCAAGATGACATCCGGTCCTCATAACTAGCAGAAAACCTTTCTAAAATGAGTGCTTAATGAAACTGAACTCCACTTTCACCAAAATCTTATATACTGACCTTCCTCTTTGGAGCAGTTTCTCAGAGCTATATGAGGTGCTGTCTCCCAGACTGCAGTCCTTATTTTGCCCCAAATAAAACTTTAACTCACAACTATCAAGTTGTGCATCTTTCTTAGCTGAAAGATCCCTGGGTAGCAATATGCCAGCAAATGTGGAAAACTCAGCAGTGGCCATAGGACTGGAAAAGCTCAGTTTTCATTCTAGTCCCAAAGAAAGGCAATGCCAAAAATGCTCAAACTACCACACAATTGCACTCATCTCACACACTAGCAAAGTAATGCTAGCTTAAAATGCTAGCTTAGGCTCAAAATTCTCCAAGCCAGGCTTCAACAGTGCGTGAACCGTGAACATCCAGATGTTCAAGCTAGATTTAGAAAAGGCAGAGGAACCAGAGATCAAATTGCCAACATCTGTTCGATCATTGAAAAAGTAAGAGAGTTCCAGAAAAACATCTACTTCTGCTATATTGACTATGCCAAAGCCTTTGACTGTGTGGTTCACAATAAACTGTGGAAAATTCTGAAAGAGATGGGAATACCAGATAACCTGACCTGCCTCTTGAGAAACCTGTATGCAGGTCAGGAAGTGACAGTTAGAACTGGACATGGAACAACAGATGGGCTCCAAATTGGGAAAGGAGTATGTCAAGGCTGTATATTGTCACCCTGCTTATTTAACTTATATGCAGAGTACATCATGAGAAATGCTGGGCTGGATGAAGCACAAGCAGCAATCAAGATTGCCAGGAAAAATATCAATAACCTCAGATATGCAGATGACACCACCCTTATAGCAGAAAGCGAAGAAGAACTAAAGAGCTTCTTGATGAAAGTGAAAGAGAAGAGTGAAAAAGTTTGCTTAAAATTCAACATTCCTAAAACCAGGATCATGGCATCTGGTCCTATCACTTCATGGCAAATAGATGGGGAAACAGTGAAAACAGTGACAGACTTTATTTTTTTGGGCTCCAAAATCACTGTAGATGGTGACTGCAGCCATGAAATTAAAAGATGCTTATTCTTTGGAAGAAAAGTTATGACTGACCTAGACAGCATATTAAAAAGCAGAGACAGTTTGCCAACAATGTTCTGTCTAGTCAAAGCTATGGTTTTTCCAGTAGTCATGTATGGATGTGAGAGTTGGACTATAAAGAAAGCTGAGCACCAAAGAATTGATGCTTTTGAACTGTGGTGTTGGAGAAGACTCTTGAGAGTCTCTTGGACTGCAAGGAGATCCAAGCTGTCCATCCTAAAGGAAATCAGTCCTGAATATTCATTGGAAGGACTGATTCTGAAGCTGGAACTCCAATCCTTTGGCCACCTGATGTGAAGAACTGACTCATTGGAAAAGACCCTGATCCTGGGAAAGAGAATGAGATGGCTGGATGGCATCACTGACTCAATGGACATGAGTTCGAGTAAACTCCGGGAGTTGGTGATGGACAGGGAGGCCTGGGGTGCTGCAGTCCATGGGGTCGCAAAGAGTCGGTCACGACTGAGCGACTGAAGTGACTGACTGACTTACCCTGGGTAGAGAGGATCCCCTGGAGAAGGAAATGGCAACCCACTCTAGTATTCTTGCCTGGGATATACTATGAGAATCGGACATGACTTAATGACTAAACAACAAAAAGGGCCATGAATATCAATTCACTTTTCTTTGTTTTGTGTTTAAAATTTGTTTTAAATGAGACCTGAAGGGTTTCTTTCTTGTTTTGTTTTTAATTTCACAATTAAAACATAAATGCTCTTTAGAGAGCTCACACTTGAACTCCTCTCATCAAGTGGCACCACTCATACAAGAGTCTAGGAGGAGAGGAAAGAAGAAAAGGGATTCCAGGATGTAAGTATACTACCCAAGACAAAATTTTGCCACAGATGCCAAAAATAAAAGCCTGTGTATGTGTGCATGTATTTTTCTCATACCTTGGAGAAAGCATTATGTAATAGTGCTCATGAATGACTTTGTAAGAAGACTTTTAGAAGTTTAAAAAAAGTAGAAATAAAGTCAGTCCCTCTAAGCCTCAGTTCATCCACTTCCAAATTAAGGCAATGAGAAATAATTTTTAAAATTTAAGGACAGATGATTTTAAACTGAATTTCCATGAACCAAAATTAACTTACAACAGCAGCTAAGTGGTTTAATGTTTACTCAGTCAATGTAAATAAAAATTTTAGCCAAAAGAGAAGTGCATTTTCTATCAAATGTTCTGAAGATCAAGGTGAGCACAAATCTAAGAAGTTGGGTTTATTGGCATTATGTGTACACAAAAGTGTTAAAGGAGAAGTATATAACATTAGATTAAGGAGAATGTGTGAGCATCAATAATATAATGGTGATTGTAAATGACACAACATTATATGTATTTGCATTCACACACTAGGTTACTAGGACAGTTGCTTGCATTTGCGCTTAGTCCCTCAGGAGTGTCTGATTATTTGGGACCCCATGAACTGCATGCAGCCCTTGAGGCACCACTGTCCATGGCATTTCCCAGGCAAGAACACTGGAATGGGTTGCCATTTCCTTCTCCAGGGGATCTTCTCGACTCAGGTATCAAATGTGCCTCCGGAATCTCCTACACTGGCAGACAGATTCTTTACCACTGCGCCACCTGGGAAGCCCAGGGTAGTTGGTTATGCACTTTTTTTCCCTTTCTTTCTTAGTCCTTAACACATTATTGTTAGTTGACTTTTCTAGAAGTAATTAACACACACACACACACACACAAAACCTATTTGCCTCTCTTTGAATTGCTACTTAAATGATTTCTTTCTTCACTGTTACTTATTCCCTCAACTTTGTTTAGAAAAGTGGAAATAGCATGAACTCTGGTAAGATATCATGTTGGTAATATATGGAAAAAGTCCTTACTATCTTGGAATTTCAGATTTTTATCCTATGGTAATACCTATCTCAGAGATTTTGTGAAGATTAAACAAAATAGCAAGAGATTTATTTTAACTAACTACTACCAGAGTCCAATTTTTCCTCCTAGTAATGCCCCTTTCTACAATTTTGTTTTAATGTTCTGTGTTATCTACCTACTTTGCTTCTCATATAAAAATACATCATTCATTTCTCTCCAAAACAGCTTTTCCAAAAGTGATCTAAAAACAACCTGTATTAGAATCACCCTTGCAATGCTTGATTAAAACATCACTTCCCAGATTTACTCCAGATCTACTGAATCAAACACCCTGGATGGCAGGAGTAGCTGAAAATAAATCTGATGTTTTAACAAGCTTGCTCTGGGAAATGCTGCTGTGCATCCTAAATTTGCATCCAACTGATTCAAATCATTATGCTTAGACAATGGGTTTAATAGTCCTGTATTATGTTCTACCACTTCTTTTTAAAGAAAATTTTAATCAAAGATGTCAGGTTGCATACTACATTTGCCATAAGAAAAGCTAAAGGTGGGAAATAGAACTAATTTCACTTAATAACTCAGCCTGAACAGAGCGAGTGATAGGAGGAGTTTATCCACTATGGCACTTATCAAAAACCTATGGCTGACTCTGCTCTTGGTGACTTCTGCTCTCTTTTCTGAATTCTTTGTATTCTTTGTCACTAAATACTAATCAATGTGTTGCTTCTTCATCTTTTTGTTTGCAATCTTAATTTTGAGAGAAAAAAATATCTTACTATGGTACAGAAATCATAAAGGAAGAAGTCTGTGGTTAAGAAGCCAATTTTGTTATTGTTCTCTGGAAATCTGAGCATATAAATGACAAAGCAATAGTATGGTGAAATAGATATTTTTATATTTGCATTTATAACAGGTCTTCCTGAATATTTCTCACTATTTATGTTTTTATAGATGAAAGGTAGAATTGCTCATTATAGTAAGATTAATATAACATATTTGATGCAAAAGCAATTCATTTCAAACCAAAAGTTCATCAAGCAAGTGGATGAAAATACATAGGAACATTGATTTAAGGCCCATAAAGATGACTTTCAAAGATTACATGAGAAGATTGCCTGAGTATTTAGTTATATACTTATTTTTTCCTAGGAAATTCACACAATTTTGAATGAATGAGCTAAAAGCATTTTGCTAAGCAGTATATTAGAAGATTTTTATTTTAGATTAATTCACTGAGGCTGGTAGGAACAAAAATAATTAGCTTTAATTTTCCAGTTTCCCATTCTAAGTAAATGTAAGTTAATCTTGACTTTCTTTTGATAGGCAGAGAATAACACAGGGTTAAGAATAGAATTATTTTTTTTTACAATGTAGTTTTAGCAAATAATAACAATTATACTAACTAGACCATTCCTGAATTTTATAAGCAGGCCATAAAGAAGTCTCTGAATGTTTTTCATTATTCTGGTGGTATATCTGCCAAAATGCATTGATCATCATTATAGATGTGTTTTTGATCGGAAATGTTATCTGTCAGCATCAAATAGCTGAACATCATCATTCTAAAACTGGACAGGCAATCATCTCTTTCCTCTTACAGCGTGCTTCTACTTTATTCTTGGATGATTTTGTTCCATATATAATTTCTCAATTGAACTCTTCCATATCTATTGAATAAATTCTTTTGATATAAGGGATATTTTACATACAGATAGTAAATATTTTCTGTTTTTTTCTGGCATAATTACACTGTCTCAAGACCAAATTAAAGAAAAACTATATTATCTGTCGGATACCAAAAATTAGAACACCCAAAGGTCTTAAAATTAATATGTGCTACTTTTATTGTTTCTATGTCTTCCTCTCTTTGATACAAAAACATGTATATGACATTTTCTTTAAATTCTTTTGGCTTGGTTTATAGTATCCAAGGGAGTTTGTACATCTGTATTACAATTATTAGCTAAGAAATAGACTTCTTATGTAGATCATCTTTATTACACAAGTACGAAGCTAAGCACATACTCACAGATATTCACAGTCAATATGCTAGTTTCTCAAAACACTCAGTTAAGAAAAGATCTCAATATTGTAAATGAATTGCTAAGATTTCAATGATTTCCTCCTGGCCAAATCCATTGGTCTTTTCCTTGATGTTTTTGTTATTTTTATTATTATCATCACTATCTGTGATGCACTAAAATAATCATTTAGGAATTAATCTAATCCTCACTTTAAGAAACAAGCAACCTAAGGCAGAAAGTAGAACTACCTTGCCCAAGTTACCCAGGAGTAAACAGCTGAGCTGGGATTTGAAAACAGGCCCTGTGGCTTTTGGCTATTGATAATCCTTTTTATTGGTTTATGTTTTTGCTATTTGGCTCTTATAATTCTTCTCTAATGTCTAAGCTTTACTGCTTTCATTCTATTATGAAAATTGTTCACTGACATGATTACAAATACCACACTCAAAGCCATAAATTCCAAAAGGACGTCCTCAGTTTTGTGATCAAGGTGTCACTTTCAAATGTTGAAAAATGTTCCTTTGATTCTTGCCATAATTCTCAACATAAAAATCTTCTCACTCTCTGGTGCCTTGGTGTATGTGATACTAGTCATTTCAAACACTTATGGTACACATAAAATATTTATTTATATTAATAGGATCACCCTGTACATACTAGTTTTTCTAGTTACTTAGGTCCTGAAAGCTTTGATTCATTATGATAACTTTTATGTTTGTCCCATCACTAAAACTCTTCCTGGAATGAGAATGTGTAGGTTTCCAATCTTGTCTTGGTCAATAAATTATGCTAATGTCTTAGAAGTACAGAAAGTGAAAGAAAGAAAGAAAGTCGCTCAGTCGCGTCCAACTCTATGCGACCCCATGGACTGTAACCTACCAGGCTCCTCCGTCCGTGGGATTTTCCAGGCAAGACTACTGGAGTGGACTGCCGTTTCCTTCTCCAGGGGGTCTTCCCGACCCAGGGATCGAACCTGGGTCTCCTGAATTGCAGACAGACGCTTTACCGTCTGAGCCACTATATAGCAAAACATTGGGGGAACTTTTCTAACAAATTCATTCTAACTCTGTTCATTCATTGTTGCATAAGGAAAATGCCCACAGTAAGGAGCATGTACACATATAGCCCCTTTTCTGCTTCCTTTGCTATTTTCCCGGCCTCATTGGCTTTTTCTGGGAGACTAGTGGTTATCACTACCCAGCATGTGTAACATCTCTCTGAGGGCTATAAATACCTTGACTTTTCAAAGATGGCAATGGGTAATCTTTCAAGGTACAAAACATGAAATTTTCCCACAGCAACTAGAAAACATTTGGGGATAAAAAGCAAACAGAATTTTAACTGGGCTGATAAAATATAGAATAGAATCCTGAATTATCAACTACCACAGATTTGTCAGTCCCCTCATTTATGACTTTCAATCTCTTTAAAGGGGGAAAAATCTACTCATAGCTGGTTATCTTTGGAGAAAACAGATAAGGTTTAATCCATGCACAAGATAACAGAATCAGTGATATATCCTCAAAAGTCTCAGATGCTTCAGCATTTACTCAGAAGCCGCTTCTTTTATTTTTATGTAAATGGATATAGCATCAGAAAATTATAGAACTCAAAAAAAATCTTATAAATCATGTTGCCCCAATATCACATATTATAAGTTATAAAATGAAGGCCAGAAAGCAATACCCTGAGAAAATCTTATTAAATGGAAATATTCCCAAGGGGGATCTGCCTTCACTTCCTTGCAAAGCTCATCATCTTTCTATAATTCTACAACCTGCCCAAATTTTACACCCATAAGAGAAAATGCCTTCATAGACTCTAGTAGGCATCTATTAGTATCTTAGCCTCTTCTATAAAACTTTCTCCATGTGCTTCTAATAGGATGTATCATCTCTAGTCTACTTCTATCTGGTTGTCCAGCCTTGAGCAAGCTTCATACCTTCTCTTAATCTCAATTTTACTGGAAGCAAAAGTCCTCTCTCACAGAGGTATTATGAGGATTAAAAGAGATAATCACTATAAGGAATTTAGCACATTGCCTGGCACATTTTGCATCCTCAATATGTCTTACTATTGTTGTTGGACTGACATAGGATATACACACACATATTTGTCCCTTTCACCCCTCAGGGTGATGCAAAATGAGCTCTTATTCAGTTTGTAGGCTAGTGATTGGCACTGTGTTATGCATATATTTACTTTCAGTAAGTCTGTGTGGAACACATGAAGGAATGAACACTCTCACATGCATGATCCCTGGTGAAATTCTTTTTCCAAATGTCCTCTAGAATAGGTATGGTGTCTTTTAATCCTTTTTATGTATATTCTTAACTGAAATCACTTCCAAAAGTTTAAAATGAAACACTGAACAAGCCAGTGCTTTTGTTATGTGTGTCCTTAATAAGGTTAGGTCTTTTAAGTTTTACTTGAGAAATTTCATACCAAGTTTAATAAGTGTCCTTCTTTGATTTCTCAAGAAGAAAATGAAGTCCCTCCCAAATATATTGGATTCATTCTTAATTTATGTTCAACCTTTTCCTGATACTGTGGTTTGACCTGAAAATTTTGTAGTTATATCTCTATTTCATGCGTGGGCAAATGTTCTAGTAATAGTATTCAAAACAATTTTGCATGGTAAGCCTTTTATGCAACATTTTACCTGTCATGCTTGAAATTTACATTATAAGAACAATTGACTTACTAATGATACTTTTAGGGAACTGTGAAAGTTCATGAATAAAATTAAATTTTATGAGTAATTTGAAGTAAAATAGTTCTACTTTAATGATTGGATTAATAGGTGAAAGATATTTAAATATAATAAATATCAATGTATCAATGTATCAATGTGTTATAATTATTTCCAATTTTTAAAAGTACATATTTGCAGTGACAAAATAATGATCATAGTGATAAGCATGTTTATTCTGCTATTATTAACAGACTCATTGTACAATAATGATGTCATGGCAATTCCATCTCTATAATAGATTTATATGCTAGTAGATGGACAGATCCTATGAACATGGTTACTAAGAGATCTGTTAAAACCTCTTGAGGTTAGGGACAAACCTCACAAATTTTTTGTTTGAATTTAGATAGAGGGTTGTTATAAACATTATCATTTGTAAGAAAGAAGTACACTTTAATCTCTTAAATAATGTTTTCAGAGATTTATTAAAACAACAAGATCCTCTTACCTAATATTTTTCATACAATACTTTACAGGGGAGAGTCTACTTTAAGTACGTTCACTTTATAGATTTTATAGCTGGGGCAAAAGCTTAATTTAAAAATCGATACTTGGAAAATAAACTTACCCTTGCTCCTAAATTATAGATGTTCAGAGCTTACGATTTGTCCATTGATTCACAGATATTATTAAGTTGTGTTGTTTTTAAGATAGTGGGAAGGTAGATCCCAATTACGCTGCTTCAAAATACAGTATCTGTAATCTCTATTTTCTCAGTCTGTCTTTCTCTCTCTCTTCCCATTACCTCCTATAAATGTCCAATACAATGGAAGTATCATCAGAATAATAACTATTGAATCTGTTAAAAGTTGCTATGTAAGTATTTTGCAATAATAACAAATTTTCCTCAACTCCCTCAGCTTTTCTCCATCCTCTGCATTGTTTAATCTCCTTTTACAACAATATAGATTATTGTCCATCCCAGAGCCTGAGACAAGAGTGCCAGGAATCAGCAGAATGTCTGTGCCAAGTTTTTGATGACCATTATAATTTTTGATGGTAATTTACTTATGTGATAGTCATGATTCAACTTAAGCATATAATAGAGACATCAAATTAGTTTAAAAAACCTTCTACTTTTCAATTTATTTCAAAATAATAAGGTATTCATAATGACATTATCATAACTCCTTGTCATCCACTAGATTGGAATGAGATGCATCAGTTGAAATAAATTCATGTTCTGGTGTGTTTATAGAACATATATTTGCATTTTTGCAATAACTATATATCAAAATAAACTCATTGAATATGTGACTATCACAAATAACGATAGAAATCAAATAACCATACTTAGCCCATTTATTAGAATCTGAGATTGAAAATTCAATATATGTAATTGATAGATTTAAATATCTGAGATCCTTAAAGTATTACTGTTCTTGCTTTTACCATATCATAATTCTTCAGTTGCTGACATAAAGTATGGTTATCATGGGTAAAGAGAAACTCTTTGAGAAGCCAACTGATTAAATGCCAAGTTTTTCTGTATTTGTTATTCAAGGCTAAATATCATATGGTCATCTCAAGATTATAGCTAGGGATATGCTGGACTAAAATTCAAAACTGCCACAGGTGATGGTCTGGTGAGTGCTTCTTCCCTTAAATGGTAACATTCAGATCTCTCTGTTTTATAATCAGATAACATCTATTTTCCTTAGCAGTGGAATGGTTTGAACTAAGTGCAAAAAATTCCCAAGGTCAAATTTTCAGGGAAAGTGGATCAGAATGCATGTCAAACTATGGTCTTGTGAATGGATATCCATTATGATACATTTAGCTAGCAAATATGTGAAATAAAGGATTTCATGATGCAAACAAAGCGAGGCAATCAGTTGTCCCACCTCCAGAGACAGAGAAAAAGAATGACAGGGAAGCTTCCTATGTTTTCACCCTTGTTAAAGAAGGCAGATATGGATGTATAGAAACGTCTTTGCAGGTTAACAAAATGAAAGAAAACACTGTTTTCTTTTCCCTTGGATTCCTTCAAGTTGAGAGATTCAGTTTTCTAGAGAAGATAATAGTAAAGACAGAAGTTTATAGAGATCTTTCAGCTTCTTTTTACTTTAGTAAATTTATCCTGTTTAATTTTAATGTTTGCTTATGTTTTCTTGTGAGAGTTCGCATTAAAGTTAGAAATTCTTTGCTCCTTGGAATAAACTCTTCCTATTTTTTCCCCAATAGTTTCTTTAAAGAATAATCAGCCATTGCTACTCCTTTCACTGCATATACTGTCCAGATCTCACTATAAACTCACATTATAACCCCAGAGCTTACTGAAGTTTGTTGTACTACATGCACATTTAATGGCAGCCTCATAACACAAAATGCCTGGGTCTCAACAGTTGCCGTATGCCTTTGTAGCATGCATACATACTTTTATAACCATCAATCCAGGACAGTTAGCTATGAAAAGCTGGTTTGCCAGATCATTGGCTTTAATTAATCCTTAGAATGTACAGCGTTGAATCCTCATTCCCTACTTCCCTTCAAATGGTTTTTGTTTGAAGTAACAACTGAAAAAGAGAGGTAAGACAGGATATTGATTCCAAATGGAGTTATTGATTCTATTACTAGAATCTGCCTCCTCCCAAATCCATCTTAACCAACTTAGTTGTGAATGGTTTTGCTACATAATTAATTGTTCAAATGTAGGATTCATGCTTGCCATTTTTTCTCTCACCATCTACTTCAAATCAAATAAGTCCTTTTGGTTCTGCATCCAAAATACATTGTGAATTCATCACAGAGATTCCCATCCTAGTTCAGGTTATCACATCTCTCTCTAGAACTCTGCAAATGTCTCCTTCTAAATGACCTTTCCACTTCTAGAAATACTTCCCACTAATTCATTCTCCACAAAGGACTTATCTTAAAACACTCAGGAAAAATGACCAATGACTTCCAATGGCATTTACAACCAAATCCAATACACTTATCATGACCTACAAGACTTAACCTTCCTCATGCCTCCTTCCTTTTTACTTACTATGATCTGTGCACACTAACATTATTTACCCTCTTTGAACATTCCAAGCTCCCCTTTTCCTCAAAGGCTAGAAATCTCTTTATACTCCTTTCTCTTCATTCCAACATATGGGAAACTCTGTTTTCCCTTTGAGGCAGTAAATATCAACTTTTCTACCAGTTTATTTTATATTTGAGAGTGTATTTCTTCATAATATTTATCAAAATCAAGACTTACTTTAAAAATGATCCTTTTTCTCCTCAGACTGTAAAATTAATAAATATATATGTCCTGTCTGTTCTACCATTGTAACATTAGTTAGCCATCTTCTAGTGCATAGTAAATCCTTCACAAATGTTGGAATCTGTGGGATGAAGGAAGGAAGGGAGGGAAGGAGGAGGAAAGGAAAGTTTGGAAAGAGGATGTGTTTAAGGAAAAAATGGTTCACTTAGCAAAAGAAACAAAAAACTTCTACCTAGTTTATATAGACTTGATTTTCTAGATAGCAAAGATTCAGGGAACATCTGCTGTTGCCAGATATTGAGCCAGGAACTAAAAATATGAGTTTTCAGGGAGAGAAAAAATAACACTGTACTTTAACAGTTAAATGAATATATCATTAAATATGAATTAAAGTATACAGATAATATTTTGTGTGTCCAATAATTTTGCTCTAAGATTAGTAAATTTAATCTTATGTGTGTTTTACTATAATAAAATGTTAAAAATTAAAATTAAAATAGCATTTAACTACAAACAAGAAAAAAATTCAGTCTTCATTTATAGTACCAAAACATCTTAGTTATTTGGAATTTTTTTCTGAATATATTTCACCATTTTTTTTTTCTTTTTAAAGGGTGTTTATACTCTCAGATTATAATTTTATTGCAAATTCAATTTTGTTTTAGTTTTGGGCTCAAATTACATATAATAAAATATTCTACATGTTGACATCTCTTCAGTTTCTACTGTTTTTCTTCAATATGTCAGCTGTGTATCTTTGAACCTTATTTGCCCTTAAACTCTGTAATCTCTGTGTCAATGAAGTATATTTAACTGTTATCAGTTACTTCTTACTCAGTGTCTATCTTCACTGGATTTTTTTTTTTTTCCTTTATCGTTTATCTTCAGGGACAGACACATTCATGAATTAAGGTTTGTGTAAGCTGTGCTGTATTTCACAGATAAACTCATTATTTAGCTATTTAAAAAGACTAGTACAGGATTAGACTTATTATTGCCATGTAAAGTCTTTGAACCAATCTTCAAGACACCTTTCAGTTTTTCATTCACCTTTGTCCTTCCTGCTTCAATTATCCCACAGTGATTAGTAATGCTGTAACAGTGAAAATCAGCTAATTAGCTTATAATTAGCATACACTCCATATTTTTTCATCTTTGGCTATCTAAAGCAGGCAAGAATATTCAAAAGAATAATAACTCTGGGGTACTAATCCCAGGCTCTCTCCAACATATGAAAATAAATCAATATCATCTTTCTTTAATGTCAAGGATTAATCTACAAATCCTCAATTTTTCTCAGCAGACTTCTCACTTTTATAAAGATTTGAAAATTAGTAACTAATTGTTAAAACACAATTTTATATCATTTACTTTTGCATGTCCATTCTTTGAGTTATGAGTTACTCTGAAGTCATATGAAGTGGCTTGCAATAAAAACCCAGATATTAAAAAAGAAAGTCTATTAGATATGTGTGTATTGAAACTATTGAAATTTCCATTTGAAAAAAATATTTAATTCCATTATGTTTCATTAAATCTCTCAAATATTTCGACTACTATAGAGAAAATTGAATGTATTTAAATCAAAAACATTACTTCCAGAGGAGAAAACACATTCAATTCACAAAACTGCACAAAAAGACAATACAATCTGTGGCAAACATATAGGCATTTATATAATTTACTCAGAGTTTTAAGAAAAAAATAATACTGTTTTTAATATTATCATTCCTGTTAGGCAAAAAACAGGTATGTGGTGCACTACTGTATTCCATCAAAATTTAAATCACATGACTATATCGATATCTATCTATCTATACATGCGTACTCAGTCATGTCCTACTCTTTGCAGCCCCGTGGACTGTAGCTGGCCAGGCTCCTCTGTCCATGGGATTTTCCAGGAATGAATACTGGGGGGAATGCCATTTCCTCCTTCAGGGAATCTTCCTGACCCAGGGATCGAACCTGCGTCTCCTGTGCCTTATGCACTGACAGGCAGATTCTATACCACCGAGCCATCTGGGAAAACTTATCTATCTATACCATCTATATCTATATCTTTGACTATCTTAATGATGTTCATACAGCCACACTCTGTAATTAATCCTTCACGATATATTTATCATGACGGTTGCTGTTCAGTGTTCCTCAGCTGCTGTCTGACTCTTTGCAATATCAGTGTTGTCATGTTTATATATGCACTTTACATTAAAAAGGTAACAGATACACAGAGCATCTACTATCCTAATGAAGAGCTATCCAGCTAACTATCTTAAGTATACAAGATAATACCACAGAAGAATTATCTTTAATATCTTGAGATCATTAAATGTGAAAATTCAAATGGTAATTTGAAACTATAGAAAAATATCTTAACGATCACTGCTAAGGTAAATATTTCTTAAATAGCACATAAAAATCCTAATCACAAAAGAAATAAACTTAATAAACTAGAATAAATTAAAATGAAGAACTCTATCCATCAAAAGATACTATCACGAGATAAGAAATTCCACCAAATGGTTTCATATACAGTGTAAGTATCCAGTGTCATGCTGGATAAATGTTTAAAAACTAGCTTTCCAAGAAAAAAAATTAAAGCCCAGTTTTCAAATGTTTGCCAATATATGTGATATAAATGTTTCTACCATGGCACCTTTTCAAACTAATAAGCAGCTTTCAAAATTCTTCCCACAACAGTTGGCTCTTATGAATCAAGTTGATCCACTCCAGTATATTAGTGAACGTATCCAGCTTAGGACTCAATTTTCATATGTATGTAATAAAAAAGGATAGATACTATAATTATGTAAGGATACATAATATAACAAATAATTATAAAGTTTTTAATACCTTTAAGATATTCAAATTTTAAAAAATCCCTCTATACACATCAAATGAGCTAAAATAGAAGAATGAAAAATCTCAAGTATAACTGAGTATACAGAGCAACTGAACTGACATCCTGCTGTGAAACATGATATAACCACTTTGGTAAAATGTCAGTATCTACTGAAGCAGAACATATGAATGTCTGATATATCCAATAAAATATATACACAGATTCCCTAAAAGACATGTTCCAAATGTCCATATAATCATTACTTATAAGAGCTGAAGTCTACCCAAATGCTTACAAATGGGGCAAAGGACCATAATCTGGATACAGCTTAATATTACACAGCAATGAGAATGAGTGATTTACCAATGAATATAATCTTACAAATGTAATTTAGAGCAAAAAAAGCAAAGCAGTACATACCATATGTTTACATTTATAAAACGTGATTAAGCAAGGTAATCTATCCTTCTAGAATTCAAGATAGTGCATATGCCCTGTGGGTATAGTTACTAGAAAAGTAACTATATGAGGTGTGGTTTCATGTACTCATTTTATCTTTTTTTTTTTAATTTCTATGAGTGCTTGTTAAATGGGTATGTTCATTTTATTGCAATTCATGGAGACTGTGCCCTGAGATATGAGCAATTCTTTCTATGTATGATATGCTCATATAAGAATATTAAAAAGACTAGAGATTCAAATAAATCTTAAAAATATTTCGTACCATTTTATAAGTTAAAATAATTTATCATTTTATTTAGTTATATTTGTAAACTATAAGCTACAAATTAAAAAACAAATTCTCAAGGATGAAATTATTGCTCTATTCATATCCAAATGACATTTTATAAAAACATCTACCATTCTTAGCAGAGTCTTTGCAGTACAGCAGATGATTCTATGTGGTATTTTTTTTTTTCTTTTTTAATAATCATACTTGGAATGTTTCTTAGTAGCCTCACCAAAGAGAATACCTTTGAGTGTCCAGAGGTGCTTGTTGTCTATGGTCACTTAAAACAATTTCTTTAATATACATTTCAGTAATGTTGTTTTATCAGATCAAGAAGAGATTTAGTTCATTGTCTCTGTGTTTCCAAAGATGTCATTTTTGCCCAAACATGAAATGTATGATACAAATGCCCATATTATCTATAATTTATATCTCAATTACAAGCTAAATATTTATCAAGTTTACTATTAAGGAACAGATGGGTCCTGAAAATTCTCTTACTAAAATAACCCAATCAGTTTTACAACACAAACATATGTTTAATTATATTCTATAGTAATCAATTATAAATGCAATCCACCTTCACACTTTTAACACGTTATTGAATGTATTAACCACATAAGTTAACAAATAAATAACACCTCCCAAATCACCTTAGAAGTTACTGGTTATTTCTTATCATTTCTATTTCCATAGTTAAATGATTTGCTTTCAACTCTCTAAAGCTCCAACATCAAACTTTCATAGAAGAACCCAATTTTGATAAATCCTGACAGGTGTTATAGTAAGTTTAACTTTCAATAACTCATTGCCCTATTAATTGGCATCAAATAAACCTCACTATAAAAATTTTAATATATAATACTGTCATTCATAGTCAAACCATTTTTCTCCATGGTATAAATCTTTACCTTTCTGAGCAATGCTTCAAATTCACTTAGGAATCTATCAAAGAATGTATCAAATGACTATCAGTTGACTATATTACTATAATCTACTCAAGAACATAAACATTTGATAGAAAATATTACATAGCTTCTTTAACATTTATGTAAAACTAAGGTAAAGTATCAAATTAGCTAAGCAAATTCCCTTTGCTGTTATTAATCAAGCAGAGGTAACAGGTAAATATATCATACAATTTAGTATATTAATCATAATCTTACCATAGGCTCACAGGTTAGGAATTCAAAGAAAAAGTTCACCACCCTGAGACCTAAATAAAGAACAACCAGAAACATTTTGTATTAGTAAAGATATTGCATTTTAATTTAAGATCATAAAATGTTAAATAGTGATTCAATATCATGAAAAACTTTATTGTATGTATAATTAGTGTACATATTTTGACTATAATATTTGTCTAAAATAGCATTGCCATTACTCAATTCACATCAAATTATTGTGATTTGAGATTAATTACTCTAATTTCAGCTCTTTAATGAAGGGATGACAAACAAGCAGAGAATTTTTATTGTCTCTTGCTTCTTGTGGGACTATGAGTGAGGGATACATTTGTAAACAAAATATATTTTGCATATATTATTTTAGAAAGTCTTCTCAGTTACACTCAGGTAACAGTGTCAAATACACACACACATATGCTATCAAAAACATGCATGTACACACATGTGTACAAATATGGTTATTACACCACTGTCCAGTTGATGCATGTTTTAATCAGTGGGTAATATATAGCTACTCATGAATATAAATCTTTTATGTTATCATTGTAAAGGTCATGTAGTATTCCATAGTTTGTTATACATCTTAAATTGTTTAAGATATTTAACAATAGCTCTTTACGAAACTGGTTATTGTTATTTTCACTGAATCAAGACATTTGATTACTATCACATGTGATCATATTTAGTAGTTAACATGCTTTGCAACAGTCTTATCGTTTCGAGCAGTGGTAACTTACTAATCAACACACATTACCAAGCCCTTAAATTTGATACCTCATGGATAGATACTGTTTTCTATCAACAAAATTAGGAAACTGAAGATTTCATTTCTACCCTCAATGAAGAAATTAGTAGCATTTATGAACCTTTTAGAAAACTCATGAATGACATATATAGGCAGGTACACTATTGTGTAATGTATTGTCATGTTGGCTAAAAAGTGTTTGCATTTTTCTGTACTCTGGAAAAACCCAAATGAACTTTTTGGTCAATCCAATAAAAATTCATAAAACATAGAAATTGTAATAAATTGAATCTATATAATGTGCCAGTTCCTTATGAGTGGTGTTGGTTTGGAGGATATGTTTCTCTCAGGTTTCCAACCATTAAATCTTTTCTACTGCAAATGAAGGAAACATTATATAACATAGTTTATCTGATAAAAAAATGCTCTTTAATTCTCAGTAGAAATTATGTGTGGAAATGATCTTGACAGTACTATGAACCACTTGAAGAATGAAATAAAATATTTCTAACATTCTTCTGATCAAATATTAGTGGAAAATAAACTAGTACTATCAATTAAGTGTAAATATTTACATTATTTTTTTTGGTTTTTATTATGCAAATTGAAATGCACATGTGGAGTTAAATCTTCAATATTGCATGCTCAGACTTTCTTGGTCCAAGTCACTAAACCAACTGGTGGCAGAGACTTCACTGTACTCTGAGTCTCTGATTCTCTGAGTCTCAATCCATTGTGTTTCACTCCCGTTTCTGGCCATGACTTCAGGTCTCCTTGCCCTTAAGTCATTATTCTGTTTACTAGCCCTTTATAGATGTCTCTGCTGCCTATCTTTTTTGCTAATTGCAGCGCACATGGACTAACTTTGCAGATGTCCTAAACTCACTACTCAACTACTTTCTGCTTTCATTTTCCCTACAGGAGCAAGGAAGGAGAAGATGACTTGAAAAGGTCTACTCTCTGCTGATGTTGATTAAAAGGGAAACCCTTCCCAAGAACCTAGTTGATCTGAATGCTTATACTTCATAAAGTCATTCAAAGAATTATAGTGACTTTTCCCCATCCTCATCTCTTTTATCAAGAGGTGCATCAAGTTAAATTTGAGGCACTTGTTAAAAAGTTAAGTATTAGAAACAATATTTGGTTGAAGCTAAGTATTACCATTGGGGAATGAACTCCTTGGATACACCAATTGAAATTTTTAATTGTTATTATTTCATAAGCTTTAAGATTTGACATTATACTATAGAAACAATAATTTCTTTTAGCACTATCAGATGCTAGGTTACTCCTGCAGGCACTACGTTACATATTTGCAATATAAATTGGCACTTTCAATCAAATAATACAATTTCAACATAAAAAGCACATAACGTTATTTATGTTCTCCAGTTATGGATAGACTGCTTATCTCCATCTAAATGTGAGTACTCAGATATTAAGAGTCAATCCAAAGGACATCTATGTTTGTATTCCTGACACTGTTATACTGATCAGATATGTTGGATACTCAGACTCAAAGTCACTGCTCATGCTTAAATTCAGGGTATCTAGAAATGACATTAAAATGTATTTGCTTTTTGTTTTTCAAAGACAAATGCAAAACAAACCAGGGAGGTGATTTTAGACATACAAGAAAGCCAAAGCAGAAATATGGCCTACCCCAACATTAATCTACCCTTTTCAGTTGATACTGAATACTGAGCTACACTCAAAGAGGAAAGAGTCCATTTTAACAAGATAGGAGTGACATAAATATTTGGTGGGGGTGGGGGGGAATTTTGGTGAAGAATGAGTTATTAAACTGTCAGTGACATTGGCATTGGGCTAGTGTTGTCCTTGATGCATTTCTGGAAATTTTATTTCATATAACAAGATTCAGCTAAATGAATTTGATCAGATAAACCTCTTCCATTTGAACTATTTATATTTGGAGGAATAACCATTCAGAAAGAATGTATGCTGAAGCAAGTAAGCAAACTTCAGCAAAACAAAACAAAACATGATTGGTAATTCTGAAAGTCTAATATCCTGGATCTACAATAGTCAAGGAGGAATGTTTCATAGTAACGCCAATATAACTATCAAATTACTGCAGAAATTCTGAAAAGTTGTACTTGAATTAGTATTTCTATAGATTATAGCTATTAACTGATGAATTTATTGGATATGCAGCTGGAAAAATTCATGGAATTGGCATTTCAGAAGGTGATTTCTCTGATGTTAAAATGGTTTAAAGTACATTATTTTTTCTTGGCTCAATTTTGCTGAAAAATTCAATTTTTAGAGCGAGTGACAGAAGGTTGAATTTTTAAATGATTTGGAAACCTAAACATTGGGGAGTTATTTTAAATAATTTAAAATATAATTACAAATTATTTTAAAGACAGTCTGGCAGGTCTTATTCAAATGATATTTAATTAGCAATGGATAAGTAACACAATGCTAGGATCACTACACTTTATTTCATATATCTTCAAATGACATTCACTAAAATTTCTTCGAGTATCTCTATTAATACTTGAAAAAATGATACTATTTTCCACATTTTCAGATAAAAATGGAACCTAACAGTTGTCTGAATATACTCCAAAATATCTTACCACTAATACATTGTGAAGTCAAAATTCAACTCAAGCTTAATTAAGTTCAGAATCTCAATTAAGTCATATACCATAAATAACATTTACTAAAAATAAGAGATATATGAATCACAGGTTTAAATATTTTGTATGGGTCAACTAATTTAATTCTCAGCTGTGAGGAAGTTATTATGTAAAGTACTTATTACAGGAGTTGTTTTGTTGTTTTGGGTTTTAATCCAGAGATGCTGGCATCAAATTCTCCTGTGATATACAACACAGTTTTCACATGATATTTTACTACTGTGCAACATTCTTACAAGTGGTATTTATATCTATCTATCTATCTATATCTATATAAACATATATTAGATTCGGAGGTCAGGTAATCACACATTTATTTTATGTCTACTATCACCTTGTGTGTGTGCTAAGATGCTTCAGTCATGTCCAAGTCTCTGTGACCCTGACCCTATGGTCTGAGTCCTCCAGGTTCCTCTGTCGATAGGATTCTTCAGGCAAGAATACTGGCCTTAGTTGCCATCACCTTGTCCAGGGGACGTTCCCAACACAGGGATCAAACCCGCATCTCTTATGTTTCCTGCATTGGCACGCAGGTTCTTTACCACTAACACCAACCTGGGAAGCTCCTACTATTACCACTTGGGAAGCCCCTACTAACAGCTTAGTGGATCCTAATATTAATAGTAATATGAAAAGTTGTTAACATTGGTTGAATATCTACTATGTGACAGGAAGTAGGTTAAGTACTTTAGGTTCAACTCATTTAATTGCTAGAACAATCCTATCAGATATGATTACCATTATTGTATACATAAGACAATAGAGGGCTTCCCATGTAGCTCAGATGGTAAAGAATCTGCCTGCAATTCAGGTGATCCAGGTTTGATCCCTGGGTCAGGAAGATCACCTGGAGAAGGGAATGGTAACTTACTCCAGTATTCTTGCCTGGAGAATTCCGTGGACAGATGAGCCTGGTGGGCTACAGCCCATGGAGTTGCAAAGAGTTGAACAGGACTGGTCAACTAACACACACACACACACACACACACACACACATACACACACACACACAAGACAATAGAGAAATTTAAAAATGTACCCAAGAGCATAGAGATAGAAATGGTACAGCTGAATTTCAAATACAAACTCTCTTACTCTATTAGTTACATGCAGCATAGAAATTCTGATTCTTTTAATGAGGAGGAAATGTGAAAGAAATTGAGCTTTCATTTTATTCTATTTAGAATGAACCTTAAAACTTCAACTCCATAAAGCAGAGATACAACTACACTCTCAAATTTTTAAAATAAATCTACAATAATAGTAAATAAACTCTTCCAGTCCTACAACTCCAACATATTATGATTAATTTTAGATAGATAGCTCCATAGTGCCTAGTTACTAAATGCTAAATTGAAACTATACATTATTTAACAGATAAGCCAATTTCTAAAATTTCCTGCCAATGAATTTTAAAATACATTAGATTTTATAAAATATGTACATTTTGTGCTGTATATATGCAGTTTTTGTATAAGTTATCAGAAATGCTTTCTTGGGAAACCAGATAGCCTTCTATCTAGTTAGAAGATTGCAAATAATGTTTATTTATTTTTTTAATGTGTTTACTTTTAAAAAACCCAAAGTTTGACCTCTTAATTCTTTGAAGAGAGTCAAGCTTATCTACTCAGAAATACAATTCCCATTATAATTGCAGACTACATGTATGAGGAAAAAAAAGTAGTTTCAGTGAAGCTTGGCATATTGTAAAATCTCAGTAAATAACTAATAAACACCTAAATAAATACTGCAATGCTTCAATAAAGAAATAATTGCTATACAGTTCCCTAGGAAGAAAACAACCCTGTATTTAGGTGTTAGATTTTTACCTTAGCTCAGTAACACCCACACGTTCTCAATGTCTTTTTTTTTTTCTGAGTTTATTTTTTATTTTTATTTATTTTTATTTTTTCCCATTTATTTTTATTAGTTGGAGGCTAATTACTTTACAATATTGTAGTGGTTTTTGCCATACATTGACATGAATCAGCCATGGATTTACATGTCATCCCCATCCCGATCCCCCCCTCCCTCAATGTCTTTTCAATGCCTAGATCATTTCTTTCAAAATAGATCTTAAATCCTGGGAAATTTAGAGTGATAGCGATAAGTTTTGGAATTATCAACTCATCCCAAGATTAGGTAATTTGTAAATATGTTATTTAACTATAAACAACAGATACAACTACATAAAGTTAACTCAATAATCCATTTACTTATTCAATAAATATTTACTAGTGTGTCAGCCACTATTATTCCAGAACATGAGGTTAAAGTGATAAACAAGACAAATATGGTCTTTTCTCATACTATTTATATCCTGGTTACAAATATGGTACTTAATGATTTCATATTTTATTGCCACTATCAAAAGCCACTACATATGCTGCCCTAAGATTCTAAAATCTTTCATAAGGATTGTTCTTCAGGTATTCCAAATCTTAGCTTAATACATTTTAATAAGTTCAAGTGGGTTTAACACTTTGACAGAGAATTCCAGTTATCCTCCAATATTTATCTTTCCCTATCTTTAGTAAAGGGCTGCTGACTTTTAAGTAGGTTAATGGCTACTTGGAAAAAGATTCTTAGTCTTGGTGTTATGAGACTAAACTCTGGAAAATACATGTGTATGGAAGTAGAGTGAGTGACTTCTAGGAAGTGGCCCTGAATATAGACAACATACCCATCTTTCCCCCCTATTCTCATTAATTCTCTAGCTAGAATGCATTATTAATACCTGAAACTCTAGCTCCAGTGACCTTCTTTTTTTAAATCATGAGAGGCTACCTACCAACCCCACCCCTGCTCCCTTAAACCCCACTCTGTAACATTACAGTAATAATATACGAGGAGACTGGATCCTGGACAGGGTGTGTCATCTCAGGCTTGGATGGAAAACCATGTGAATATCTGAGAAATTCTGTAGACACAGAAAGCAGATTAGTGGTTTTCAGAGACTGAAGGGTGAGCAGAAGGTGAATGACTGCCAATAGGTACAGGATTTCTTTTCAGATCATGAAAACATTATAAAATTAGATAGTGGTGCTGGTTGTGCAATGCTGACTACCTGTACATTAAATCCACTGAATTGTACACTTTAAAAAGTTTTATGAAAAAATAATCCTATGGTATGAGAATTATATCTCAATAAAGCTGTTACAAAATTACTTGTACCTTGCATCACCTTATTAGTTTAATATGATCTCAAAGAATTTGGATACATTTTACTGTGACAGAAAACTAATTGTACATCATATTCTTTGGGGACTCAAATTTGTCTGAACCTATTAGTTTCCAACTATGCATTAACATGTTTATATACATTAGAGAAAATTAAAATGACAAAAGATGACAATCTTTCTTGCATGGTTTAAAATCTACTGAGGAAAGATGTTATTTGTGAATTAACTCCACAAACCATAATCTCCCAGGGCTTCTGCAAGGATTTCATTATATAATTGGAAGTTATATGAAAACTGCTATATAACAAAATGCATGACTAGGAAAAAAAACAGTTGCCAAAAACATTATAGACTGGAATTTGTGTTTTAGGCTGTTGGTAGAGGTGCCTTTGATATTTTTGTAACTGAACAACTACCTGCTTTGAAACTGTGCTTACAAAAATACAAAATGTTAAAGCCTCTAACTAAAGTTTTATCCTCATTAAAAAAGTATCAAATTAAAGTAATTATTACACATATTTCTTGTTTCAGAGAGATATAGAAATAACATCAAGCAATCCATATTGAAAGTGGGTATTTACATGTTTTAAACTAAAATGTATAGATCCTCACATTTAATATTTTGACTCTTAAATATCACTATCCTTAAACATGTCATTGCAAATTATTCAAAATATTAAATTTTTATAAAAAGTTTGTTGTGTTCATATGATTGGCAACAACAACTTCCAACTACAAATGGGGGCATTATAAAGAGATTATCCAAATTCTTTTTCATGAGTGACAATGTCATGTCATAATTTTCCCAAGTTGATATTCAGCTGCATTAACTAATAGAATTTCAAAAATAATAATGTTCATCATAAAAGTTGTTGTGTTATAGATGTCTATACATTTGGGAAGAATTTAAAATTATAAACTATAACTTCCAGCATAATATCACAATCTTTTCATTACTGGAGGTTATATTGAGAAATCTGTAAGAATCTATGAAAGTTCACAGGACTGGTTTAACTTTATATAAATTATTCGGTAACTATAGAAACATTAATTTTCATCTCACATCAATCGTTGCCAAAGCTCTGATAAACTCTGGAGCTTCAGTTCTGCAGCTGCCATCATGACACTTAGATCCTTCTCTCTCCCTGTTCTCAAAACAGAGCTGTATTTGGGCCTCACAGCCCCTTTCTAGCTTTTTCTGCATAACTGGCTACTTGACCAACCCCCTGGAAATACCCAGTATTCCTCCTACTTTTTCTTTTACCATTTTCATGGCAATTACCAACACAGAAGTATAAGTAAAGTGTATGTCAGTACCTCCCAAACTTAAAAATACATACCTCTGGAATATATATGAAAATCACTTCTGATTCTTAATAAACTGTAGATTCTTACTGAAGTTCTGGACTTGTTAGAACCAGACTCTCATGGTCTGTTTCAGAATTAAGGACCAGAGTCTTCATTTTAACCATATTGGCAAGGTTTTTAAGCCACAGGTCCTTTATCTCTTAAAATGGGGTAGTTTTAGATCATGTACTCTGCAATCTCTCTGTCTCCATTTAATTTCCCTTTCACTCTAATCCTCCCCAGCTCAATTAAATGATATTCCATAAAACTGTCTCCTCTAATCCTTGGAAAAGAAAGTTGCTATACCAAAATGTTTGCTTCCTGCTTTACTATTCTACCGCACAACTAGCCATACGTGTTGCTCATGTTTCATCATCATTATCATTTCTTAACAGTTACCTACCCATTACATTCCTAATAGCCACTAAAGTGAAATATTTCCAATCTCTTCCCTTTTTCTGTCCTTTTTCTATATTTCATTCTCTCTCCTGCTATGACATAATTTGCTCATACATTTTAAGTGGATTAAAGTTATTCATGTTAATAACTTCAATTTTCCTATCTCCAATTAAAGAATGGACCTATATATTCATCCGTTCCTCATTTATTACTTTATATTCAAGAAAACAAAGGTCTGTCTAGTCAAAGCTATGGTTTTTCCAGTAGTCATGTATGGATGTGAGAGTTGGATCATAAAGAAAGCTGAGTGCCAAAGAATTGATGCTTTTGAACTGTGGTGTTGAAGAAGACTCATGAGAGTTCCTTGGACTGCAAGGAGATCCAACAAGTCCATCCTAAAGGAAATCAGTCCTGAATATTCATTGGAAGGACTGATGTTGAAATTGAAACTCCAATCCTTTGGCCACCTGATGCAAAGAGCTGATTCCCTGATGCTGGGAAGGATTGAGGGTGAGAGGAGAAGAGGATGAGATGGCTGGATGGCATCACCGACTCGATGGACACGAGTTTGAGTAAGCCCCGGGAGTTGGTGATGGACAGGGAGGCCTGGCGTGCTGCAGACCATGGGGTTGCAGAGTCAGACACAACTGAGGGACTGAAATGATTCGAGAAAAAAGACTCCTTCTCCTTCTTGTATTCTTGTTTTCATCTTCTTTTGCCTATCCTAACTGCACCTTTTATGCTTTTTCTTATGACAATTTCTCACTCTCCATTTGACTGTTCCTTTCAACCTATAATTTCAAGCCTTTCTTTTCCTGGAGAACTTTGCCTTTGATCCACCTACTTCTTCAAGCTTCCATCTTTTACTTTCCTTTTGGGTGGGCAGTCTATACTTACTTGCTATACCTAACAATATGTTGTTTACCCTAATAATGATAATGACATTCTCTATCCATTATCTCCCAATAGTGCCAAAACACCAGATCATGTTCTTTTTTAAACTCCTCATCACCCTCAAATAACTAACAGCAGGTGTACTTGTCGAGTCTTTTTCCTTCCTTCAAGTCTCTTATTCCAGTGATTCCATCAGTGCCTTATTTTTTACTTTTAGGCTTTGTTTTTGTACTTAATATTCTGACAAATACAACTTATGGATTTTGCTTTGCTTTTTTTCCTCCTTCCTAAGTATGTTTAAATGTAGGAAGTCTTGCAGCATGTTATGTTCAGCACCAGCCACAAGGCCCAGTGATGCAGCTATGCTTGGGAATTTTCAAATGAATTGTGTGAATCAGTATAGTGTATTTTATGACTCTCTCGTGTTTCTACATCTTCCATATCTGAAATTACCCTCATACTCATGACTTCAGGTACCAGCTCTATGGGTAGTATTTCCAAACCAGTATTTATAGATCTGCCTGTAGGCCCCAGTTCAAGTTCTATTTTCCAACTTTGTACTAGACATTTCAACTTACCTATGGCACAGTTAACTTGAAGTCAAAATATCCAAAACAAAGTCCATTCCTTTGTTGCCAAAACCCACTCTACTCTCTGGATTCTACTGATATCTCTAATATTTTTTCAACTTCTTTGGCATATAACATTTGGCATATAACACTAAAGTATATATAACATATATTATATTATATATGACATTATATAACACTTTAAGGTGTAGAATGTGTTGAATTGAAACATTTTTGTATCACAGTAAGATTACAACTAAAGCCTCAGCTAATGTCTTCATCATACAGCAAGATTATCATTCCTTTTTTCGTAGTGAGATCACTTAAAATCTACTCTCTTAGCAATTTTTTTTTTTTTAATTTTTTTATTAGTTGGAGGCTAATTACTTCACAACATTTCAGTGGGTTTTGTCATACATTGATATGAATCAGCCATAGATTTACACTTATTCCCCATCCCGATCCCCCCTCCCACCTCCCTCTTCACCCGACTCCTCTGGGTCTTCCCAGTGCACCAGGCCCGAGCACTTGTCTCATGCATCCCACCTGGGCTGGTGATCTGTTTCACCATAGATAGTATACATGCTGTTCTTTTGAAACATCCCACCCTCACATTCTCCCACAGAGTTCAAAAGTCTGTTCTGTATTTCTGTGTCTCTTTTTCTGTTTTGCATATAGGGTTGTCATTACCATCTTTCTAAATTCCATATATATGTGTTAGTATGCTGTAATGTTCTTTATCTTTCTGGCTTACTTCACTCTGTATAATGGGCTCCAGTTTCATCCATCTCATTAGGACTGATTCAAATGAATTCTTTTTGACAGCTGAGTAATATTCCATGGTGTATATGTACCACAGCTTCCTTATCCATTCATCTGCTGATGGGCATCTAGGTTGCTTCCATGTCCTGGCTATTATAAACAGTGCTGCAATGAACATTGGGGTGCACGTGTCTCTTTCAGATCTGGTTTCCTCAGTGTGTATGCCCAAAAGTGGGATTGCTGGGTCATATGGCAGTTCTATTTCCAGTTTTTTAAGGAATCTCCACACTGTTTTCCATAGTGGCTGTACTAGTTTGCATTCCCACCAACAGTGTAAGAGGGTTCCCTTTTCTCCACACCCTCTCCAGCATTTATTGCTTGTAGTCTTTTGGATAGCAGCCATCCTGACTGGCGTGTAATGGTACCTCATTGTGGTTTTGATTTGCATTTCTCTAATAATGAGTGATGTTGAGCACCTTTTCATGTGTTTGTTAGCCATCTGTATGTCTTCTTTGGAGAAATGTCTGTTTAGTTCTTTGGCCCATTTTTTGATTGGGTCATTTATTTTTCTGGAATTGAGCTGCAGGAGTTGCTTGTATATTTTTGAGATTAATCCTTTGTCTGTTTCTTCATTTGCTATTATTTTCTCCCAATCTGAGGGCTGTCTTTTCACCTTACTTATAGTTTCCTTTGTAGTGCAAAAGCTTTTAAGTTTCATTAGATCCCATTTGTTTAGTTTTGCTTTTATTTCCAATATTCTGGGAGGTGGGTCATAGAGGATCTTGCTGTGATTTATGTCAGAGAGTGTTTTGCCTATGTTCTCCTCTAGGAGTTTTATAGTTTCTGGTCTTACATTTAGATCTTTAATCCATTTTGAGTTTATTTTTGTGTATGGTGTTAGAAAGTGTTCTAGTTTCATTCTTTTACAAGTGGTTGACCAGTTTTCCCAGCACCACTTGTTAAAGAGGTTGTCTTTTTTCCATTGTATATCCTTGCCTCCTTTGTCAAAGATAAGGTGTCCATAGGTTCGTGGATTTATCTCTGGGCTTTAAGGAAACAATACCATTCACCATTGCAACAAAAAGAATAAAATACTTAGGAGTATATCTACCTAAAGAAACAAAAGACCTATACATAGAAAACTATAAAACACTGATGAAAGAAATCAAAGAGGACACAAACAGATGGAGAAACATACCGTGTTCATGGATTGGAAGAATCAATATTGTCAAAATGGCTATTCTACCCAAAGCAATCTATAGATTCAATGCAATCCCTATCAAGCTACCAACGGTATTTTTCACAGAACTAGACCAAAGAATTTCACAATTTGTATGGAAATACAAAAAACCTCGAATAGCCAAAGTAATCTTGAGAAAGAAGAATGGAACTGGAGGAATCAACCTGCCTGACTTCAGACTCTACTACAAAGCCACAGTCATCAAGACAGTATGGTACTGGCACAAAGACAGAAATATAGATCTTAGCAATTTTTTTATGTGTAATATGGTATTTTTAACTATAACTAAAATACTGTGATAGATTCCTGGAACTTATTCACTTTATAACTGGAAATTTGTATTATTTGACATGTCACTATTCTCCCTACCTCTTAACTCGTGTATGCTCTGATTGGAGGTTGAGAGTAAGGGAAAGCTGGAGGTAGAAAACTAGAGCAGGGCACTCAATGTGATTGATTGGGGAGCATGTTTGGCTTTCTCTAGTTGGTTTGAGTTAGAAGCAGGAGGCAAACATTAACAAAGCTGGTAATTACTCATTTGAAAATATCCTGCAAGTACTGGACTTTCCTAACAACACTGAGTTTACTGATGCAGAAGCTGTGGCTTGGATTCCTAGGCTTGTTGATCAGAGCTTTAGTGTCATATATGGTCTTATTGCTATCCAATTATTAGTCTCTCATGACTCATTTTTCTCCCCCAATCACAGGGAAATTCAACTTATTATTAAGTGAACCATTTATAATACATTGAGGAATATTTGTTAATACAATAAAAATCTAATACAATTGGCATCATGAGAATTATTATGTGGCTATAAATGCATAATAAAGTTGTAATTTCTGCAGCATGTGGGCTCAGTCGTGGTTCATTGATGCTAGAGCGTGGGCTCACTAGTTGTGGCACATGGGAATCTTCCATGTGGCATGTGGAATCTTCCAGGACCAGGAATTGAACCCATGTCCCTTGTATTGGCAGTGCTGAAGCTACTGAAGCCCACCAGCCTAGAGCCTGTGCTCCACAACAAGAGAAGCCAGCACAATGAGAAGCCCACATATCACAAGGAAGAGTAGCCTCCTCTGGCCACAACTAGAGAAAGATTGCACAAAGCAACAGAGACCTAGTGTAGCCAAAAATAAAGTAAGTAAATATTAAATAAATAAAAAAGAAAACCAACAAGAACCTAGTGTATAACAATGGAACTCTGCTTAATGGTGTGTGGCATCCTGGATGGGAGGGGGGTTTGGGGGGAGAATGGATACATGTATAGGTAAGTCTGAGTCCCTTTGCTGATCACTTGATCCTATCACAGCATGGTTAATCTGCTATATCTCAATAAAAAGCTAAAAAAATTAAGATGGGATCATTTGAGTACCAAAAAATAATAAAGCTGAATTTTTTATGAATTGAGTTTTATGTACCAAAGTATGATTTTTTTTCAAAGTATGTTTTTTTAACATCAAAAGTGTTTTTATTGAACATTCTTATGTCTCCTAGTTATCAACTGTTCAATATGAAACATATTCAAACTGTATTAAAGATAATTTAATTAGTCTCAATACTCAAGATTTTTTCCCATGATTCTATGAGGGAAAATATCTTTCTTTCAGCTACTTAAATACGAGGTTTCTTTATTTCTTAACTAGAAGAACCCATGAATATTTTGATACTTTGCCACATTTTCTATTACTTAGGCTGCTGCTGCTGCTGCTAAGTCACGTCAGTCGAGTCCAACTCTGTGTGACCCCATAGACGGCAGCCTACCAGGCTCCCGCCCCTGGGATTTTCCAGGCAAGAATACTAGAGTGGGCTGCCATTTCCTTCTCCAGTGCATGAAAGTGAAAAGTGAAAGTGAAGTCGCTCAGTCATGTCCGACTCTTCGAGACCCCATGGACTGCAGCCTACCAGGCTCCTCCGTCCATGGGATTTTCCAGGCAAAAGTACGGAGTGGGGTGCCATTGTTTGGAGGAAGGCAAACTTGGGATCAAATCCTAGCTGTATCATGTCTGGCAATTTACTTAACTTATTGAGGCATCGTTAATAATTATAATTGACAATAATAATGATAATAGGAAACACATGTGAGGATTACATGTGTTTCAGGATTTTTCATATACTAGTCAATTTAATCAGAGAAGGCAATGGCACCCCACTCCAGTAATCTTGCCTGGAAAATCCCATGGATGGAGGAACCTGGTAGGCTGCAGTCCATGGGGTCGCGAAGAGTCGGACATGACTGAGCGACTTCACTTTCACTTTTCACTTTCATGCACTGGAGAAGGAAATGGCAGCCCATTCCAGTACTCTTGCCTGGAAAATCCCATGGACGGAGGAGCCTGGTGGGCTGCCGTCTATGGGGTCACACAGAGTTGGACTCGACTGAAGCGACTTGGCAGCAGCAGTCAATTTAATCAGTCTTCCAAACAACTCTAAGTGGTAGATGCTTATATCTATTTTATAAATAAATTAACAGAGGAACACAGAAATAAGAAACTCAAGGACATAGATCTAGTCAGGAGAGGAGTCTGCTAATGATATAGTCTCATTGGTCATCATAATTTATTTGAAATAATTTAAAGGACCTCTATGGTGACTGACTCTTGGTACCTGTCCCCACAAATATTTGTTTCCCCATTTGTTTCCTTCCAACTGAGTGCAAGTTACCATGCACACTTCTCAAATTTCAGAGTATATCAGAATGGCTGAAGGGGTTGATTGTACACAGATATTTGGGCCCTGCCTCCATAGTTTCTGATTTTGTAGTGGGGATTGCAGTCCCAAATTTGAATTTCTAACAAGATCCTAGGGCATGCTGCTGCTGCAGCGCCCTACTTTGAGAACCACTGAGTCAGTACTTACCAACAGAATCACACTTATCTGGTCTTGGCCTCTTAAGTTCTAAATCTAATAAAATTCTGTTTTGTGAACAAGAATTACACAAATAAAATAAATATGATAGATTAGTTAGCAAATAGAAACTTGCCTATGTAAGTTACTTATATTTGTTATAATCAAATCTGGTTAAAACTTATAAAATAAAACCCAAATGGAAAAAAAAAAAAAAAAACCCAAATGGAAACAAAACCCGGTTGGCTAAATGTACCATACCAATCACTTACTGTGGGATATTTATAATGTTTCTACTTTTTGAAATACATTTACAAATTAGAATCATGGAGCAAGTACTGTTCTATAATCTTTTATTTCACCCATAGTGCAATCTATCAAAATCATTTTCTGTTCTGCTACAATATGAGTTCCATAAGAGCAGAGATTTTTGTCTCCGTTGTGGATACATCCCAAGTGTTTAGAACAGCGTCTAACATATAGAAGTTATTTCTCCTAAATGTTTGCATGTCTCATTATTTCTTTTGGTTTACAGGAATTACTGAGTTTAAAAATATGAGTGGTTTTAGAGCTCTGGATTGGTACTACCAAATGACCTCCAGGAAGACTAGACTAGTCTCCACTCACCAGCCTGGAGGACTTGTGCATATGTCCCTTCCTCCTAAAAACTCCTGGATCAGCCAATAGTAACATTTATTGCTACATGTTTACCATATGTTGTCTTTCAAATTTTAGCATCTCTAAAATCAGGATGTGTACACGATGGAGTAATTTAGTTTTGTTTTTTTCCTTTTGTACTACTCTATAAAATAATGATTTGTTTTTAAAATTCCATCACATTTTAGAAAAAAAAAATCCAGATAAAGCCTAGTGCTGCATTTCTGAACACTAGTCATAATTACTTCAAAAGCTATCTATTACTGTTAAAATTTTGAAAGATCACTGGAACAGTAGGTGAAAGATCACTGGAACACTGCTGATTAACTTCCTGTGAAGTATCTTACTTTACATGTGCTTACTGAGGAATCAGAAACAAGAGGTCCTATCTTAATGACTACAAATCAATATTATGTGTCCTGTGCTTTAAAAAGATAGGAGATAAAGAGAACATGTTACAAGATTTAAATTAAAAAAAAACCAACAACTTTAAAAAAGGAACATGTTAAGAAATAAATGAAAATATGTTAATATAGATGCAACCAAACCCTGTAATATTTCCATGGGGGAAAAATGTATAAAGTCTTTAAGAGAAGATAGCTCAGTTGGTAAAGAACCCTCTTGCAATGCATAAGACCCTGGTTCAGTTCCTGGGTTGGGAAGATCCCCTGGAGAAGGGGTAGGCTACCCACTCCAGTATTCTAATTGGGCTTCCCTTGTGGCTCAGCTGGTAAAGAATCCACCTGCAGTGTGGGAGACCTGGGTTAGATCCCTGGGTTGGGAAGATCCCCTGGAGAAGGGAAAGGCTACCCACTCCAGTATTCTGGCCTGGAGAATTCCATGGACTGTATAGTCCATAGGGTCGCAAAGAGTTGGACACAACTGAGTGACTTTCACTTTCACTTTACTGAATTTATCTGACATATGCTATAATGGCTGTGCTGATTTTACTCTCAAATATTAAAATTCATAACATACCTGGTGGGCGACAGTCCATGGGGTCACAAAGAGTCAGACATAACTGACCAACTAAGCACAGCACAGTGACATGCCAGATAAAACTGTTGTATGTTTTTTTACCATTACATAATTTTCAACATTTTAAATCTTTAAAAGTGAATATTTCTTTGGTCAGCTACTTAGAAATAAGAAAGATGAAATGGTGTGTATTGCTTCATAATGAATAAGCAGAAGAGTGGTCAAGTTCATTAGTGATACATACAAAATTTTTAAATCCGATAATTTTTTGCCACAAAACTGAAAATATCTTATTGGAATGAAATATTAATTTTTTTCCTAAGCCCCAGTTTGTCCAAATGGGGATACAAAGAGTTCATACCTCATTACCAGAACTAATGGATATAATGCATGTAAAGTGTGTAGAAAAGTTAAGGCGTATAACAAGTATTCAACAAATATCAACTATCTCACAATGACATTGATGATTAAAATATTTAGAAAATCAATCTATGCACCTGCTCTAAGCTTTAATTACTCTTTTCATGTTTACTTCTGTAATTAACAGAGGATTCATAGCAGTAGTGGTATAATTGCCCACCTTCATAAACATGGACATAGAAAAGGAAAAAAAAAATTAACCTCCTTTCCTTTGCTGTGAAAGGGGGAAGGAATGCAAATATATATAGGTATACCAAAGATTATATCTATATTCACCTCTGCAAAGGTTTAACTACTCAGCGATTTTTCTCATTGAGGAAAGGGAAACATGTTTTGTTGTTGCTATTTTTCCTTGGATTTTGATAGTCAATTAAGGACTCCTTGTAAGAGAATATGATGAGAATGGGGTTTGAAGCAAGAGGGAATGCCTCTGAAGGAGATGTTGAGAGTACGGGAGGGAATTATTGCAGATTACAAGAAGGTTGGAGGACAAATGTCAGGTGATTGAGCATGAGGGCATTCCCAGGGAGCACCCTCAAGAACCAAGGGAGTTCTCCTAAGAAAGGAGAGAATCCTCTGGCCTAAAAGTCAGACCTAAGGGGGAACCAAAGTGAAGGTAGTGGAGGAAGTTCAGTCATTTTCCAGTTGATCATTAGTCTTTGTTGGACTCAAATTCTCCAGTAATCTAATTGTCACTTGGAAAAATTGTTTCTTCTTTAACACCGCATGCCACAACTGACTGTGCAGGAAGAGTGACACCCTTTATGAATTAGTTCAGTAATTAGTTCAGAAAGTAGTTATTACTTTCCAAAAGTACCTGCTTCCCAAAGACCTGCAACTAGAGTAAAGCTGGCTGGAGTGCTGTCCATCTACCGATGCAGTAGTATAGGATAACATCTGTAGGTGGACAGTGGATGGCAGGTAATAATGTAGTAATTACAATTCTATGGTGTTTCTGTGCATTAAAGATGTCACTTCAGTATGAACCAATTTAGAATCAAAGAAGGAACACTTGATAGTCCAGAGTAAAAAATTAAAATGAACATTCTAAGATAAATATACTAGAAATATTTCCTTAGACACAAATGTTAGAGTGTCTTGTCAATTCTCAAGATGAGCAATGTAACAGAAGTAATGAAAAACACCATTCCTATTATCTCCATTGCCGAATATTTTGTCCTTTGGAGTTTGTGTGTAAACCCATGAACATACACATCCTTTGCAGGAGTTTGTGTTTAACTGGGAAAAAAAATTGTATTTGTACTTTAGAACACATATATTTATGTATGTATGTATAAGGGAATACATGTGTACATTATTTATCACTATGCTTAAGTTAAATAGGTATTAATTATATAGATGGTGTTTATTCTAAGCCTTGGTCAAATGCCAAGCTTTAAATACAGATGATATTAAAAGTATCTTTAGTGAATACTTTCTGAGCAGAGAGGCCAGATAAAATAAACAGCATGATAACAGAATAATTCCTGAATAATTCTCATCTAAGTGTTCTATATGTTACACATATATTATACATAAACACATTTATATAGTCAATAAAATATTCAGAGATACACTTTCCATTTCCTTAATGTTTCTTGAAGAGATGATGTCACATTGTATCATCTCTCTTTTCCACTGTACACTTTATAGAAAACCTTATTTTCTCTTCTATTTAGAGAGGTTGATGGTTATTGTTAATACATAGGAATATACTTTAAAATGCCACTAGCACTTCATATATAATTTGTGATGTTAGCATGACTAGCATGACTTTCCTAAGACTAGCAAAATGTACAAAAAATGATTGATTGCTAATATTCTTTCATGATTCAGTGACAAATCAAAAGCTGAAATAATATAGGATATGGTTAAATATTAAGACTTTATTGTATGCATTAGTCCATATTCTTCAAACCAATATCTAAATTGTCTAAGAGGACTATGTATATGAATTGGACAGTGAATTGAACTATTATTAGCTTAAATTCATTTTAAATATTTGGAGATATATATATATATATATATATAAACACATTCTGTCCTCAATTAAAAAAATGTCATTCAGATTATAAATTAGTGTATATGATATTATTCACAATCACAGAAGTCAGTATATAAAATTAATCATGAAATTTGTACCATTATTTTGGTAAGATTATTCTGCTATGAAGAAACTGGGTGGGTCAGAGAAAGAAAATACTTCAGACAGAGAAAGCAAGTAATTAGCCGGGATGGAGATGCAATGACTTCTGTCAAAGTAGCTGTAGGTGAGAAGCTCCCAGTGGTTTCTCAAAAGTTAACAGAATTGAGAAGAGAGAAAACAACCCTTAAACACATGCCCAGTCTCTAACATTGAAGGAGGGGAGAAGGCAAGGAGAAAGATCAAAATCATGCTTAAGAGCAAAACGTGGGAAAAGAGAAAACATATAACCACCTCCATTGCTGAGTATCAGCGTATCCAAGCGAGAAAAGGGAAAGGCCCTAACTCTGAACAAAGTTAAAAATGTTTATTACTATTGTATCATAATGGCATGTTAACTATACTGAATGAGGAATATTTTCTACGTAAAAGTGACAGAAAAGTCACGGGCCCTGATTTAAATTTCATTAGGAATAAAGAACTAGTCCCATACATTAACCATAAAAAAAAAAAGGAAACTAAAGTACTAAAGTTGCTTCAGGATGCCATTCTTTGAGTATGGACTATTTATGATGATTACAGAAATAATTCATACTTAGAGAACTACTTATGAGTGAAAGTATTATACAGTTGCAAAAACTATAGTAGGGGAGAATTTTATAAAGCTAGGGAAAGTCAACAGAATGAAGTATGGCAGAAAAGTCAAGACATAAGGACAGTAAAAAAAAAAAAAGTTAGTGGTTTGTGGGGAAAAAAAGTCATTGATAATGATGAAGAAAGAAATTTGGTTCAAGAGTGCAAGTGGGGAAACGAAACAGGTGGACAAGAAAGAGAGGAAACAGAAATACATATATTTGTAAAGCTGGCAGTAAAAGAGAGAAGTAATAATATATATAATAGAATGGACAATGACAAATACTAAATTAGTAGTGTTGGTAAAAGAATGCACATCCTTCCCTAAATTTCCTTACTATTCAAACTAAAATTTTTTGTCGTGTCATAGTTTTCATTATTCCTGCTACTCCTATAAAGGTTAAATGCCAAAAAACATGTGTCTAGATTAAAGACTTTTTTCCTACAAACTATTATATAGTCAGGATTTCAAGATTTCAGTAACTCTAAAGAAATTCCAAATGGCTTTCTTAAAAATCAGATTTCATGGTAGCTTATTCTGTTCACCTATGATATAATTCCCTTTTGCCACCTTAAGTTATATTCATCAGAAAATGTTTGAGATGATAAAAGCCTAGGTTTTATGCCAATAAGTTTGGGTGATTTATTGTACAGAAATAAAATAACTAATATAAAGCAAATGAAGGAATAAGCAGTCAAAAAATACAGCACAGTGTGAAAAGTACCATAATGGAACAATGGAAAAAAAGACATAGGAAATCAACTCTGTCAATAAGAATCAGGGAGGTGGCATTTAGATTGGATAGGGTTGAAAAAAATAGGAACTATTCCAAGTGTGGAAATTGGAAAAGGCTTTCTAGGTAGAAAAATCACATGCAAAAAGTATGGAAATATGAGGAAGTAACATGATTCAAAAAGTGACAAGAAGTTTTGTGTACTGGTTGCTTAAATGCAGGTGGAGCCTATCAAGAAGGTTTGAAAAAGCATCCCACATTTCATGCATCTTTGTAAATGACTAAGCATGTGCAAGATGTGAAATTCTCAAATTGATTACTTGGCTGTAGGAATACATTTTCTCTCAATCATATACACTTGATGTATGGCTAAATTAATTGATTTTGCCAAGATTATCCAATTAATGAATACTGGAACTTGGATTCCTATCTAGGCACTGGTCACTGTATTATACTGCCTTCCTGTTACACTGAGATTTCAGTAGAGAACACCTGATCTATGTCTCCATGAGAATTCAAATTTTCCATGTTGAAATAACACATTTTATACTATTTCCCAAATATGTTTCATGAAATACTAATCCTAGAGATATCTGGTTGGGAAATGGTCAAATAAGTCTGGAAACTCTGATCACCAAAATATTTTCTTGGAGATGCACAAGTGATGCTCATTTCTTTAAAGTTTTCAAAACTCTGACAAAAATGAAGCCTATTTAATTATTTTAAATTAGTATTATGACACATTTCATTCTGTTGAGTTATTTTCAACTAGTTTCAACTTTATTTGGGGTTGTTATGCTTCTAATTGCTCTTAACATCTCACTGAATGACACATTGAGAAGTGTTATTCAAGGATGAAATAACTGAATCTTTTACTCATTAAAAATTGGCTTAACCATTACAGACATTATTCTACAAAGAAAAGCATCCACACTAAAGATGCACTCTAGCTCTGAAAAATCTCATATTTATCATGCAGATGAATAAAAATGATAGAACTCTTTCACCAGCAGATAGAATTTTCTTATTCTTCTTTTTGCTAATGGAGATTCTCTTTATTTCTTCACTTTCTTCTTATTCCTAGGTCCTGTAACAAACCTTATCCTGACATTATTCCTTAACCTCCTCTCCACTTTTGGCCCTTCCCAAATATGGCCCCTGACTTAATCACCACAACTCAATCGCCTGCTGATATTCAGAGGATTGAACACAAAGGTAGAAAGTATAGTCGTAGGACCTTGAGATGAAATAAAAATCAAAATGAACCTAGGCATATTTTAGTTTAATCGTTACTCAATTGGTCACTGTCAACTTCTGATGACTAGCCACTGCATTATTCATCTTCAAAACTCTTATCTCTTTTGCAAAACTTCTTGAACCATCACTGCACTGTAAGTTTGTCAGACTTCCTGGGCCAACTGGGTTTTTAATGTTGTATGTTGTCTCTGCTACTTTATGACCCATTTTGAACTCAAATAAAAACTCAAACTTGCTCGAGTTTGCTTTTGAGAAGTGCTGCATTCAATATGCCAGCCAATTTGGAAAATTCAGCAGTGGCCACAGGACTGGAAAAGGCCAGTTTTCATTTCAATACAGAAGAAGGGCAATGCCAAAGAATGTTCAAACTACCAGACAATTACACTCATTTTGCATGCTAGTAAGGTTATGCTCAAAATCCTTCAAACTAGGTTTCAGCAGTACATGAACTGAAAACTTCCACATGTACTAGCTGGGTTTAGAAAAGGCAGAGGAAACAGAGATTAAATTGCCAACATTTGTTGGATCATAGAAAAGGAAAGGGGATTCCAGAAAAACATCTACTTCTGCTTTATTGATTATGCTAAAGCATTTTACTGTGTCAATTCCAAAAAGTTGCAGAAAATTCTTAAAGAGATGAGAATACCTGACCACCACACCTGTCTCCTGAGAAACTTGTATGTGGGACAAGAAGTAACAAAATAGAAACTTACATGGAACAACTGACTGGTCAAAATTGTGAAAAGAGTACAACAAGGCTGTATATTGTCACCTTGCTTATTTAACTTATGTGCAAAGTACATCATGCAAAATGCTAGGCTGGATGAATCACAAGCTGGAATCAAAATTGCCGTGAAAAACATCAACAACCTCAGATACAGATGATAGCACTCTAATGTCAGAAAGTGAAGAGTAACTAAAGAGTCCCTTGATGAGCGTGAAAGAAGAGCATGAAAGAGCTGGCTTAAAACACAACATTCATAAAACAGAATATGGCATCTTGTCCCATCACTTCATGACAAATAGAAAAAGTAGAAATACTGACAGATTTTATTTTCTTGGGCTCCAAAATCACTGCAGACAGTGACTGCAGCCATGAAATTAAAAGATGCTTGCTCCTTGGAAGGAAAGCTATGACAAACCTAGACAGTGTATTAAAAAGCAGTAACATCATTTTACCGACAAAGGCCCATATAATCAAAGCTAAGGTTTTCCCAGTAGTCATGCACAAATGTGAGAACTGGATCATAAAGAATGCTGAGCACTGAAGAATTGATGCTTTAGAATTCTGGTGCTGGAGAAGACTCTTGAGAGTCTCTTGGACAGTGAGAAGATCAAACCAGTCAATCCTAAAGGAGATCAACTTGAACATTCATTGGAAGGACTGATGCTAAGCTGAAGCTCCAGTACTTTAGCTACCTGATGGGAAGAGCTAGCTTATATGAAAAGACCCTTATGCTGGGAAAATTGAGGGCAAGAGGAGAAGAGCATGGCAGAGGATGAGATGTTTAAACAGCATCAGCAACTCGATGGAGACGAGTCTGAGCATACTCCAGGAAATAGTGAAGGACAGAGGAGCCTGGGATACTGCTGTCCATGGGGTTGCAGAGAGGTGGACATGACTTAGCAACTGAACAACAGCAAACCAACTTTCACTGACTAAATGTCCCACAAACTGCATACCCTCCAAGCTTCACCTAGCTTAGACAAAACATCACAAGACTCTTTTAGATCTCCTCTGTAGATGACACTTCTGACAAATGGATTACTATAGCAATGGCTGCTTAAGATATTTTTTAGAAATAGAGAGCTAGTGTTGCATAGTTTAAACCAGTCAGTACCACCGACCACCCAACTAGACCTGTGTGAATTTTTAACGGATGACATTTTGTCTTCAGAGGACCAAAAGCTCCACCCTCGGATCATGTCAACCATTTTCCAAACATGTCTCATGAAGAAGCATATATCCAATAAGCCTGGGCAGAATATAGATTACTCCACCTTTTTCCTTGCCTCCAATCATCTTTCCCCACACTTCAGACCATCCTGCTTCTTTATCCCACAGATGTCCCAAGTCCCTCACCTTTAGGGAGACAAATTTGAAATTTATTCCTCCATCTCCTCATTGGCTACCTCATGAATAAACCCTTTCTCTGCAGCAAACCTTGACATCTCAACATTTGGCTTGCTGTGCATCAAACAAACAGATTTGATTCAGTAACAAAGTGCCTAGGGTCATACATACAATACAAATTTGAGCTTGTTTTGAAACAGTCATTTTCTGATTGCTAATTCAGTACCTGAGTGGACTATAAGCAGCAGAGACGAGGAAGGGGGATAACATGGCATCCTGCCTCCTGAGCAGGACGAACATTGGCTTAGGTGGACCGTGCATTTCCCCTAAGCCAAGTGGCAACTCCATGGCTAGGACTCATACTGCCAACGTTCTCAACATTCTCACAACATCAAGAGTCTCACAACTAAAGCCCCTGCTTCTACCATGACACAGGCATGCAAGAATAAGAGTGCAGGGTCATCGATTCATAAATGGCTTTCTTTACCCCACTGTAGAGCTGAATCAAAGCCCTTCTTCATCCCCTTGGGTAAAATTCTTTGTATAGTTACATAACCTGCACTACTGTATATGTTAGGAGGGAAAAAGGGAAAATGAGAAAGAGGGGTATGAGAGCCAAATACAGAAGTGAGGGGAAAGCCTGGTCTTTTATATTTTCTCTAGCCTGAATTCACTATAATTAGCAATCACACAGTCTCTCTTAATGCCTCCATTTTACTCTGAGCTTGGTGAGCATCTATATGAGTGTTACTTTGAGTTCTTGATCTGGTAAATTGCTTATTTCTGTTACATTTATTTATTTTTTTAAAGGTTTTATCTTTTTCTTTTTGTCTTTGTCTTTTTAACGTTTTGTCATGATTGCTGCAGGTTCATTGGAAGACAAGGTTGGCCCCTCAGACTGCTGGCTGTGAGGTCCATCATGACCACTGTGGGCACACTGGCAGTCAGGGCTACCTCCTGGCCTTCCTATGGCTTGACCATAAATACTGCGGTGTGCTGGTAGACAGGCTGGCCCCCATCCTGCCTATTTGTAAGGCCTGGCTGCAGCTTTTGGGAGCACTTTAGTGGATGGTTCTTTTCCCCAGAGACAGAGCTACTTTAGAGAGGCTTGTGTGTATGCTAAGGTAGGCTGTGTGGGGGTCTGCTTTGGAGATCGCACAATGTTAGCTAAGGTGATGAAGAGTGAAAGAAATGTCACCTGCCAGCACTGACCCAGGTAGGTTGAAAGGGAGTGAAAAAAAGGGCTGGCCACCAGTGCTTCTGCCTGCAGAGGAAGTTCTCCCAGATCACTGCTCCTCTGGCGCATACCCTGAAGTTAATGAATCTCCTTCTTGCATAACCAGTGGCTTTCTAATCTATAACCTTGCAGTGAGATTTAGAGGGAGGGAGGGAGCTTGTGTGTGAGCCCTTCAAGAGTAGAGTCTTAAGAAGACTTCCCCCAGTAGCCTTCCAGACTTCCCAAACGTTAAGTCCCACTGGTTTTCAAAGGCAGGTGGTATGGTGGCTTATTTTCCCGATGCTGCACCCTAGGCTGGAGACCCCAGTGTAGGGCTGGGCTGCCTTGCCTCTTAATAGGGCTTCTGTGATTTTAGAAGCCTCCCTGAGGAGGATTTTGACATCTTCCAACAATTCCGACTTTCCTGTGTCTCTGCCCTTTTAACCTGTCTGGACATGGGTTTTTCTTTATATTTGTAAAAAAAAATCTGTTTTGTGAGTCTTCAGGTCATTCTCAGAGACAGTTGTTCTATATGGAGCTTTCGTCTTGGTGAGTCTGTCGAGGCAAGGTCAGTATCTTCCTACTTTGCCATCTTAATACAAAATCTGAGTGTTGGTATTTTTTGATTCAAAGTGCCCCCGACCTGCAATTTAGCTCCTCAAATTTCTCGGTCCTTAACACCACCCCTCAAACTAAATACTTTCGAATTGATAAATAAAAATAATACCATTCTATTATCAGGATTAGAGTAGTGTGGATATGCAGGATAAATGCCTATCCTGAGAGTACTGTTATCTAACAGTGCTGTGGTTGGGTTTTAGAGTATTGTTTAGGGCCTACATCTCTACCTATTAAGTAATAGTATAATTATTACCACACTTCTAGAATCCTGTAACAGGTGGCATTCCCTGAAAGCTCACATTCCAGGCACAAGAGTGAGCAGCACTCTTTTTATCTATGAGACCTGTGACAATGCCATATATTAGGGACCACAACATGAAGCCCTTTCAAAGCAAAGGGAGACTAAGCCCTGAAAAGGACACGTATTGTATATAAGGCCACTCATTCCCCTTTAGTAAGTATCTACATTTGGACTTGGGCTGAAGTCCATGCACTCATGTCTTCTTGGACCTTCTGGAGAAGCATTAGATAGCCTAAGCTTTCTTGAGCGAGATTTGGACCCTGCTAACTCTTTAGTATCTGCAGTGGCCCATTTAGGAGCTTCTTACCATAGGCTGACTCTCCCATTCTCACTTCCATCTCTCTGTTTCTTTTTCTCATATTCTTATCTTTAACCCCATGTGTTTCATTCTGAGTAATTTTCTAAAATTTATCTTCTAATTTATTGATTTTCTATTTAATTTTCTTCATCTGTGATTTAACCCTCATTTCTAAAATTCAAACTGTTTTGAATCAGCATTTTGACAATTTCTGTAAACTTAGAAACACATTTCTCTATGCTTCCATTAATATTGGAATATACAAAAGAATATGTGCTACCATTCACAATAGAAAAAATAGTTATAAAATATCTGGTCATTACTTGAATACAGAATGGTTACAGACTTTATGAACAAATTATAAACTATTGAATGACATTAAAGAAAATCTGAATAGAGAAATACATGACATTAATTAACCAAATTAACATTGTTAGTATTTCCTAAATTGCCCCTGAATTATGTATTTTAATCTTTCAGCTTATTTCTTTGATAATGTTTAAAACACACTCTGAGTTCAAGCACATGAGTTACAGATGAATTGTTAAAACACTGAAGCTTGTTAACTGAGGACTGCTTTTACTTTATGTCATATGCATGTGGAATATACAAATTAATAACTGAAAGAAAACTCACAGAGGTACAAGAAGGCATAAGTACAAGGGGACTTTCTAGCTAAGTCTTTGTAACACAATCATTTGAGAAGGTTTAATGAACTTTTAAGTTGAGTCTGAATAATGACAGGGGAGAGTACAGTTGACATGTTTAGTAAGTCATTAAGTTTTGGTGGAAAACTTACACTGCAGCATGTTACTTTCTTTACAATGAAAATATGCAAAAATAACAAACGCTTCCTCTGTGGATACTACTCATCAATCACCACTCACTCATTCACTCCTGTCTGCTGCTCAGGCCAGTTTTAATGATTAGGCACATCACGGAGAATAAATGTTCTAGTCAGGCATACTGACAATGTGAAGGGAGTCATTTTGTGCTGTGAGAGAAATATCTAGCAGCGTCTGTGGCATTGTAGAGGAAAGAGTGATGAACATAGGAGGAAGCAGGCAGATGTCAAAACAATCAACCAACCAAAAGGCTCTCGCCTACAAAGAACATCGACTGTTCCTTTTAAACGTTCTTTCTTCCCTTATCCTCAGGCTGAATTTCGCCAGACATGCCTAGTATTCTATAGCAACCACAGCAGAACTGTTCATCCTTCTGTTTTCATTCACTGACTGATAACTTAGCAATATACAAAAATTCCCTTTGTACTAAAATTTAATGAATAGTTTCCAAGTGGAAAAGGGTTTTTCCCTTCCTCACAAAATGTGAACTAGCTTGCCACATTTTATCAGCCTGTCTTCTAAATAGGAGCTGTGATAAAGATACATTGACTAGTGAGGTTACAGATTTTGTGTGTGTGTGTTTCATAATATATTTGGTTGTTAGGGTGACTTTTTTCCTTAGTTCATGGTATAGCTAAAGCTATCTAACAATTAATTTAAAAAATCTAAATATTTTAATTGATTAATAGCCCCAAATTATGATAGAAAAAATACAATGCTGGAAAATAAAACACTGAAAACCAATCCAGAAAACAAGTAAAGAAAAATCAAGAATCAACTGACCCAGGGTCAACACACTAAAGGATAAAAGATTCAATTCTGTATATATATATGACATAGAATTTAATAATTTACTAGCTGTAATAATGTTTGACTTATAATTACTTATTTTAAACATTTTCTTTTCTTTATGAAGCAGTAAAAAATCAATTCACCCTTTAAAGAAAATTTCTGTCCAAGTTAACACCTAACATCGTTGGCTGATAATCCTCTGGGGAATGGTGCCCTTGTTGAGGTTGAAATAACAGAGGTAGAGATATTCAGATCAAATATTCAATGCCAGGCTCTTAGCTCAAAATCCAGACCCTTATTCTAAATATAAGGTATCTAGTCATCATAAATCTATTCATTCGTTCTGGAAATAATGAGGGACTACTTTGTGTAAGGAACAGTTCTAGACGCACTGTAAATTAAATAGACAAAGATCCTGTCCTGGTGGAAGATACAGGATAGCATGTAGAACAGACAATAATAAATGTAAGGCATGAGTAAAGAATACAGTATGGTGATAAGTGCTAAGAAAAACAAACAGTGGAGGGTATAAGAGATTAGGGATCCTTGGTTTGAGAAGGAAGGTTGCAGGGAATAAATAATTAGAGGATCGCTTATCATCATGTCTGTGTATTCTGTATTTCATACCGTTATATACATGAAAGTGGCCTTATGAGTGAAGATTAGACGATTATTGTGCATGCACATGTGAACCTCCTCTGGGGAGATGATCTACTGTTTTCATCAGACTCTAGAAAGGATCATGTTCCAAAATCATGTTAACTACTATCCTTTCATGTAAATTACAACTGATACGAATCAGGAAAAACAAGTGATTAGAAAGTTATTTGATTCTTGCTATATATTGTACTTTTAAACTGAAAAGTGTATAGCTATCATTAGTTTAACAACATTTTGCTTTAATATCTAAAGGTTCATTTTTTTTTTTTTTTTTTTTTTTACTGGGAGACATGTGTGTGCTTGCACGCTAAGTCAATTCAGTTACGTTCACTCCTCATGATCCTATGGACTGCAGCCCATTGGGGTCCTCTGTCCGTGGGATTCTTCAGGCAAGAATACTGGAGTGGGTTTCCATGCCCTTCTCCAGGGGCTCTTCCTGACCCAGGGATGGAACCCACGTCTCATTATGCTTCCTGGATTGGCAGGTGGGTTCTTTACCACTAGTGCCAACTAGCAAGTCCATAAAAGTGTGTTATTTGAGAGTTGGTCCCCAGTTCTTCAGTTATTATCACTAACAGTAAAAACGATACTATTTGATGAATGCATTTATCAGAATCTCAATGAAAAAAACCTCAATTGTAGGTAGAAGGTCTTGATCAAACAACAGAAATGCATCTAGTCAGTTCAATACTATTTCAGTGACAACACATAAAAATATAAAATCCATTTAACAAATTTAAATGCACTTCCTTTAATTTACTATATATGATAGAAACAACTTTGAAAATCAAATTCCATTTGTCAACATCAATTATGATATAGCTTAAGTAAAAGCATATATCATATTTTATGAAAGGGATGCTGGTCCTTTGTAATCTAAATGATTTATGTATAAAAATAAGAGATTAATAGAATTTTAGTACTCACTGTAATAACATAATGTATTTCTTTTGGAATGAATGCTTTCATTATAGAAAGATATTCTAAAAGCCAGTAAAAAAAAAAACATTTTAACTCTATAAAACTATGACGATTTATTATGTTCCATGAAGCGTTAATTGAACTGGAAATTCTTCACTGATTCTGTCCATAAGCATCAGTATTGCTACTCTTTACATCATTACTGTTATTCTTTGATCGTTCATCAAAACATATCTTCTTTTAATGGTTTGTGTAGACATTTAAATCCCATATGTATGACTGGCAAATTTTCAGGAGGATATGTTAGACAAGATCAAAAAAGAGCCATTTCCATGGCAAATACATTTACATTTCTAGTCTTTAATCATATGTCTGTTCTTTAGCTTACCAAAATGAACATACCCCAAACACTTGATGGCCAGGAAACAGATATAATTCACAGAATAATATATATTCCAAAAGAAACTAGAAGAACAAAAATAAGTCTATGAGGTGAGGTATAATTACTTTCTTAGAAACTTCACTATCTTGCTTAAGCAAGAAACTAACCATGCTATTATTTAGGTAAAATCTAATATGCCAGAGCTGTTTTTTCAACTGTGAAATATACACTCAAAAATTCAGATTTTTTTTTCTTTTAAATCTGCTTGAATGGAACTTGCACAGCATTCTATTTTTATCTAGCAAAACATTTCCTTCCCGTTTGCCCATTATTTTCACATAATTTATACACTGGAACTATACCATAACATCATTCCAAGCCTTTATGGCAATTCCACATTAGACAATTTGTTACAATGCTTCTCACATTGAAATAAAGTAAAATTTAGAAAATGATTGTTAAGGGCCTATTATATCCAAAGCACTGTGCTACAACTGAAAAAAAATTAAAATTTATGTGATTACATTTAAAACATTTTTTGTACATCTGTTCAATCCCTGACCTATATTTTCTATGCCATTGAAAGATATGAACTCTCCATGTTACAAAAAAATAAGCTAGGAAAAAAGCCTTGCAAAGATTTATAGCATCTCCTCCTTACATTACCAATACATTTTTAATACAGCCTTTTTTCATTTGTATGTGTGTGTGTGTGTGTGTGTATGTGAATGCATTATGAAAAACCTGGTTCTCTATAACAAATATTCTGTATCCTATATAGTTTACCAATGATTTAGACTGCATCATATGCAGGCAATAAGGAACCACTGCAGATGTATAATCATGTACCTTATATGATTAAATTTGTATTTCTGACCATCAATATAGAAATCAGAAAGTAAGGAGTTCAAATTAGAGTCAGGGAGAACAATTAGGAAGTGAGGGCAAAACTACAAGGGCAGGAATTATATGTGAAGATCGTTTCTAAATTTCAAAGTCTTTACAAATGTTAGTTATTATTGTTAGTTGGATTAATGCTTCTGATAATTAAACCTCCCTGGATTAGGTACAAGGATGAGCTGCATTAGCCAGATTTCTCATCATAACAGGCTTGTCATAATGAGACTCCTTTATGATATAAGTAAAGGCCAGAGTGCAAAGCTAAGCTGCTGGCTGACTGTTTTGCACTACAATGGCCCAGCTGTCTATTTAAATAACTCTTATGATAAAATGAAATCTGCTATTATGTTAACGTCCCTTGGTGCTGCAGAAAACCATCTAAAACTGTTCCACAAGGAGTCACTTTTAAGAGCAGGCTTTCCAGGTCAACCAGAATGAATTTTTCTAGATGTAACCTAATTTAAATGGCATATACATCTCCAATTTGCCATTTGCTATGTAGATATTCATAAGCATTCTAATAAGAAAATGTAGGTGTCATTACACTCAGTCAAATTTACTACTAAGTGACTAGCTAATAGACTTGGAAAATTTTACATCCTTTATCAATGGAGATGTCATTGAAAACATACCCTGGAGCTATTTTCTGAATTTCATTCTAAAATCAAAGTACATTATCAATATCTGGTTCTGTCTCATTATAACTAGTTTGGTTTTCAGTACAAGAGCAATGTCTTTAAACTTATTGTATGTTAGAATTGAAATCTGATTTTTTAAATGACACACAGCTTTCAAGTATTTCCTCCACCCATCTCTGCCCATCCACTACTGCACTGTCATCTCATATGGCTATTATAGAAATCTCCCACCATTTTGGGAAGTTATGTCTGGGAAATCTTAGAAAAACAGCTATGAATCAACATGTTAAGCAAAAGAGTTTTGCTGATCATAAAAATTTTAGGAAAAAAGCCCTAATGCCCCTGAATTTTAGCCTGCAAAAAGTGGCCTCTATTACATACTTATAATATCTACCACCCGGGGGTAACACAAGCCACGAAAAAGGTTGTTTGACATCAGAAATACAACTGAAGTTCCTACTAAAACACTAGATTGAGGCAGACAAAGAAATTTCTTAAAGCCCAAAACAATAACTGATCATGAAGCACACATAGATTATGTTTGAGTGTACACCACACACAAGCCTACAGGCCATACTTTAGAAAAGAGTGTTCTTCATCAATGATTAAGGTAGGCAGAGCTATGTGGAAAGATCATTTTGGTGGGGAAATCTGACTCCTCAGCATTGCTATAAAAGTGATGTGCTTCTGCCACACCAGAGAGCAGCATTGAATTCAGAGGAATTTACCCTCAGATGAAAACTTCCCAAAGCAGAGCACATGACTGATAACACCATACAGATTGAATGCAACGAGTTATTGAATTATGTACATTAGAGCCTTTTGACGGTGAAGATTAAAAGGGCAACAATATACTTGTCATGATATAGAGCATAAGTTGAAAAAAATCAAAAGTAATTCTATCACACTGAAATCTATGGGGAATGCTGGGCGTTTCTGTTTTTACTGACAAGTCTTTAACCTGATAATAAGCTCTTTGTAGAGAAAATCCTACACACATACACACACATACACATATACTTAAGCTACTTGATGCACTAGACACTGTTGTTCCCATGCTCAGTTGCATTCAACTCTTTGTGGCCCTATGGACTGTAACGTGTCAGGCTCCTATGACCATGGATTTTCCTAGACAAGAATACTGGAGTAGGTTGCCATTTCCTTCTCCAGGAGATCTTCCCAACCCAGGGATTGAACCCAAGTCTCCTGAGCCTCCTGCATTGGCAAGCAGATTCTTTTATGACTGAGTCACCTGGGCACTATGCTACATGAATTTAGCTAAGTTTATCCTCAAAACAAGCTTAAGAAACAGAAATCATTAATACCTTTATTATATAAATGAGAAAACTAGCTCAAGGTCACACAGCTATGGTGAACTGAGATTTAATTGCCTAAAGTCTGATAACACTGTCAGGCTTCCTTAAGAAACCTGTTAAAGAGGAAACTACAGTCTCAATATGGTGTTAGTGATTTCACACCTGATCTAACTGCAGTTTTGACCTTCCCCAGGAATGTAATCTCAATTGACCATTCTGAAATTTCTGGTCAGGAACAATGAAGTAATCTCCCTGTGGGTCCTCTCCAACCCTCAAAGGAAAAATAGGCAAGCTTCATGATAGACCCTCACCCTCCCCCCAAAAGATGACTTGGTCTAAAACAAATTTTCTTTGTCTTTTCCTAATAACTTCTTTGCTCCACCTTCCTCCTATAAAAACTCTCCATTTTATACAATTCTTCTATTTATTAGATGTGATGTTCCCTATTCATGAACTGTTGAATAAAGCCTATTAGATCTTCAGATTTACTTGGATGAATTTTGTCTCTTATTAAACATAGGGCCACAAGTGAGTATGTCATTTTGTCGGTGTTGTTAGTTTCTATGTTAGGTAGTTAGAGTAGGAAAAAGGAGTCCAAGATAGCGGTGGCTAAAAGACAAAGAAGGGAGAAGCCTGCAAAAATGGAACAAAGAAAGGTTTGAGGACCGGAGTGAGAACCTCAGGTGAAACAAACAGCCGTTCTGGCTAGCCCAATTTACATAGGGCAGGCTCAGGGGAAAGAGAAAAACCGTATAATAAAAGGAGCCAAGATTGAGTCCCTCTCTTCTTTTGGGTCGGCTCACCCTCATGCCTTGAGGATGTATTTTCCTTTGCTTGCCAAATAAAACTGAGCTGTAACCAAGCTGTAACACTGGTCCACCAAATAAAACTGAACTGTAACCAAGCTATAACACTGGTTCTTGTTTCAAATTTTTGCGGTAGAGAGACAGAGCCATAGAAATTACACACTCCCCTGACATATCAGGTGCTATTTCTCGGATTTAACCTCCTTGAAGCAACCTCAGACCGGCTCCCGCGAGGCAGAGGCCAAGGACAGCGGAAGCCCAACTCAGTGAAAGCTCACGTGGTGGAAGCTGAATGAGAAGAAAACCCAGCACAGGGGAAGTGCCAAGAAGCCCAGTATTCTGGAAACTGGGACAGCAAAAACAACTTGGCAGAAAGCTCATGTGGTTCAGTCTCAGATTCCAGAAGACCTTTGGCTAAAGTAGGAGGTCCTCATGCCTGTGGCTGAAAGGACACATGACTAACAAACTCCTAATTCCTTACAATCTCTCATTTCTTGTTTCCTCGAACCCCCTGCAAACGGGCGCGTGGCAGTGGGTGCAACTGGGGAACTCTGGCAGGGGCTGCTCCCCACTGTATCTCGAAGGCTCTACTATCTGCTGTGCCTCAGTAGCTGATGCCCAAGTGGGTGAGTGGGTACTAAGTGGGTACTTAATCTTCTTTGTGCCAAGGATCAGGCCAATGAAAACTGGGAGCACAGGTCAGATAGTTAGATTTTCTGGCAGGTTATAAAGGGGATTCCTTGGCACATTTTTCCCACTGCTTTTTCTTCCTGCCCTTCAGCTCCTCTATCTATGCCTCTGCTTACAAAGTATTGGACAGGGCATCATCTTTCCATTTCTGAAAGCTGTATTTGAAACTGTTTACCTAAGATTGGGACTCAAACCCACGTGGCAGGGATACTGTGCTTTGCTTAGTCACTCAGTTGTATCCAACTGGGACTTGAGTCCAGCCTAAACCCATGGTGCCTAGTTTCAGCACCTAATGAAGCTCAGGTTCTTGATGTTTCATTGTAAAAAATTCAGTGAGAGACACAGTGAAAGGTAAGAGGCAGATTTGTTCGGATTCCGAGAGAAACACTCTACAAGAGTGGGGGCCATCACAGAGGATGAGTGTGGTGACCATGGAATGTGGTGTGGTTAGTTTTTTATGGGCCAGGTGATTTCACATGCTAATGAGTGGGAGGATCATTCCAACAATTGGGGAACCACCCACTCCTTGGTCTTTTGATAGTGCCTTGGAACCGTCCTGGTGCCTCTGTGTGCATCATTTAGCTTGCAGATTGAAAATCAAGACTTAGTTGAAATTGACTTGTCTGTCATCTTGGACCCATTTGATTTTAATCAGTTTACATTATGCCCTTGGGCTATGTCATTCTTTCAAAAGTTGTGCCCTACCCCCTTCGCCTCTGTTTCATGCTCTTTTCCTGAGCCCTGTCCAGGACCACAACGTCGCCTCTACTATCTTCTGGAGGGAGAACCAGAAAATAGCTGGCCCTTGGGAGGGAAATACTGTATATCAGCCCTGCAGGCTGTTTGGGCCCAAACCCTTACCACCCTTCTCCTAAAGTTACAAGCATACCCCTGGATCAAATCTCCACTCCACTTTTATGAGCATCTGGTCTGTTGCCTCTTACCAATTTATTCTTAGGCCACTTACTACCTCCTACAACCAGGACCCTGCCCCCTTGTAGGCAAAGTTGCTCCACCCCACTTAAAATAAAATAATCTTAATGCCACTTACAGGACCAGATAACACACTCTTTTGTCATTACTTCTGTTATTACTTAGAATGGGTCTATGACAATGAAATGTTTACCGTTGGAAACACCCTAAGCTGCTCTTATGGAGGACTAGGGGAGGAAATCAATGACTTACATACCCTCAGAGCAATAAGAGGATAAGGGTTATGGCTGTTTCATGAGTTCCCAGTCTCAGGGCACAGGATTGGATTTCTTTACATAATGCGGTCTATTCCCATCCGAGGTGGACAAACCGGTAAGGAGGTAAGACTACAACCCCTTAACCCTACCCAGCAATAATCATGCTGGAGACCTTGGGGATGCCCAACTCCAGCCTGGGGGTCCCAGGAGGTCGACCTGCCTTGACCTGCCTAAGGATCTGGTCCCTGGGAGGTTGTTACGTGTCAATCTGCTCAGGGATTCCCCAGTCCAGGGTACCCAGGAGGTCGACCTGCCTTGACCCGCCTAAGGATCTGGTCCTCGGGAGGTTGTCATGCCTCAACCTGCCCAGGGATCTGCCAGTCCAGGGATCCCAGGAGGTCGACATGCCTCACTTGACCAGGGACCCAATTCTTGCACGCCTTGACCTGCCCAGGGATTCAATCTCCAGGAGGTTGTCCTGCCTCAATCTGCCTGGGGATCTGCACCTTGACCCGGGGACATCTGGCTCTCAGGTTGCAACAGTACTGGGTAGGATAAGCTTCAGAAAGACACACCCCTAAGGAAGTCCACCCATGGAAACAGTAGGAGGCCTATTAGTTGTGGGATTGTGCCTGGTCTCAGCAATAACTCAGGAGACCAACGAGAACCCCATTGCCTTTCTGGAAACTCTAAAAGAGGCGCTCCAAAAGTTTACCAATCTAGACTTAGACTCTTACGAGGGACAGGTGATTTTAAAGGAGAAATTCCTGCCCAATGTGCATCAGACATCAGGATAAAGTTACAACAGCTAGAGCAGCAGGAGCCTTCTGCCTCTTTAGATGAGATGGTTCAGACAGCCACCAATGCCTTTTATAACACAGAACAGGAGAGGGAGGCCAAGGCCCAGGAAAGGGAGAAAAGAAAAGAGACAAGGCATGCCCAGATGCTTCCCTCCAGGGAAGCCCTACAGCAAACCCCGAGTCCTTAAAGGACAAGGCACGAGGCAAATGCCTAATCTATAGACGGGCAGGACATTAGGCCAAAAAGTGTCCAAACCATGACAAGGTTCCTAAAAATGGCTTGCTACAAATGCCATCAATGCTACAATGCTACAAATGCTACATGAAATGCTACAAATGCTACATCACATTGGGAGATTGGGTGACACTCTCACCCTGGCACCCAGGAGCCTCAAGGTCAAGCACCACGATGGTTCAACAGGACTGAAGTAGCCTGCTCCAGTCAGCCCGCCTGTCACAGACAATACATCACGGGGCTGGAGCCACAGGTGCAACTGGATATGGCAGGTAGGTCCGAGAATTTCTTGGCTGACACAGAGGCTACCTACTCTGTCCTGACCGCCTATTCCGGAGACTTCTCCTCCCAAACCTGTACCATTTTGGGTGCTACAGGAAAAACAATTATAAGAAGATTCACTCAAGCATTTCTTTGTTGCTGAGACAGATAAATATTTTCCCACCAGTTTCTGGTGGCCCCTGAGTGCCCCACTCCCTTATTGGAAAGAGATATACTTCATAGCTCAGTCGGTAAAGGATCTGCCTGCAGTGCAGGAGACCTGGGCTCAATCCCTGGGTTGGAAAGATCTCCTGGAGAAGGAAATAGCAACCCACTCCAGTATCCTTGCCTGAACATAGACAGAGGAGCCTGGTGGGCAGCAGTCCATGCAGTTGCAAAGAGTTGGGCACAACTGAGCAACTAACACAATGCATCCTCACTGAACTGGAGACCACCCTTGTGATGGGAAGCTTTTCAGCCCCTAGAGCCCTACAGCTTCTGATTACTACTGAGGAACCCATTACACCCTCTCCAATAGGGAGGGGCCAAAAACTATGGGAGGACAAAATTAACCCCCAGGTGTGGGACCAGGGACTCCTGGTCGAACCCACCACAACGAGCTGAACCAGTAGTCATTGTCCTCTGAGATCCCACTCAATTCCCAAACCAGAAACAATACTGCTTCAGAAGAGAAGCTCAGGAAGGACTACAGCCTCTAATGAATAAATTCCTTGCCCATGGGCTATTGGACCCCACCAATTTGACCAATTCCACAGTGTAACACCTTAATCCTCCCTGTAAAGAAGGAGGATGGGACCTGGTGAATGGTTCAAGATCTCTGAATCATAAATGAAGCTGTACTCCCCCCCATCCCATAGTACCCAATCCGTATATAATGTTGGGAGAAATCCTGCCCAGCGCCAAGTGGTCTACAGTCCTGGACCTCAAGGATTCATTCTTTTGCATATGACTGGCTAAAGAATCCCAATATCTTTTTGCCTTTGAGTGGGAGACTCCAGAAGAAAAACACCAACAGATGACTTGGACAGTATTACCTCAGGGGTTCAGAGATAGCCCCCACCTGTTTGGACAGGCTTTTAGCCAGGATCTCTTGTAGATGACCTACTAATCTGCTCTCCAGATGAGAAAAATGCCCAACAACATGCAATTCAGGTTCTAAACTTTTTGGCAGAGAGAAAATATAAAGTCTCCCATACTAAGGCATAGATGGTTGAGACAAAGGTCACTTACTGGGAGTTCAGATTACACACAGATCCAGGAGACTGTGTTCTGATGGAGTACAAGGAATCCTCCAGTTGCCCTCCCCTACTACTTGAAAACAATTCCAAGCTTTCCTGGGACTAACTTGGTAATGTAGAATCTGGATACCCAAATATGGTCTAATTGCCCAGCCCTTATATGAAAGCTTGAAGGGATGGGATGATTCAATCCCACAAATATGAGGAAACCCTCAAAAGAAGGCAGAGGCTACACTAAAAGAAGCCTTAACTCAAGCACCTGCCTTGAGGTTGCCAGACCCAGAAAAAGCACTCCAACTTTATGTCCATGAAAAAGAAGGAATAGCCTTGGGAGTGTTAACTCAAAGGTTGGGACCTGAGCCCCAGTCTATAGCTTACTTACCCAAGAGGATCGACCCAACTGCCTGAGGCTGGCCTCCCTGCCTTCAAAATCTTGCAGCTATTGCAGTCCTCATACAAGATGCTTTAAATTCTCTTTTGTGGGCAAACTATTTTTACCAGCAACCAAGTGAAACAACTCCTGAATGGGAGAGGTCATTTATGGATGTTTGATCAAAGGATCCTCAGATATCGAGTAGTGCTGATGGAAAATCCAGGCCTGACCGTATCCCACTTTGAGGTTCTTAACTGAGCTAACCACCTGCCTACCCCCAAGGGCTCTCTCTCCCCTTTCATTCCTGCCTAGAAATTTCGAACCACTGCAGAGAATGCCAAGAGGAATTGTCAGAAGATCCTCTGGCCAATCCTGAGGAAATCTGGTACACTGATGAAGCAGCTTTGTCTTAGATAGAAAAAGAAGAGCTGGATATGCAGTAGTCTCCAATTTTGAGATATTAGAGATATTAGAAGCTAAACCTTTGCCACCAGGTACTTCAGCCCAGTTAGCTGAGCTCATAGCCCTATTTGAGCTTTAGAGCTGGGAAAAAGAAAGAGTAGCCATTTACACTGACTCCAAGTATGCCTTTCTGGTGCTACATGCACATGCTGCTATTTGGAAAGAAAGAGGCCACTTGACTACCTGAGGGCCCCCAATCAAATATGGTGACCAAATCCTCAGGCTCCTGGAGGTAATCCTTTAGCCCACTGAGGTTTCAGTCTTCCACTGTAAAGGACACCAAAAAGGGAGCATGGAAGGGGCATGAGGGAACCAAGCAGCTGATCAGGCAGCTAAGAGAGCAGCATTACAGAACAATGACCTAATAGGGGTTACACCCTTGGTTCCATAGACTAATTTTCTAGAAACTCCTTCAAATACTGAAGGTGAGACTCTTAAAGCTAAGAGTCAGGGCTTTCAAGAAGATCATATGGGGTGCTTCCAAAATGAGAGGCTCCTTTTTCTTCCTGGAGACCTCCAAAGGAAGTTGGTTAACTCCTTATATGCCACCACTCATTTAGGGGAGAAGGCCCTTCAAAGATCACTAGAAAGGTCTTTCAGAGGGACAGGCCTCCACACGACTATATGGCAAGCAGTCTCCCTTGTCCCACTTGCCAATTAAATAACCCCCAAGGAGCTCAAAAACCCCAGATGGCCCAGCCCATCCAATGGCATGGGACCTATCCAGGAGAGGACTGGCAGATGGACTTCACCCAGATTCCAGTTTTTCAAAAGTATAAATACTTACTAGTCATGATAAATACATTCACAGGATGGATTGAAGGCTTTTCCACCCAGACTGAGAAGGCTCAGGAGGTGGTAAAAAACAACAACAACAACAAAAAAAAAACAAACAAAAAAAACTGCTCCATGAAATCATTCTGAGATTTGGCCTTCCCAGTTCACTACGAAGTGACAGTGGGACATCATTTACTTCTAAGGTCACTCAAGGGCATTACTTGAGTGTCACTAAAGCATTTGGCATTACTTATTATATCCATTGTGCCTGGAGGACTTGGTCTTCAGGAAAAATAGAAAGAGCCAACCAATTCTTAAAATCAGCAATAAAACAGATAACCTGGGACACCTCCCTTGGGATGGAAGGAGGCTTTACCAATAGCTCTCCTCCACACTCATTTGCCCCTAAGGGACAGGTTGGTCTCAGTCCTTATGAGATGCTATATGGGAGACCTTATGTTTATCTCAATGACCTCTTCTTAGATGCAGAGACTCAGATTCTCCAGGCTTATACCATGGTCATTGGGCAATTCCAACAAGATATACTCTTGTGGGGTGTCAACCAGGACACAAAAGATTCTAAAGAGCCACCACTATATGCTCCAAGGACTCAAGTCCTAACTAAAGTCTGGAAAGATGGGTCCCCAAGGCTCAAATCCAGCCCACATGCAAGGGCCCCTAGCCTGTAATACTTTCTACCCTCATAGCAGTCAAGATACCAGGATATGACTCCTGGATTCACTACTCATGAGTCAAGTCATGGAAGAAAACAGAAGAGGACACTCAATATACCTGTGAGCCCCTAGGAGATGCAGATACCTATTTAGGACTACAAATGAGTGCCATTCTAATAAACATCCCCAAAATTAAGTTTCTGGGCATAAGACTTCTCAGGATAGCTCTAAAGACCCAACACAGCTTGGCAGGGGTTGTACTCCAAAACAGACATGAAATAGATCTCCTGATCTTCGAACAAGGAGGGACTTGAGTCATCTTGAACGAGTCATATTATTTCTGGGAAAATACCTCCAGCTAAGTTGAAAAAGTCTCACAGTCCTCAAGAAAAACATTCAGATCCCATGGGATCTCAAAAAATCAGCTGGAGAGTCCTCAGGAGGGCTACAATCTCTCTTTGGGGGATCCTTCTCCTGGCGAGGGGAAATTTGGAGTTGGCTAATGCCCCTACTAATCCCTGGTATTACCGTATCGATGCTGTTTATGATTGTTCCACATAGTATCAATTGTCTAACCCGTTTTGTCTCTGCTCTGGTCAAAAAGTTACAACATGCAGTGCCAGTTCAACAAAGATATATAAAACTACACCCAATCATGGAAAATATCCCTCACCCTTAGATGTACACTGCTATAAGGACTCTGAGGCTTGAGACTAGCAAGATGGGGAGGCCCAATGCCTCTTGCCATCCCAGCACAGCAGGAAGTAATCAGAGAGACCTCGATGACCCTACTCCCAAAGAACTGGGCCTCCCATCTCTTGAGGGGGGAATGTTAGGTAGTTAGAATAGGAAAAAGGAGTCCAAATTACACGTGACTAAAAGACAAAGAAGGGAGAAGCCCATGAAAATGGAACAAAGAAAGGTCCGAGGACTGGAGTGAGAACCTCAGGTGAAACAAACAACCCTCTCCTGGCAAGCCCAATTTACACAGGGCAGACACAGGGGGAGGAGAAAAACCATATAAAAAGAGGAGCCAAGATTGAGCTCCTCTCTTCTTTTGGGTTGGCCCGCCCTCACATCTCCTTTTCTTGCCAAATGAAACTGAGCTGTAACCAAGCTGTAAAACTGATCTGCTGTTTTAATTTTTGCTGTGGTGAGACAGAACTGTGAAATTACACACTCTCCTGACAAAACTATCTAAAGAGACGAAAAGATATACACTTAAAACATTTGGGAAGAGAAGGTATAATCCCGGAAGTTGTGTCAAACTCCTGTACCTAAATACATAGATTGCTAATTAGAGAAATTTCATTGGTGAGTGTTCTGAGAAATTTTTCCTGGTAGATTCCAAAGGTTTGCTTCAGAAGTGTGCAAGGGTGACCAAGAAATGTGGAACTGAATTTGCACCTGAAAATATACACCTCTGACTTAAGCATTATTTTAGGCGTATTATTTTTAAGAACCAGTGTACATTGGAGAAACTGATAACCAAGTAGAATTACTCTTTTGTAAGAGACATGTACATTTATAAGGGAAATCTCCATCTTTAAGGGTATCTCCCTCTCTGTACCAGGGAGAGGAAGATAGCTCTTTATCTCCAGAAACTGTCATCAAAGGAGAAGGCAAAGACTTAAATCTGCATAACAAACATACCCTATCTTACTGTATCATGCCTGATAACATCACGTAAGATAACCCCTCGCCCCAATATTTTTTCTTTTGTCTTTAGCTGGAGATGGTTTTTAAGGTGGTGGCTTGGGCACTTACGGGGAGTTGTTCAATTTTCATGGCTATTTCCCAAGAATTCAGGATATTAGTAAACTTGTTTTTCTTCTATTAATTATTATTATTTTTTTATTATAGGGGTTTCTCAGTCAAGAACATGGAAAGGTAGAGGGAAAATTGTTTTCTCCCCACACCACACAGTTGCAGAGGAGCAGCTACTGACTAAGCAAGATGACAAAAAACACCCAGTCAGTGTTGCTCCCCAAAATGTAAGTCAAAAACAGGGTCAAACACCCTTTGCTGCAGCAGAAATATTCCCTGAACTATGCTCTATAGACTGGGATTGAAACAGGGTTAATGTATACTCCCAGTACACATATACACTCCCACTCTTGAAGACAGAGAGGAAGGTTTCAGGATTTTAAGTCACCAGTTACATCCAACAGATTCCTTATTTGTAGAGAAGGTAGTCTGGCAAAGTGGAAACAGCTTGTATTTTGAAGAGCAATAGAACTAGATTAAATATGGGTTAAAGTCAGAATCCATTGTCTACCAGGTAAAACATCTAACTATAACGAGACTCAAAGAAGTTAAAATCACTGCCTTCAGGATCAGACTGATCAGGTTCATAATCCAGTTCTGTCCCTTCTGTATTTTCATGTCTGAAAAAGAGATGCAGTGATTGTAGCTGCCTCATAGATTGCTATAAATATTAGTCAAGTTTTGAGGTATAGAACATATTTCCCTACATGAGCTTACCAAGCATTAGTTACTATTGTTGTCATTACTGTTATTATTACATAAAACCAAACAATTACTTTTAACATATTTTTTTAATAAATTAAGTCATGAAAGCAATTTTAAAGCACCTGGAGCATAGTATTTAATCTTTGCAACACTTCCTCTTCATTAAACAATCATCTAAAATATAGTACTAAAGTTTTTGAATCAAGGCTTTCCAATTGGGGCACTTTTCCTTTCTTAAAGCAAGATGGGTCCTCAAGTCTAGCATTCTCCATCTAAATACCTCCTTCCCCCATAAAGTGATCAGTGGTCCTTTGCCAAGGGCATCCCTGCTGGAAGGCGAAAACTGATGCACTTTAACCTACAAGAGTGTTCCGTGAATAGAATCTAGAGATGTAGAAAAACAAAACTCCATCTCTGAGACTTGAGAGTCTGAGATGAGCAAAAAATGCTTCATACTGTTAATAACATGGAGTTCTTCCAACTTCTGTGTTATGCTTTGCATCTACTCAGAATTTCATCCCTGTCCTCTGGTGACAGTTGTGGTGCACAAGCTGACTGAACTTAACTTGTATGATTCCTTGTTCAGTGCTTTGCTAACAATTTTAAATGTATTAGAGTCAACAGCTTGTCTAATATATATTATTCTATGCATTATTTTCTAAGAATTCCCCTCTTCTGTGGCTTGCCACCTTGCATTTACAGTCTCTAGGACTTGGTTTATTCTTGGTTTGTTATAAAATAGCTTCCCTTTGTTCTGGTTCTTTATTTCCCCTGTGCTATTAGAGATGCTATGACACTGTAATTACACCTAGCATTTCAAATTTAAAATAATGCGTTTAATTTTTGTGAAAGATCAGAGCATAGATCCAACAGCATATACTGTGTAAGAAGCAAGGAAAGTAGCTGTGAGATTTGTGCACATATACTCGATTTCCCAATGTTCTCATGTTTATCCATGGCATTTATAAACTTACATTGATTTATTATCAAATGAAAGTCTCAAACACCCAGTAATTTTAAAAGCAAACATATATTAGAAATAGTAAACTTAAAATAGAATTGCCTAATTGAACATCAATAAATCAGACAATGGTGTTTCTACACACATATGCATAGAAATTCTGAATCTTCCTTTAAAATTTTTCTCTGCATGACCTTAAAATACAAAAACCAGATAAGAACACAATAGCTTTGTCAAGAACAGCATAACAAGCAACAGTGTGTAAGTTCATAAGCTTGAATTCTTCCTATTGGAAACCAAATCTAGTTCACTGGCATGCTGTGTTAGGTCAACTCAGCATTTTTTTAATTGGAAATTTTATGTTTAATAACTAGATTTTGAATTTATTAAAAGTCAGAACATTTAGGCTACTATTCCTGATTGGCAAACTAGGCTGAAGGTGAATACTGCTGTCCCTTGTATTTATGACATATAATTTGCAAATGCCTCTTGGCCCCCTTCTTTCCCAGCTTTCACTCATTTATTCAGTCATCACCTAGTCTCTGTATTTATGCTTGAGACCACAGCCAGAGAGATGCCAAGAGAAGATGCCCAAACCTGACAGTCGCACTGTATAAACCTAGTAGAGAGAGGTTAGGAATCCTTCAAGAGGTTTTATAATACAGGTTATTTCAATATAATAGCCACAATGCAAATGAGAATAATCACCCACTTAGCACTTGAACAACTATGACATTATGCATCCATTAAACATGATGTTTTAAAAAAATGTCATATGCAAAAATGATTTGCTTAAATGACAAAATTACAGGTAGATCACACAGTTGCAGGTAAATGAGTATTGAGTTATATTACAAAGATCATTGAAACTAGATGTGCATTATCAAGGTAACACTCTCATCAATGAATGGATAATCACTTAGAATCGTAGTGCTGAATTGGGCCAGGGAAACCAATTCTATGACCAAAACTTATATCTTCATATTAATTTCAACTAATTATATTTTCATTGAGATTTTTAAAGAATAAATTAGTGAGACTACTATGCTCCTTTGAATAGAGAGAAGTTAAAAAAAGTATTGTGTAAGTATTATCTGAAGTTTAAGGACTGGAAGGACTAAAGATAGTGCTTATCTTTGAGATTAATGAGTCTAGCACTAGTTAAGCAATGGTTTTACCAGCATGATTATTCTGATTTTTTTTTTGAATTTTTAAGTCACTGCATTTTTGTTACCATAAAAGTAATTCATTATTAATATGGATGACTAGAGGGCTTCCCAGGTGGCTCACTGGGAAGAATCCACCTGCAATGCAGGAGATGCAGCATATGAGGGTTTGATTCCTGGGTCAGGAAGATCCCCTGGAGGAGGGCATGGCAACTGACTCCAATATTCTTACCTGGAGAATCCCATGAACAGAGGGGCCTTGGGGACTACAGATCATAGGGTTGCAAAGAGCTGGACACAACTGAAGTGACTGAGCACACACACATAGATGATTAGAAGATAAAGGTACAAACAAGAAAATACAAATCATTTATAATGTTATTATGAAAATTTTACTAGTAAAAGTTTTGAGTCTTTAGTTCCTAGTCCTGTTCCTGCTAAAACATATGCTATATGAGGACCAGAGGCTTCTATTTTACTCATTAATATTCAAATACCTAGATAGTACTTGCAAAAACAGCAAAACGGAGGGATTCAATAGTTACTGAGTGAACATATGATTTCACAATTAAGTTTCACTGTACTTTACATTTTGTGGCTGTTAATTCATTTAATATCATATTGGAATCAAGCTGGAATCAAGATTGCTGGGGAGAAATATCAATAACCTCAAATACACAGATGACACCACCCTTATGGCAGAAAGCAAAGAAGAACTAAAGAGTCTCTTGATCAAAGTGAAAGAGGAGAGTGAAAAACCTGGCTTAAAGCTCAACATTCAAAAAACGAAAATCATGGCATCTGGTTCCATCACTCATGCCAAATAGATGGGGAAACAGTGGAAACAGTGGCTGACTTTATTTTGGGGGGCCCCAAAATCACTGCAGATGGTGACTGCAGCCATGACATTAAAAGATCATGCTCCTTGGAAGAAAACTTATGACCAACCTAGACAGCATATTAAAAAGCAAAGACATTACTCTGCCAACAAAGGTCTGTCTGGTCAAAGCTTTTGTTTTTCCAGTAGTCATGTATGGATGTGAGAGTTGGACTATAAAGAAAGCTGAGCACTGAAGAACTGATGCTTTTGAACTGTGGTGTTGGAGAAGATGCTTCAGAGTCCCTTGGACTGCAAGGAGATCCAAGCAGTCCATCCTAAAGAAATCAGTCCTGAATATTCATTGGAAGGACTGATCTTGTTGAAGCTGAAACTCCAAAACTTTGGCCACCTGATGCGAAGAACTGACTCATTGGAAAAGACCCTGATGCTGGGAAAGATTGAAGGTAGAGGAGAAGGGGACGACAGAGGATGAGATGGTTGGATGGCATCACTGACTCAATTAACATGAGTTTGAGTAAACTCCGGGAATTGGTGATGGACAGGGAGGCCTGGCCTGCTGCAGTCCATGGGGTCGCAGAGTCAGACATGACTAAGAAACCGAACTGACTGACTGATTGAATATCATATTTTAAGAATTTTTCTATCTTTAAATGTTCTAACAGGGTAACTTTTAAAATTGATACTTGATGGGTTATAATTTCTGCTAGGTTAGATCATTTTCAAATTATTGCTACCCTCAAAATGTTTTAGTAAACATCTTTACACACAGAGTTGATTAGTATATGATTGTTTAATTATGACATATAAAGGACAAAAGGAGAAAATGTAGATCAAAAGAGACCATTTAAGGCTTCTGCTCTATATGCCATACATATATTTCCACTAGCAATAAACTGAGAACTTAATTTGATCTCTTCAGATTTTATAGAAAAAAAAAAGGTTGTCATTACTTGATTACTGACACTGCTGAGTATTTTTGTATGTTAATACAACACTATCTCTAGTTGGAAATGTTGCTACTCTAAAAATTTAACAGAAAAATCAATATATTTACTGAAAATATCAAAATATATATATATCAATATTTGGCTATGGTCTTCCATGGTAGCTCAGACAGTAAAGAATTTGCTTGCAATGTGGGAGACCTGTGTTCGATTCCTGGGTCAGGAAGATTCCCTGGAAAAGGGAATGGCTAACCCCTCCAGTATTCTTGCCTAGAGAATTCCATGGACAGAGGAGCCTGAAGGTTTTGAGTCTACAGGGTTGCAAAGAGTCAGACACAACTGAGCAACTAACACTTTCACACACATATAGAAAAAATAGGAACACATAGCATCTTTTTCTATACAATTATATTAGTTATAGTATATTATGTCACCATGTCTCAGAATATGCACACATGTGCATATATATATATATAAATGTGTGTTAATTGTACATTCACTAACACATATGAATATTGTCTGGTAACACAGACATATTCAATTGCTTAAAATTATTTGAAGAATACAATTATTAATGTTGGCATATGGATTTGAAGTATAGAATAGTATCTCTTGGTCTATTTTACATATCAAAATATACTCATGCCTCATTCAGATATCATTTATACACTATGCTCATTCTCTCTCTCTCTCTCACACACACACACATACATACGCATTTTGAGCCAGATGACATTATTTGCTTTAGTAACTCTGTATGAGTAACATGACAAATATTAAATACCATCAAAAATACTTAAATGTGTCACCTATTTTGATAGCAGCACTGAAAAAATAATACAACTGTTGTGCATGCATACTGAGTCATTTCAGTTGTGTCTGATTCTTTGTGACCCTATAGACTGTCACCTGCCAGACTCCTCTGTCCATGGGATCCTCCAGGCAAGAATACTGGAGTGGATTGCCATGACCTCCTCCAGGGGATCTTCACGACCCAAGGATCCAATCCACGTCTCTTATGTCTCCTTGCATTGGCTGTCAAGTTCTTTACCATTAGGGCCACCTGGAAAGCCCAATATATCTGTTTTAATATATTTTAAACCTTCAGATTTGGCAAGCATAATTTATCTATGCTATATTGGTAAATTTTGTATTTAATGGGGATAAATATGCAAATAGTTATCATTATGTAATAATTCAGATACCTATTTATTTAAGGTTCCTTTTTCCTTTTTTTCATTTGGAGAAAATTTTTTAATTATACCTAAATGCAGGTGGCAAAAATTAGTATTAAAGCTCCTGAAATGAAGCTGGAAAGGTGGCCTTGACTGAGTGCTCAGATGAAAATAGCATAGTCTGTAAGTAGAAGCCCTCTGCCCTGCCACCCCAGGACACAGATCTTGTTGCTGTTGGCCATCTTTAAAAATGAGACTCATGTAACCAGATGTAGGTGTGTCTGTCTGTGACTGCAGTAGGATCCATCTGCAGTTTGCACCTGTTGTTTTGCTGAAACCAGAGTGAAGGTGTGAGTATAAAATCTCAAAGAGCAATTCAACAGCAAAATTAATGAAGCGGTTTTTCTTCTCAAGATTTTTTTTTTTCCCCTTTTTCTCCATCAGGTCAAGATGATGATGAGATAATAACCCACAGTTAGCTTTAGCCAATTATTCTAACTCAGTAATTATCATAATTTTTCACTAGAATACAAAAAATTGAAAAGATAAAAACAAATTTGAAAGCCAAAAAAAAAAAAAAAAGATAAATTATTCTTTAAGGGTAGACTCTGCTGGGACTAGTTTGATTCTTGTTGAAATAAGAAATATTTTGCTGTCAACAGAAACATTGCTGTGTGATTACCTATTTAGCATTTCATTTTTTCACAAAACATATTTGGCTTAAATATACTTCTAAAAAATATTGAAATATTTTGGGAAGTCTTTCAAGAGCTGATTATAACTTAAAAATCAGATCGGTAGAAGAGTAATTCTCAAACTTTTCTGTGTATATTAACAAGTGTTTGTATTGTGGACATGCCCATTCAAATAAATAGGTTTGGGCTGGGGATTGAGATCAGACTTGCTGACAGACTCTCAAATGGTACTGATGTTGCTGGTTCAAGCAGTCTACTTTGACCAGCCAAACTGCAGATTATAGGTATATGATTTTATAACCTATGTGGAATAGTTCTGAAAAATGTAAATAGGAACTATATGACAAATATAAACAATTTAAGTGTTAAAATATTATAGGTTTTCTGTAGGCTATAGGTTTTTTGTAGTCTTTATCAATTAAAAAAAATGTTCCCCTCTATTCCTCCTTTACTGAGTTTTTATCACACATGGGTGTTGGATTTGTTAAGTTTTTGCTACATCTCCCCGTATCATCATGTATTTTCCTTGTGGCTCAGCTGGTAAAGAATTTGCCTGCAATGTGGGAGACCTGGGTTTGATTCTTGGGTTGGGAAGATCCCGTGGAGAAGGGAAAGGCCACCCACTCCAGTATTCTGGCCTGGAGAATTCCAGGGACTACACAATCCATGGGATCGCAAAGAGTCAGACACAACTGAGCAACATTCACTTTCACTTTTCTCTTTTAGTCCATTGATGTGGTGGATTATATTTGATTTTCAAATGTAGGACAAGACTTGCATACTTGGAAAAAATCCCACTTGGTTGTGGTGGTTGTTCAGTCAGGCAGTTGTATCTGGCTCTATGCGATCCAATGGACTGCAGCATGCCAGGCTTCCCTGTCCTTCACCATCGCCTGGAGCTTGCTCAAACTTGTGTCCATTGAATCGGTGATGCCATCCAACCATCTTGTCCTCTGTCATTCCCTTCTCTTTCTGCTTTTAATCTTTCCCAGCATCAGGGTCTTTTCCAATGTGTCAGCTCTTCACATCAGTGGCCAAAGTACTGGAGCTTCAGCTTCAGCATCAGTTCCTCCAAAGAATATTCAGGATTGATTTCCTTGAGGACTGATTGGTTTGATCTCCTTGCTGTCCAAGGGACTCTCAAGAGTCTTCTCCAATACCACAGTTCAAAAGTATCAATACTTTGCGCTCAGCCTTCTTTATGGTCAAACTCTCACATCCATACATGACTGTGGAAAAATCATAGCTTTGACTATACAGACCTTTGTCAGCAAAGTAATGTCTCTGCTTTTTAATAACCTGTCTAGGTTCATCATAGCCTTTCTAAGGAGCAAGGGTTTTTTAATTTCATGGCTGCAGTCACCATCTGCAGTGATTTTGGAGCCCCCAAAATTAAAGTCTCACACTGTTTTCATTGTTTCCCCATCTATTTGCCATGAAGTAATGGGACTGGATTTCATGATCTTCAATTTTTGAATGTTGAGTTTTAAGCCAGCTTTTTCACTCTTCTCTTTCACCATCATCAAAAGGCTCTTTAGTTTCTCTTCATTTTCTGCCATAAGTGTGGTGTCATCTGCATACCTGAGGTTATTGATGCTTCTCCTGGCAATCTTGATTCCCACTGTGCTTCATCCAGCCCAGCATTTAGCATGATGTATTATGCATAGAAGTTAAATAAGCAGGGTGACAATATACAGCCTTGACATACTTCTTTCCCAATTTGGAACCACTACATTGTTCCATGTCCAGTTCTAACTGTTGCTTCTTGACCTGTATACAGTTTTCGCAGGAGGCAGGTATGGTGGTCTGGTATTCCCATCTTTAAGAATTTTTCAGAGTTTGTTGTGATCAACACAGTCAAAAGCTTTAGCATAGTCAGTGAAGCAGTAGATGTTTGAGGTTGTGGTACATAATTCTTTTTATATCTTTTTGGACTCAATTTGCTAATATTTTGTTGAGAATATTTGCTTCTATGTTCATAGAGATACTGTGTGTGTTTTCTTGTATTTTATTTGTTTTGTTTTGGTGTTAGGTATACTGTACTGATAGAAAAAATTAGGAATGCCATTTATTTCTGATGCCTCCTTGCCCTTACTGTGAGGTACTTTATGCTGATAGCAGGAACTTCCAAATTTTTCCCTCTTTCTTTTTTTTTTTTAAAGCTCAGGAACTACAAATCATCTCTTTCACTTATCTCTATTTTTTCCAATTAATTTAGCAACAATACTCAAATCTTAAAACTATTAGAATCCCAGTATTATCTTTTTCTGTTCAACCACATTGTTCTTTTAAAATTTTCTATGATAAGTGTGGTTCACTGACTAATAACGTAGGTACCAAATGAGTGCTTGTTAGAATCTCAAGTCTCACTCCAGACCAAGGAAACTACACCCTGTGTTTTAGGGAAATCATCAGGTGTTTGTGAAAGTTTGAGAAGCAGTGCTGTCAACTCCAACAATGATTATCATGAAATATAAACCTCTGCTTGACCTAGAGTTAGAAATATGGCTATAATCAATAGGAGGTTTGGAGAAGGATGACTATCCAAATCCTAGCCCTCTGCTTCTGAGGTGGCTCTCTTGAATGGGTAACAACAATTCTCACCTTCCTCATCTGTGAAATTGCAATAATAATACCATGTTGTTGTAATAAAAAGAGTGTGATGAAAATACACAGTACTCAGCACAGTATGGCACGTTATAATCAGTTGTTGATAAAACATTGCTGTTATTTTCAGAGAGAAAGAAATTAGAGGAATGATAGGTTGTATTGCCTTGAGATTCAAAGTGGTTTGGCACAGACATTTGTGAATCAAAGCTGACCTGATAACCATTTTGACTTATTCTAATACCATGTAACTGTACCATGATATAGTAATTTTCAGCAGTTCAATTAATTTTATACTTTCAAGGATTCTTAGTTTTCCCCTGGCATCATGCTCAGCATAGTAATTTTTCCTTTATTATTTTCTCTGAGAAACATTTTTAGGTAATGGAGAAAAAAAAATGAGCCCTCTTTTACAATATATCAAAGCAATATAAAAGACTGTTTAAAATATATTTCTTTGCAAAACATATTAAATGGGTCAGTATTTACATAAGATTTTAAAAAAGTCATTACAGCCTATTGTGCAAATTTTAAACTGACATTGGATAGGTAAATTATGTTTAGGCAGTTTTCAAAAACTGGATTTTTTATTCAGTAGATCATAGCATTTCTTTGATGTGCTATTCTGTAATTCATTAAATTATTTTCCAGCATATGCAGAGCTATCATGATGCTAATGGATAGTCATATTTAAATTATGAACTAAAGCTATCTTACACCTATATAAGTCAATTTTTCATATCAAAAACTTGGAACTGAAAGAGCCATAGAGCAGAACACAGTATTTGAACACATTTTTACAGTGTTGTGATTTCTAGATCATCTCTGTATTTGTTAAGCGTATCTGCTGTGCCAGTTATCAATTTATTGCCTCTCAGTTCTAAATGTACTCTTCAAAGTGATAAACAACAGAATTTGTTAAAGCGTTTCTCCTTTAAAGTGAATACAATGTGAAACTTTCTCAGTAGAGGGCAATGAGGGGATATTGCAGGAGGTGGAGGCTTTCTGCTGTTTGCAGCGCAAGCAAGGAGGGTCAGCAGTGTGGGAATGAGGACATCTGGTTTGGAACTACCCAGCAGCGACGAGCGCAGGATGTGGTGCTTTGACCTTGTAGCCTGGCCTATCAATTTCTGCAGACCGCGTGGGCCCTTCTGACAAGCCCTGAGTAGCCTGCATGTTACCATCTGTGTCCCAAAGGGTCACACCCCAAGTAGTCAATCTTTCTTCAAAGAGCAGGCTCTTAGAACCTTTTGTTCATATTGGCATCTGGGCTCCCACTGTATGTCTAACCATCAGCTACCAATCACCTGCTCCTTCCATGCCTTGTGGAAGTTAGCCTGTTATTTGCACAGCAGCTCCAGACCAGTTTCAGAATGGCCAAACCAGCAATCACCTCTGTCATCCAGGGGCCAAACTACATCTTCTCCAGGAAGGACTTGGAAGTCTTATCCTTCCTGAGGTACTTTCTTCTTTTCACCTTAGTGTACCATAGAAAATTTCTTTATATCTTATAGCTACATTCATCAATAATTCTTTGTATTAAACAATCCCTCTTTAACCTACTGCATGGTTGCTGTCTCCTGACTGGATCAAGACCACTACCATGCCTTTCTCTAATTAGAAGTAAAAATTGTTCTAGAGCTCATTTTGTTACAATAAGGGCTACTACTTAATGTGAACTATCTATGGGCCAGGCTCTTTACAACACTGTCTCAGTTAATCATCTCTCTCTCTCTCTCTCTCTCTCTCACACACACACACACACACACACTCAAAACATACGAAGTGGGTACTTTTTTGTATAAATGAAGGAACTAAGGTTTACACTTAAAGCAGCTTATTCAGGATCAAGACTGACTAGAACTTTAAAACCAGTCTTCTCTTAGTACTATGACTGTGTCTACAATACCAACTCTATAACTAACAATCTTTCTTTATAATCATCCCCAAACATAGCTTCAATGTCCAAGAATATGTCACCTTTCTTTGAAATGGCCGATAAACATATTTTATATAGCTTTATTACCCAGATAGAAATAATCAGAATGGATAACTTGCTCAGTGGAAAAGGGAGACTTCTTATAACTTGTTTGTCTAAAAATATCCCTTGCCTTAATTACAAACATACTACTGGAGATATAGCTATGAGAAGACAGTGAACTGCCAGAAGAGGTTTAGTTAGAAAAGCATATTGGAATGTAGGTAATTAGAATAAAGTGAGTAACAGTATCACAAATAACATATACACAGAATGTTTTCAAAATAAATAGGAGAGTCTTGGGCATAGACTGAAAATAAACAGGTAGGGAAGGCCAATAATGGTCAAATCCTGAAGATACTTAGTTTATACTTAGTAGATACTTAGTTTAATGTAGGAATCTAGTAATCTAAGAGGCCTGTGAAAATGTAAATGGACACAAGAAAACATGGCATCTTGGAGACAAGATAAGTATTTCTGAAAAACCAGAGCACAACTTGTGAGGGGTAGGGTAGGGTAGAACTAGTGGTAAGATATTTTAATGTAGAGAGCACCTCCTAAGACTTGTTAGAATGCTTAGTTGTGTGTGTGTGTGTGTGTGTGTTTTAACTTGGAAAGGAGTTTCACCACTGAGACTATCTTAGAAGTAAGATTTTCTCTTCAGGTTGGAGATTAGGTTGGAAAAAGGCAAGATTGGAAGCAGAACAAAAAATTCTTACTAAAAATAAAGCCATTATCCTTTATCCTTTGTGAGGGGCACTGCCCTATGCTTTTAATATGTATCTTCTTTATCTTCACACCAAACTCAAGCTGAGATTTAGCAAAATTAGGGAATTACCAAAATAGAGATGTTTTGGACTCCATATCTATAGAGTCAGAAAAGTCAAGTAATGGCAGTGTTTTATCATGAGTTGCATTAAAAATTAACTTTGCCAAGTAACTAGGTAAGAACATGAGTAAGGTAGTAGCAGCAACTTCAGAAGAGGCAACAGATAGAAGATACATGAAGAAAGGGAAAACAACAAAACCTGATGTGCAGGGGTAGGATAAAAAAGAAAAACATCTCAATATTTGGTAACTGCACTGCCAAAGAGGAAATAAATGGGAAGAAGAAACAAAAGGAGATGAGATAATTTCTCTTTTGAATATGTTTCATGTGGGATGAACACTGGATATTCAAATGTTAACATCAAGTAGGTATTGACTATATACTTCTGAAACTTGGGAGAGTAGTTTAGGTGGGAAATAGATTTTGAAGTCATAATTTCACACATTGTACTAGAAGGCGTGACTATAAATGGAACCACTTAAGGAGAACATAGAGAAAGGTAAGTCAAGAAAGTTGGGAAAACCCTAGGAAACACTGCCCTTAAAGGCACAAACAAAGGAAAGGAAATCTCTAAAAGGAACTGAGAATACATAAAATACCTTTTTCTATCAGAAGGACAGAAAAAAGTAAGAGAAATAGTATCCTAAAGGAAAAAAGAAAAGACTGTGAGAAGTGAAATGCTACTAGAAAGATGGTGAAAAATGTGTGTTCAACTTTAGCAACACAGAGGTCACTGGGGAAAGGTGGAAGTAAATTTCCCTTTATAGCAAGGTGAATGAACAAGTAGTGAGAAGGTTTAAACTTTGAGTGAAGCAACACTTGCAAAATTCTTGACTATGAAAAGAAAGGTGACAGCTGTAAAGATATGTAGGACCAAGGAAGTAGTTTGGGTTGTTTGCTGTAAGATGAAAAAGGCTTGAAAATGTTGAAATTGAGACATTTTGAGAACTACATAAAAAGATATAGGAGTAAGGAAACATGATAAACCAAAATCTTCAAGACAAAAGGTACAGGCAGGTTTCCAATAGCACTAGTTGAAGTCAAAGAATTCTTAGTCTTGAGGATTATTCATATCAACTTTGACATTCACTGATTTGGATACTGATCAAACTCAACATAGTTGAGTTTCATGATTCAAGTATGATCAGTATACTGTCTACTGAGCATGCTGTCTATGGAGGTAGACAATATTTGTTTTCAGTATGTAGGGTTAGTTTCATTAACTATACATGGTTTTCCTTGGCTTTAAAGTCCTTCTAGTAGAATATTCCAGTTGTTTGTGAGCCATAAATAAACTTAACTTTTGAAATTTCTGATTTCCTACTCATTGTGGTGTTCTCCAGTTATTCTAGATAGCAGAAGGGCTGAATATACAAAATTTATACTATCACAGTAAAAATATAAAAATTGCAGAGAAATGATATACATATTTCAGAACATAAATCATGTGGATAACTATACTCAATTACACTATAAGCTGCTTGAAAGAAAGACCTATGTCAAATCACTATTAACGAACCTATTCTTTCACAATGGATGTATAGTTAATTAAGATAGTTTGATAACCACATTCATCCTTAGCTAGTGTGTGGAGAGGTTTGGCTTCTATAACATCCTTTATGTAAGAGCTGTATCTATCATAACTGATTTCTTCCAATTTTAAACTAAACAAAATATTAAGCCCTCTCCCATCGCAGAGTGCTTCAACTGTCACAATACTTCTCTATCTTTTTCTAGTCCTTATTCTAATTCAGCCAACTCCTTCCCATTCCCAGTTTTCAAATTTGACCTTGCAACATAAATTTGCATGCTCTGACCTAACTTACACTGGAATAACTCTTTTTCACAATTTTGACAAAATTAAAGTGGCTTTCTGGCTTTAGGAAGAAACTATATATGTTAGCTCTTCATTTTCTTGTAATTTTTGAGATCCAAGTGGTGACATAGTGGTTTATCGTTAGCTACATCAGCAGTTAGCTTTGCCAAGTGAGGTTGCTAGCTCTTCTAAATGCAAATTAAAATAGAAAAAAAAAAAAAAAAAGAGCAAAGCATTAGCAGGCAGCGAAAGGATATGGTACCCAGCCAACAAGGTAATAGCCTTTATTGCAATCCAGTGGCCCAGAGATGGAGACTTATCATGACAACATTGTTAAACTTAAGACCCGGTTCCCCTTGTGTTGGTGTTATTGAAGGGCAGGGGTTGAGAGGGAGGGGGAGGTAAAGAACCTCTCCCTAAACTGGTTATCAGTACCCTTCATGAACAATAACAGAGGGGGTCCTAAAACCCATGAGGGTAGTTGCTGCCCAGACTGTAAGAATAGGCAGGAGGAGGTGTGTAATGCTCATTTCTCCTAACCACGAACACATTTGGCAACAGGAAGGAATCTGCAGTGCCCTCCTCATTCCCAAAGAACAATATGCCTATATATTATTGAACAGTGGAGATTAGCAGAACATCTCATCTATTTTTGGAGTTTTACTTCATGTTCATAAAAACATGCCCATTTTTCTCTCCCTGAAGAGTGCCTCTTGAACTGAAACTGCCAGTGACTTCCCACATCCCTCATCCTATTTCATTACAGAAACACTCATAAAGACACAATTTTCTCCTATCAATAAATATGTTTGATGTTACATAGAAGTTCTGTGTAATACACACAGAACAATGGAGTCAGACTCTGGGATAAATTATTTCGAAAACTGGAAGCAGTGAGCCTGCCTCTGGATGCTTTCTGGCGGATGTAATGTGGATGCTCAGTGTGAAAGCAGGCTGAGCAATAAAGACTGTGAGTAATAATCATAAATCCCAAAGAGGCATCACCCTCCCTTAAGACATTTTTTAACTCCTTCAAAAAGACGACTATACGGTGCAATCTGCTTTTAGAAGCATTAAATATGTTTAAAGTACATCTAAAGTTTGACATGGAGCATGCCTGGACTGGGGTGGCCCATTGATGCAGCAGACTCAGTCGGCAGTCCCGTGGATTGTGATGATGCTGTGAAAATACTGCTCATGTTGCTGCTGGTGTTTCGGATGGGCCCTAATCATTTCCTTTATTTGGGTTTTCTTTTATTTTCATAATACGGTCCTAGTAAAAGTTCCTAAAATCTTCTAGCCATAAAATGTCTCAAAACATGGAATCCATATGGAAAGTATTCAAAGACAAAGAATGATATAATGCAACTTATTTATAGGATAGGGAACAAACAAAAAGAACTGCTTTTTTTTTTTTTTCCAAAATAGATACTTGGGTCTGCTCTATTCAACCGTTTTTATCTGCTTAGCACTCATTGAAAACAAAATTCAGAGTACTGACTGCCAAGGTAAATAGCTTTTTTGCATGTTTCATATTTTTTTTCACACAAAGATATACATATAAATCAAGTAGAAATTTCAGAACTAGACACATTTGGTGGAAAATGTTAAGCTGGATATGTCTCCACTAGTACTGTCTACACGAGCCCTTAGGTTAACATACACAAGATGAACAATTCTTCCTTTTGCTTCTTATCATTTTGTGTCATTTACATATTGCACAAATAAAACACTAGTATATCTCAAAGGAAAAAAAGAAGTACTAACATATTTGTCAACCAAAACTCCTAGCAATTTATCACTGAAATTTCCAACAATGTTGTTCTTTCCATGAGTCTTATGCAAGTTCAACAAGTATTTCCAAATCCACTGTCATGTAAAATTTGGATGTTACTGGGATCCCAGAAAAAAAAGTTCATGCTGCCCATTCTAAGTATTGGTAAAATATATTTATAGTGTTCAAATAACAAGGATACAGTGAGGCAATTTTTAAGAATCACTCTACAACAGTATACATTTGACAAACTTCTTAAGGGATACATTTTCCCTAGGTATCTAAGAACAGGGGTCTTTATTACTTCCAGCACCTCCACCAATTATGGAATTGCTATGATAGCTCAAAGGAAACGATTCTCAAAGCCGAGGTAGAAAGTCACTGGCATATAGTCCCAAGTCTTGCAGACTTCATGCCACAGAGATAAGTGACATATGCCTTCTTTTATAGAAAATCAGACATAGAGATCCAGTCAATACACTGAATAGGACTAGGACACCTAAATATCTCTACAGAGGGGAAAAGACTTACAAATACCATCACTTGTATAAATGTTTCCTTTTGCAACTTATCAACTTACTTTCACATAACACATCTAATATAACATTATGCAATGGGCAAAACATTATTTTTTCTATTCTTTAATTGTTGTCACTTCTCTGCACGCTTACTGCTCTAACAAGACCTGAATGTTATTCTGAAAAATTTTTTTCCCAATGTACTAAGCAGACGTCATGCTCTTTGGAGGCACAGAGTATATACCAAGTTTCTTTACATAACTGTAACACACACACACACACACACACACACACACACACACACACACACACACACACTCACTGCTATAATACCTAGTACATGACAGCTACAAATTGAACACTGAAACAGTGAATCCCCAGGTGAATGAATGAGTACCTCACGTTGCCCTGTTTCTATTAGCACTTTTGGTGATCCATTCAACTCATTTCTTACTAAATAGCTAATACTGTGCTACACTGTAGGGTATAAATGATACAGCTATCAATTAAAGACTTACTCCAGTGTGGTCCAATGACCCACCTGCTGCCATCTGGATGCTTGTTAAAACTTCAAATTCCTGGGCCCCATCCCAGATTTCCCAAATTAGAATCTCATGCATACTGAAGTCTGAAAAGCACAGCATAATAAGTTAACAATCTTTTTGTGAAAATAAGTTAATGGATTTTTAAAAAATAATATTCAAGGAGCAGTGTTTCTTACAAGAGTATTTTCTCTGTGCAATTTCTGTTAGGTATAGATTGGATAAGACTAAAATTGGGGGAAATGGCAAACTAAGAACAACATTTAAGTGAAAGTTCAAAGTCAAGGTGAAAGGTGAACTAGTTTAGTGGGTATGGAACTTTTTAACGAACATCACCTCAAGGAAACTACCCTCATGAAAAACATTGATATCACAGCAAATCAAATGAGGATCAACCAAGAATACAGGGTAATAGACAAAATAGTAATTTATGTCTTTAATCACGGCAATGTAAAAAATGTAAATATTCATCCCCAGTAGTGGAAAAAACAAGTCTTAGTTAATTAAATTATATTTTATCATTGGCTTACAAGATGTTTTATTTTTTTTAACTGTATTATTTACCAATCTCTTCCTTTCTGCCAAAGGACCATTTATATTACTATATGTATGCATGCTAAGTCGCTTCAGTCATGTCCAACTCTTTGAGACTCTGTGGATTGTAGCCCTCCAGGCTCCTCTGCCCATGAGATTCTCCAGGCAAGAATACTGGAGTGTCATTGCCATGCCCTCCTCCAGGGGATCTTCCTGACCCAGGGATGGAACCTGTGTTTCTTACATCTCCTGCATTAGCAAATGGGTTCTTTTACCACTAGCAACACTGGGAAGCCTACAACTCCATATCCCTAAATAACCAATATTTGTCATTACTGTGATTGTTTTATCTGTTAGAGTTCAGACTCCTAAGACCTAACACAGTTTAAAAGCCCAGTTTATTTACTATGACCAACATGTTTCAGTAAGATTGAGTCAGTACTAGCGAAGACAATCAGACATGGGATCTTCTAGCAGTCATAGAACTCTGATGGTGCTGTTTTAGGATCAGTTGTTACACATAAACCGGATAAACTAGTGGGGAAAAAAGTAGGGATTTTAGAACTGGAATTTTTTATAGTTCTGTCAGTAACTAACAATGTAGCCTAAGGATACTTACGAAGTTTCCTCTCCTCTAAAGTTTGGTCAACAAAATGTAAAATAATTATTTCAAGGAGAAAAGATAATTATTTGTCTACTGTCTACTGAGTAGTAAGGTCAAAAATAATCACTACCGTTAAACAACTCTTAAATCCATAATAATGACTTGGAGGCCCAGAAAGGCAAATCAAATTTGTTTGAAGTCACACAACTGATAAAGTGAAGTGTGCTTGGACTTGTCTTTACTTAATCCTTGCTCAGTGTTCTATCCACTCTAAAACCTGTCCACCTAAATTCACAGATGAGTTGCAGTGGGGTTGCAGACAGGACAGACAGGCTATGGAGGCCATGGAAGTGGACATGAAAGAGACAGCGCATGCTGTAGTTAGTAGATCTCAAGTAAAACAAGGAAAGCCTGCCGGACAGTGTCCAAGGCTCTGCTGAAACAGGATTCCCCAGAGCTGTCTGTAGCCAGGATCGTGCTATGTGAGAGGCCAAGGGTAGCACCAGCGGCTGTCAGAGACCTGCTGCCAGTTTTCAGCCTTACACACCTCTAGTTTTCTGCTTAGACTCCATGACAACACCACCTCCTCCGAATTAGTGATGTGATTTTCTGATCAATTACTGCTCCTTTGGGGGGAAAAAAAAATTGGAAGAGAAATTTTACTGCATAAGTGTTTACAGTCAGGTAGTCACCATCTCATGCAACATAGGAAACCTTTTGGTTTTATATAAATGGTGTGGGCACCAGAGGATGAGATGGTTGGATGGTATCATTGACTCAATAAACATGAGTTTGAGCAAACTCCAGGAGATAGTGAAGGATAGGAAAGCCAGCGTGAAGCAGTCCATGGGGTCACAAAGAGTCAGACATGGCTGAGAGACTGAACAGTAGCAACAACAGAAACTAAGAGAGACAAGGATCCACAAGGTCATTTTTGAAAGTTGCTTCACCTGTAGATTCTATCTGAAGAACAGTAGAATGAAAAGAAGTTAATCATAGAGAGGCCAGAACCCATTATAATGCTGCATTACTGACTTGTTTGGAAAGACAGGACTATGATGGGAATTGATGGAAAGATTTTTCTCTATAGACATTTTCTGTAAAGGGCTTGAAGTAAATATTTTCAGCTTTGAAGATTTTTTTTTTTTTTTTTTTTTGCAGTTCTGCAAATTATGCAGTTTTGCCTTTGTAACTCAATAGCAGTCATAGACGATAGGTAAATGAAGGAGCATGACCATGTTCCAATAGGACTATTTTCCAAATAGGCAGCAGCCCTGGTCAGGCTGACCAGCTCATAGCCCATCCATCCTTGCTTTAGACTAGAAAGTTCAAAATGAGAAAACATTCATAATGATTCTAGTGTCCCTCTCCCCAGTGAGTAAGACACCTGCATTTTTCATGAAACAAAACCTCTTCCATGTAACTCAAAAATCTGCATGTGTTAGGGCAGTGCTTCAGTGTGGGTAGTGTGCTGACAGCAATGACTATTTTTATAATGAAGCTTGCAAAGCAGACTAAAAGGTAAAGCTCTGCTTGATTTTATATCCTGCTGTTTCTCAGCACCCAGCATAGTGCCTAACGAGTCATAGGATTTTACAAATTTCTAATAAAGGAAGCCACTCACACGCATGCAAATTCAGACGAGAATTACGGGGAAGAGCTCATTTCAAATGACTTCAAATATGAAGTCTGTATTTGCACTTTAAGCTGAAATATTTGATTAAAAGTTAAAAAAAAAAAAAGGGAAAAAAGAGATAAACAGAGAGAGGATGAAGAGAGAGAGAGAGGGAAATGGAGCAGGGGGAGAAAGGAAGGAGAGAAGGGAAAAAAAGTAAAATTTCATAAAAAACTCACATGGATTCATGTGTGTTTAAGACTCACTGATGAGAAACACATTTTTACGATTCTCAAGTATTTTGCATATGATGTTTAATTTGTAGTAATTCCACTCTGTAAGGTAGGGACCATCATTTCTATTGTAGAGAACAGAAAAGATTTTCAGAGGTAAAATAAAATGACTTGCTAAAGATGAATTATCTAGCAAGTGCCCATATAGACACAAGTTCCAACATTCTTACTACAAATCCATTTGACTGGCCATGAAATTGATGTTGGGTGGAAGAAGATAGAGGAATCAATGGGAGAATCAAGTTGAAGGATATAAACTTGTCAACATTAAGTATTGATTAATTTACTATAAATTTCAGGATAATTTGGGAACACTGTTAGATAGATTTAGAGCTTTCCATGATTCAAGAAATATTAAATTATCTTTTATAGAAGCCATGCCAAAGCTTGTTGTACACTTTTAGTCAATTCCTCTGCCTGATTTGTTTGTATTCAATTTATTTGATATGTTAATAACATTATTGGTTGCTATGATGAGAGAGCTAGAGATAAATGAAATCAGTTTGAATCAATTTGATAGGCCTTTTCCTCTAAAAACTAAGCACTGTTTTGCAATGGTAGAATTTCACAGCTCACACAGCTCTTCTCAGTAAGATGGGTCTGGAGGGCAAGGTCTCTGTTAACGAAGTGAAAGACAAAATCCATTTAACCAAATAACACATAAACTGCTCTGCATAGTTGTTAAATAACTGAACCTCTCCTATTTCTTTCAATTCAGACTATAGGGAACAGAGGGAGGGGGAGAGGTTTCTAAGAGAGATTACAGGGGAAGGGATATGTTGGAGAAGAGAGACACTGCAAAGTCCATTTTAAAAAGAGTGATAAAAAGAGTGCATTAATTCATTCTAGAAAGTCAAAAAACAAACTCACTATGATATTATAAAGTAGGATTAATAACATATTAGAAGACTACATTACCCTAACAGATGACAGCTCAGACTGTCACATAGCCTCTAACAGTGATTTCCGCAGCTAATTTCACCAGCTACCTCGTTTCTCAATAGTTTGCCTAGTACTTAATCACTAGTAAGCCCCCATTACGTCATGTTTAAAAGGGCATCCACCGACTTTCTTTCTTTCTTTTTCATCTTTATGGAGCTTCTCCTTGATTTCTTCAATAACCTCAAAGTCTTTACCTGGCATGTGTGATAACTCCTAAGTCAGTGGCCAAGCCTGGCCAGTCACATCCTAGCTTTACTCTCGCAATATCTTACTTCATATTCAGCAGGCAGCCCAAAGTCAGCAATCCCAAAGCTACCATCATCTCTTTCACTTTTCAACTCCTCACTTCTGTTGACTATTCCTGATTTCTCCTCACATAGCCTCAGATGAATTCTGATCATCTTTCAAGATCTACATATCTTTGCCTCTTCAGCATGCCATTCATTGGTCTTCAGGGTCTGAACACAGCTACCACAGGAAGTTCCTAAAACATAGTCTGAATCTTATTTCCCTTGGCAAAAAATGTTATTACTTCAGAGATATTTTAGTTTAAAAGTTTTAAAAGCATAAAGTAAAAATTACTGTCTTCATTAAGAGATACTAAATGAAACAAAAGTCCCCAATTCTAACTACTTCTTTAGCAATCTTCACTGGAGGTAAGTTCTACTAATAATTTAGTTTCCAGATTTTCCTGGAATTATATAAGAGCTTTATGAGCTCTAAGAAATTTGTATATACTTTAAATATTAAAACAACTGTATATTTATAAAATTGATTAAAATCATTGTATACTTATATTTCTATGGATATATTTAGAGATATATTTTACTATTAACATCTGTATGTGCACATAATTTAATTTTACTAACTATATTTATTTAACTCTTTTCAATTATATATCAGTAATTATAAATCTAGATAGCATATTAAAAAGCAGAGACATTACTTTGCAAACAAAGGTCGATATATTCAAAGCTATGGTTTTTCCATTAGTCATGTATGGATGTGAGAGTTTGACCACAAACTAGGCTGAATGCAAAAGAATTAGTGCTTTTGAACTGTGGTGTTGGAGAAGACTCTTGAGAGTTCCTTGGGCTGCAAGGATATCAAACCAGTCAATCCTAAAGGAAGTCAGCCCTAAATATTCATTGGAAGGACTGAGGCTGATAGTGAAGCTCCAATACTTTGGCCCCCTGATGCAAAGAGCTGACTCATTGGAAAAGACCATGATGCTGGGAAAGATTGAAGGCAGGAGGAGAAGGGGAGCACAGAGGATGAGGTGGTTGGATGGCATCACCGACTCAATGGACATGAATTTGAGTAAACTCCAGGAGTTGCTGATAGACAGGGAGGCCTGTCGTTCTGCAGTCCATGGGGTCACAGAGTCGGACATGACTGAGTGAATGAACTGAACTGAATGTCTATAGCTGGGTGATTAAAAGTACAAAACGCTTTACCTTTTTAAGTTTCATGACCTACTAATCCCGAGGGATGGACAACTCCACTGAAGTCTTGCATGAGGTGACAGATGGGAGAGCGGGCTCCACTCCTGCCCCATGTCTGCCCCCTTCCCTATGTCGACTGACAGAGTGGCAAAGGAGAGAGGAAAGGCTTTGAGGGGAAAGGGATGGGATGATTCTCCTCCTAAATTGAAAGTGTTGGATGGAGGATGCCTTGAGAGAATGACTCAAATCAATTTGGAGGGTACACAGGGAGAAGACAGCATTCCAGGTCTCAGTGGATGTCCAAGTAGGCAGTGTTCTTGCCTCGTCATGTAGTAAAAGAGCAAGGAACTTGAGAAAGAGTGAGACTTGAGAAAGTGAGGGATGCTCAAGAAGGTGGCAGTGAAGGCCTGACTTTGGTTTCTGCTTTCTGTGTCCCTCTGGAGCTGAGAGTTACTCCAAGAGGAGTCTGGGACTGGGATTGGAGGCTGTGGTCCTTCTGGGAGAGTAAGCATCAGGGGTGATGCACCAGCAGGTCAGCCAGAGGCGGTGCTTATTCTGGCAGGTCTATTGTTACAGGTTACAAATTCTGAAGAATTGAATAGAGGTGAGCTCCTCTTTATGTGGACTTGTTTGGGGTTGCCACTCATTGACATTTAGGTCATAGACAATTTACTGGGCATTCATTTTGGATAGCAAAAGAGAAGAATTCATCCTTACCACAGTCACCTAAAAAGATGTTTGCTAATTTTTTCCTGATTTTATTCCCTTAACAGAGAAGAAGGCAGGGAAAAGATGATTTCTAAGATGCAGCCCAAGTCCCACTTCTCCCAAACCTTCCACTTTAAATCACTGAAGCTATAGCACTAGGCAGCAGAGAGGAAAGGAGATGAGATGAACAAGAAATAACCTGGAAATTTTAAAATGCACTGAGATTAGTCTTAAACACTCAAATAATAAACTTATATTAACCCCAAACAGCTAGCAATTTATAAAATCAGAGCAAAATGCTTTCAAAGCCAATAAGGAAGTCAGTACATAAAACCTGGGAGGAACATAGTGACTGAAAAATCAAGGCACTTCCCTGTCATATTCCAAATAGTACAGATTTTTTCAATAAAGTGATTTCACAATATTCACAGGTTCATTTTATTATACTTATTTGCATATATGTCTACTGTTTCCAATCAGACTGTAGACATTTTAAAGTCAGGAATTAAACTTTGTACAACTTTTTCTCCCTAGAAACTAAAATATATATAAAGTGCTCAATATGTATTTGCTGATTTAAAATAAAGAATTAAATGTGAACAATTAGAAAATAAGTCATTAGAGAGAGTGAAATACCATAGAGAAATAGATGTAATGTGTATAGATTAATTTTGTTTTATATGTGTTGAGTGAAGGGGCAGTTGACTATAAAGAAGCATATTTGACTCTCATGATTTTGAAGCAACTAAAGATTAAGATTGTAATCACAGGGGCAGGAGGTTAATTCCTTGTCCTCTTCTTTGTCCTCTTCTTAGCTGTGTGGTCTTTGAGAAGTTGCCTCTTTCATTAAAAAAATAAAAAGAGTAAGGTCTAGGCTATAATCTGTTATTATCCTCCAAGAAATAAAATTCTACAAATCCCATGAAAGTTAAAGGAGTGACCACAATCATAAACTGTAAAAAATATATCAAGGGTTCCACTTGGAATGCACCGACTGTATATTGACAAATAGCAAAATTTAATCTTTCAAATGTTATGTTTAACTCATATGGAATATTATAAGTAAGACACAAATGTTTTTCTTGGCTCACTGGATTATTTGTGCAGCATTCCTTTTTTTCAAATAATTTTTTTCTAATTTTTAAAAAACATAGTCTGCATGATTCAGCAGGTTTCAATCTTATGTTAGGGAATAATGTGCAAATCAAGGAGATAAGACTCATCCTGATCCCAGCACAGTTGTAAACAAGCCAGATAACTTAAGCAAAGGAGTGAGTTTTCATCTGTGTGTTTGAGGTGCATTTCTGTCTTTTGTTGATGACACCAGACACAGCAAAGCATAAAAACAGTCATCTAAAATTAGCAGGGAGCATCATCTTACAATAGAAAAATAATTAGAGATTCACTTACACCATAAAAACAAACAGCCAGACTCAACCATCTGCTGGGGCAGTTAAAGCAAACTTTTAATTATTGGAAGATGCAAATAATTGGGAAAGATAAATCATTACACCTCAATAACAGTACAATGATGACATATTAATCCTCGGCAAGAAGTTCATCAAAATGATATGATGACTAAAGTTTATAATGGAAATAGAGTTTGTTTTAATAGTGAATTGAATTCCTTTCAACATGCCTAGTCAATCATTTCAATACAAAAGATACTAGGAAGAAAATAATGTTATGATACTGAGTTAATGCTTTCTTCTTTTTTTTTTTTTGTTTTTGTTTCAACCTCTTATTGTCAGAGCTCTCCAACCATTATGTGGGTTATATACCCCAACCTCAGATATTTCACCAGGAGGCTAAAAAGGATGCCTGATAAACTACACCAACAATGAGACATTTATATAGATCAGTTCAGTCAGTTCAGTCACTCAGTCATGTCCGACTCTGCGATCCCATGAATCGCAACATGCCAGGCCCCCCTGTCCATCACTAACTCCCAGAGTTTACTCAAACTCATGCCCATTGAGTCGGTGATGCCATCCAGCCATCTCATCCTCTGTCATCCCCTTCTCCTCCTGCCCTCAATCTTTCCCAACATCAGGGTCTTTTCCAATGAGTCAATTCTTCCCATGAGGTGGCCAAAGTACTGGAGTTTCAGTTTCAGCATCAGTCCTTCCAATGAACACCCAGGATTGATCTCCTTTAGGATGAACTGATTGGATCTCCTTGCAGTCCAGGAGACTATCAAGAGTCTTCTCCAACACCACAGTTCAAAAGCATCAATTCTTCAGGGCTCAGCTTTCTTCACAGTCCAACTCTCATAACCATACATGACCACTGGAAAAACCATAGCCTTGACTAGACGGACCGTTATTGGCAAAGTAATATCCATGATTTTTAACATGCTATCCAGGTTGGTCATAACTTTCCTTCCAAGGAGTAAGCGTCTTTTAATTTATATGGATAGAGATATAGATAAAGACATACATGTGGCACTATGAGAGACTGGAAGGTTGTGAAAGAATTCCCAGGATATGTGATTTTGTGCAAGACATTGATGGATGAGGAGGAACTGTTAAGTTTAATGGGAAGAAAGACTTCTGTGGAGGGAATGTCAGAGCCAAGGAACAGAGGGAGTCCTTGGGAAACATGGTCAGCTGGGAAGGCATGGGAGAAAAGATGAAATCAGAAGGAAAGGTTATCATCAATGGATGAGGAAATTCAATATAACATTTACTGAGGCATTTTAACTTTATTCTAAAGATAGCAGTTGTGTGTTTCCTCAGTTATGTCTGACTCTTTGAGACCCCATGGACTGTAGCCAACCAGGTTCCTCTGTCCATGGGATTTTCCAGGCAAGAAACAGTAGTGGGTTGCCATTTCCTTCTCCAGGGGATCTTCCTGACCCAGGAATCAAAACCATGTTCCCTATGTCTCCTACTAAGTGGATTTTCTACCACTGACCCACCTGGGAAATCCCTAAAGATAGTAAGTTACCAAAGATCACATGAAAATGTAGTTGTAAGGGAGGAAAAATGTCTTCCTACCCTCTGAGGTGCTGTGGGTGAACCTAAGAGTTAAAATGACATAAAACATATTAACAGGGATAAAAATTGCCCAAATTTTATCTAATATTTGTGTGTCCACATGGAGTCTTCAAAAGGAATATGAAGACCAAAAAAAAATTGTTAGGCCCAAACAACTTTCTAAATATAGCAGGATAAATTATGGGACTGTGATAAGACAGAACAGCTTGGTTAGGGGAGCAGTAAATTATGGGATGGTGACTAGAAAATATATGGGGGAAATAATATAAATGAGGATTATTTTAATGGGTTGTTTGTTCATATTTTGACTCCCAGTCTTAGTGATAAGAATGCCCTTTTCTTCCTGGTAGAAGAAATGCAACTTTCTCATGGAAAGTTTTATGACCAGCCTTTAATTAGAAAGGGGGAGGTCACAGAGCCTTTCCTGAGCCTGTAATTTCTTAGTTGCCTTCAGCTCAAAATATTCAGTATGCCAAAGCAATGTATTTTGGTATAGCATGCTCTGAATTCCTTCAGAGTTCAAACTACTCCCAAGCATTATTTCAAAACAGCACATATATTAATTGTTTTCATTGTTTTTGCATATAGAATAAAGAAATAAGGTTCAAAGAGATTAAGTTCATTATTACTTATTTACAGCTATTGAAAGTGAGGAGTATCTGCCCCATTCCCTGAACCCAATCTAGTTTATATGATCTCATCATCCACATTCTTAGAAGAAAGCAAATAAATAAAAATGTTTCCTGAAGGTTGTAGGTTGTCTTATGATAGTTATAGGATAAAGCCTAATGAATTTAGAATGGGAAGAAATCTCTTACACCAATCACAGAGACATTTTTAGCTAAGACAATCTAAAATCGCAATTTAGAAAATTTATTTTATCTAAGTATATTCTTAGAATTTGTGTTGTTTTCTCTAGTGCAAATCGTTACCATAAATAGACTATATGTATACACAACACCCCACATCCAAACAACCATGTATAAACACATACTAAACCAGAATTAGAAGTTTACAAGGTTAAGTTTTCCTGTTTATCTATCACTGAGGAAGAAAATATATTATCTGAATATGATACTTTATGAAATAGAGTATAATGAGATCTTAATATTTTTACTTAACTTTTAATTATTTAAAGAATGCTCAATATTAACAGTCAGCCATACATTCATCTTGACAAACGCATCTTAAATTATATGGGAAAAATGTAGATCACAAAAGTAAGATGATATTCCCTATCAAATTTATATGTATCAAAACTCTGTTCACATACAGAGGTATCAGAAACCCAGGCTGATTCTACTGAAAATTTTGTGACTATTTAAAATACTTGAAAACACCTATTATGATATCTGATAAATAATAGCTAATCAATAAAAGTATCTTTCCTTCATTTTTTGATATAATCCATTATCAAAATAAAATGAATTTTCTCTACTTTTGCATATTGGAGGTCCATATTCTGGACATTGCCCCTATCTTTTCTTTCTTTTTTTTTCTTTTGCTATAATATGAAACCAATTTCCTATAATCTCCACTAGTACAAAAATTACCTTCATCTGTTCAATGCTGTATCATCAGCACCCAGACCCATGCTTCGTATGCAACTGCTCAATGAATAACTGTTGAGCAAGTGATTAAACAGCCCCAGGTATGAACGTTAATTGCTGCTTTTAAAGTCTAAAATTGCTTCCAAATGGAATCTCCTAGAGACATAAATGTAAGAGTTTGAAGGATTAAAAAAATGAAAAGGGTCTTACATTTAGATCTTTAATCCATTTTGAGTTTATTTTTGTGTATGGTGTTAGAAAGTGTTCTAGTTTCATTCTTTTACAAGTGGTTGACCAGTTTTCCCAGCACCACTTGTTAAAGAGGTTGTCTTTTTTCCATTGTATATCCTTGCCTCCTTTGTCAAAGATAAGGTGTCCATAGGTTCATGGATTTATCTCTGGGCTTTCTATTCTGTTCCATTGATCTATATTTCTGTCTTTGTGCCAGTACCATACTGTCTTGATGACTGTGGCTTTGTAGTAGAGTCTGAAGTCAGGCAGGTTGATTCCTCCAGTTCCATTCTTCTTTCTCAAGATTATTTTGGCTATTCGAGGTTTTTTGTATTTCCATGCAAATTGTGAAATTCTTTGGTCTAGTTCTGTGAAAAATACCGTTGGTAGCTTGATAGGGATTGCATTGAATCTATAGACTGCTTTGGGTAGAATAGCCATTTTGACAATATTGATTCTTCCAATCCATGAACACGGTATGTTTCTCCATCTGTTTGTGTCCTCTTTGATTTCTTTCATCAGTGTTTTATAGTTTTCTATGTATAGGTCCTTTGTTTCTTTAGGTAGATATACTCCTAAGTATTTTATTCTTTTTGTTGCAATGGTGAATGGTAGAGGAGAACATAGGCAAAACACTCTCCGACATAAATCACAGCAAGATCCTCTATGACCCACCTCCCAGAATATTGGAAATAAAAGCAAAACTAAACAAATGGGACCTAATGAAACTTAAAAGCTTTTGCACTACAAAGGAAACTATAAGCAAGGTGAAAAGACAGCCCTCAGATTGGGAGAAAATAATAGCAAATGAAGCAACAGACAAAGGATTAATCTCAAAAATATACAAGCAACTCCTGCAGCTCAATTCCAGAAAAATAAATGACCCAATCAAAAAATGGGCCAAAGAACTAAACAGACATTTCTCCAAGGAAGACATACAGATGGCTAACAAACACATGAAAAGATGCTCAACATCACTCATTATTAGAGAAATGCAAATCAAAACCACAATGAGGTACCATTACACGCCAGTCAGGATGGCTGCTATCCAAAAGTCTACAAGCAATAAATGCTGGAGAGGCTGTGGAGAAAAGGGAACCCTCTTACACTGTTGGTGGGAATGCAAACTAGTACAGCCGCTATGGAAAACAGTGTGGAGATTTCTTAAAAAACTGGAAATAGAACTGCCATATGACCCAGCAATCCCACTTCTGGGCATACACACTGAGGAAACCAGATCTGAAAGAGACACGTGCACCCCAATGTTCATCGCAGCACTGTTTATAATAGCCAGGACATGGAAGCAACCTAGATGCCCATCAGCAGATGAATGGATAAGGAAGCTGTGGTACATATACACCATGGAATATTACTCAGCCATTAAAAAGAATTCATTTGAACCAGTCCTAATGAGATGGATGAAGCTGGAGCCCATCATACAGAGTGAAGTAAGCCAGAAAGATAAAGAACATTACAGCATACTAACACATATATATGGAATTTAGAAAGGTGATAACGATAACCCTATATGCAAAACAGAAAAAGAGACACAGAAATACAGAACAGACTTTTGAACTTTGTGGGAGAATGTGAGGGTGGGATATTTCAAAAGAACAGCATGTATACTATCTATGGTGAAACAGATCACCAGCCCAGGTGGGATGCATGAGACAAGTGCTCGGGCCTGGTGCACTGGGAAGACCCAGAGGAATCGGGTGGAGAGGGAGGTGGGAGGGGGGATCGGGATTGGGAATACATGTAAATCCATGGCTGATTCATATCAATGTATGACAAAACCCACTGGAATAAAAAAATAAATAAAAAAAAATAAAGAAAATAAAAACACTAATTTGAAAAGATGCAAAAAAAAAAAAAAATTAAAAGGGGAAACAAATGTCCAGAACGTAATATAGCTCCAGCATACAGAAAAGAGGGCTTCTCTGGTGGCTGAGACAGTAGAGGATCTGCCTACAATGCAGGAGACCTGGGTTCAACCCCTGGGTCAGGAAGATCCTCTGGGGAAGGGAACGGTTACAATCCACGGAGTCACAAAGAATCAGATATGACTGAGCAACTAACACACACAGAGAGAAGCCGAAACTACTTGATTTTTGAAATATTCCCAAGACTATTAAGCTTGTTTTGATGTCTTAATATACCTTTTATCTTCTCATAAAAACTGAGCTAAGGAGGAGGGAGTTATAAATTTCAATGCTAGAAATACCTGAGCAACTCAGGGATTAAGCAATAGATGAGAACAATAGTAATAAAAAAACACTAATTGTGATCATTTATCAGATGAGTCTCTGTATGTATTTATTATGAATATAAGAACAATCAACTTGCAAATTATTTAAATTCACACAATTACCTGTATCATAAAAGGAAGGAAATAAATGTTTGGTTATATCTTTTTCAGGTAAAATTTATGTTTTATAATGCAATCACCACAAATATGAACATAATAAACTGATATATTTCACAGCAGTGGTTTCTTTCTAGTCAAAAGATACAATCTAAAAAGCAGTCAATTCTAAAGGCTCAAAAATCATGGTATCTGATTTAAGAGTGGATTACTGGCATAGTGCATATATACCCTCATTCGAATGAGTGTAGAGTTACATGTTAACTTCCAACTGTGTTAATGGGAAACTAAGTACCTGTTTCCACAGAGTGGGGATTACAATTCACTTTCATGTTGAGTACTTATGCTACTTTGAATGTTAGCTACATTGTGGGATAACCAGTAAGAGAAGTAAGATTGTTCAAAGCTGTAGGATGAAAGAGATTTAAAATATAATAAGGAAATACAAATCACAAATAAATAGATGGATTAAATGGCATTTGATGTTTAACAATATATTGAGCAAATGATATTTAATGTCTGAACAACAGAACACATTCTTACTAGATTTTTAAAGGATGGATTAGACAGACTACTATTTATCTCTCTTCAGCTAAGGATGATATCTATAGCATTCAAATTAGAATAAAGTTGTGTGTTTTTCCTTCAACACATGAGATCATCCATAGAAAATCGCAGTTATGATATATTTGGATGATTTATGCTTTGAAGTGATAGTGAGGGTCTGCTATATGTTAGTTATATTTCTTTCAGCCATTTGCCAGTGGAAGATTTTGCCCAAATCTCAGCTTAGGGTGTCTCAGGATAGACCATTCTTCCTCCACTGAGTGTTCCCAAGAGTTCCTGTTTGGGCACTTACATATTTCATTTGGGCCAAGAGTGATTATTGACTCAAATTCTTTGGATGAGGAGCTGATTGGTTATATTTTTATAGTGAACAGAAGACATTCTCATCTTTGGAGCCATTGTTAATTTTTTTTTTTTTTCAGTGTCTTTTTTTTTTTAATTATTTTTTTTTTTCCAGTGGGTTTGTCATACATTGATATGAATCAGCCATGGATTTACATGTATTCCCAATCCCGATCCCCCCTCCCACCTCCCTCTCCACCCGATTCCTCTGGGTCTTCCCAGTGCACCAGGCCCGAGCACTTGTCTCATGCATCCCACCTGGGCTGGTGATCTGTTTCACCATAGATAGTATACATGCTGTTCTTTTGAAATATCCCACCCTCACCTTCTCCCACAGAGTTCAAAAGTCTGTTCTGTATTTCATTGTTAATTTTTTTACAGAGCACTAATGCAGCGTGTCTCTGTAAGGCCTTAGCCTTGTTGCCACTCCTTCTCATCCTGTTATTTCCAACTGCACCCTAACATGGACCACTTCCTCTGGCTGTCAGTTACTTCAGCAAGCATGAAACTCAGAAATCACTGTAAATGGCAAACATTTCCTTCCTCCTTGAACCATACCAAATCTACCTCAAGTCTTGTCAAGTTTTTCTTCTAAATATATACCAGGCACTTCTCTAAATCTGTATCACAATACTCAAGTCAAAGTATCATCATCTTTCACCATGAAAAATTCTCATTTTCTCCCCTTATTCATTTTGGGTTCCCTTTACAGAAGGAGGAGTGATGTCTCTATGATTTCACTATTCTCTGATTCTTCACTGTCCAGCCACAGGGCATTTTTTCACATGTTCTTCCCAGCAGAAACCCTTCTGTCTGCTCCTTATTCATTCATATGCTACTCATTTTCTTAGTCTCTGCTTCAGCTTCCCATGCAAAATTGTTTTTATATATCATGTTTCTTTAGCAGAAGCTTTCAAACATATTATAGGATTCTCATATTTTATAACTTTTAATTTATTGATTAAAGTTTGCAGCAGACATTCTGGTTCATTTTCAACATCTGTGTAATCTATGTATACAGTTTAGGCCAATCATCATAATTCCTTCCCTCTATCCCAATGATGGATAAAAGTACGTATGTATGTATGTATGAGTATACGTTTGTGTGTATATGTGTGTGTATATATATGTACACACACATATACACATACACACACAGATATACACATACACACACACACATACACATACACACACACATATACACATATATACACATATACACAGACATATATACATACACATATACACACACATACATATACACACACATACACACACACACACATAAACCTGGTCTTCCCTGGTGGCTTCAGTGGTCAACAACCCACCTGCCAATGCAGGAAATATGGGTTCAATTCCTGGGTCGAGTAGACCCCCTGGAGAAGGAAATGGCAACCCACTCCAGTGTTCTTGACTGGGAAATACCATGGACAGAGGAGACTGGGGGCTACAGTCCACGGGGTTTCAAGAGAGTCACATATAACTTAGTGACAAAGCAACAACATCTGATCTATGAAATGTAAGCTAAACGCTAAACTGACAGGGGACTTCTGGGAGTCTTAATTTCACTGTCTATAGACAAAATGAGAGACAGTCTTTTCCTTTAGACGCTTGGGGTTTACGTGTAGTCTCTGAAAGTGCATTAGCTTGTATCCAGTTTGAGGATGAAGCCAACACCAAAGGTGGCAGAGTAACATCACTGAGACATTTTATCATTTAACCTCAAACCCTTTCCTACATCTATAATAACAATTTTATGAGCTAATAATTTTCTAATTATTAAACCACTTTGGGATATACAGGTTAAAGCATCTGGCTAGTAGTATCTGCCTCAGTCTTCTACTGTAAGGTTCATGGCAGCAGACCTTACAACTGCTTTTATTCATCACTTTAATACTAGTATCTAGCTTAGTGCCTAGAATATTATTTGTACTCATTGAATTTTAATGGGTAAATGAATACCAACATTTTTTTTTGGAAACAATTCACTGAAACACTGACTTCTTTCCTTCTAGCTGCCTATTTTTATTATTTATGTGGACAGTTTCTTCTGTTTCTCAAAAGGCATAGTTTTACCATGGTCATTTCCCTATGAGTAGGCTATATGTATCTCTGCTTCTCTGAAGTATCATACTTTATATTAGGTAAAATTCTTTTGTCATTATCTGGCCAGACAGAGAACAATAGATATATCATGTCTCTCATTCAAAAAAGATCAGTATTTTATAAATGAAACTATGGATGAGAATTACTGTGAAGCTTTTGAAAAAATATATATGCCTCTGCAGCATCCCTCTAAATTCTGGATTGGGAGGGTTGTTGTGATTTATACACAGGCATGCTTACTTTTTCAGTGCTCCTCCAGGTAATTCTGATATGATATTAGATCCATTGTTCTATACACTAAACTTTGGTAAATTGAACTTAAATTTGCATTAAAACAAATGAAACTATTGTATTAACACTCATTCTAAACATTACGGCTTGAAGAAAGGACACCATTTTTTCTTCAAGAATCAAAAGGTTGCAGAGAAAACATAAACAGGCTTTGTTCTGTTGAGTGTGAGGAAGCAATTATGGATTAATGAGAAGAGTTTCCAAGAAGTTAAATTTTGTTCCACTATACGGAAAAAGATATTCCCCTCATTTGCTTCCTCTTTTCTTGATAATTCATCCTTGATATCTTCTTAGAGATCTGTCCCAGAACTCTCAGCCCATAAGGCATGAGGAGAGAAAATCAAACCTGCACTAAAGGCAGATGTGTGCTTGTTGAAATAAGCCAGAGCACCCCACTTCTTTCTCTAGAATGATGGGCTTAATGACATCCATATGATCTGAATATAGTAAATAATGTTTGAGACAAATTTTGCTAGGAATGCTCAAACAGTGGTTGGCACTCTTTCCTGCAGTTTTTGAAGTGAAGCCAATGTGAGATCCTAAGGCAAGAACAACTATTTTATGAATTTAAAGAAGAAAGCCTCACTGTAAGCAATGAAGCAGAACTGGGAGGCCGTGAGAGAGGAACAGGGGCCCAATGACACTGTTTTTGATCTTTCTATATTCTGCCATGCCTGAAGCCTTTGCACTTTTCATTTAGTTGGGGCAATAAATCACCATTTTATTTAAGGCAGTTTAGATCACATTTTCTGTTATTTGGAGCAGAGTTATAACTTGCCATTAACTGTTACAATAAGGAATAACATTTTAAATTATTAAGCATATTCATAAAGAAGGTAGATCCTTAGTAGGTATCAAGTTTCGAACCATTAAAAAATTCATATTCTAACATTAGGCAGTTACATTAAAGGGATGATTTAAAATGGGCCATGCATCACAATGGGGATTGGTCTTGATGACATTTATCATGCTTGGAAGCCAAGGGGTGATGCCAGGCTGCAGAAAGTCAAAATAAGGAAAAAAAGAATCTTAAGGGGGTGTCCTTTGGCCCTGGGTCACTTGTCTGATTCTGCTGTTGCTAAGAGGCTGTTATAAGTAACAGATACTTAAGGCAAGCACATTATATACCAGCCAATGCTGGCACTCCGTGATCTGAATTGACTGACCTGGTCTGAGTCAACCTGAGACCAAATCCAACTGGCTTACTATCAAGATTGCTCTACAGGCCTAACAGGGTGTGATGCTTCACACGGATAATGCTGGATCAGCAGAAATTACTAATGATTTTGGCAGCTAACAAGTTCTATGAGGTAATAATGAAAACTATAGCTTTAAATAGCCTGGTGGATAAATGCAATGGGCCAGAAGGGAATTGCAATGGGCTCCCTAAACTGTTCTGTTGATGTTACTGAGCAAATATAGCTCCTTGAGTTGTTCTTGTTTCATCAAAATCACGATACTCTTGAGTGTTGGCAAGGAAATATCAGGTAATGAGAATTCAGTGAACATGCCTTTCATCAGCTGAAAATCTTTAATTGTAATTGCAGCATGTAATGGTGTAATTAGTTGTCTAAGTGACAAGATAGGCTCAAATCTTTCCTAGTGTTTTGCAAAAAAGACCATTAAGTTTCCATAAACCTTTCTTCAAATGAAATGAAGGGCAGGTAAAAATGGGAAGGTGTTGATTTTTAACCCCATGAACTGAGCAACCTCACAAATAGAAATGGTAAGAGGTTATATGAATATAAACAAAATAGATTGTCACTAGATAAATGTGGGTTTTAAAGGAGTGGTGGCTGAGCAGTGCAGGAGTGGCCGAGAGGAGATACCCCATGTCCAAGGTAAGAGAAAGCCAAGTAAGACAGTAGGCACTGAGAGGGCATCAGAGGGCAGACCGATTGAAACCACAATCATAGAAAACCAGCCAATCTGATCACAGGACCACAGTTGTGTCTAACTCAATGAAACTAAGCCATGCCTTGTAGGGCCACCCAAGACGGACGGGTCACGGTGGAGAGGTCTGACAGAATGTGGTCCACTGGAGAAGGGAATGGCAAACCACTTCGGTATTCTTGCCTTGAGAACCCCATGAACAGTATGAAAAGGCAAAAAGGACACTGAAAAATGAACTCCCCAGGTTTGTAGGTGCCCAATATGCTACTGGAGATCTGTGGAGAAATAACTCCAGAAAGAATGAAGGGATGGAGCCAAAGCAAAAACAACACCCAGTTGTGGATGGGACCGGTGATAGAAACAACGTCTGATGCTGTAAGAGCAATAGTGCATACGAACCTGGAGTGTTAGGTCCATGAATCAAGGCAAATTGGAAGTGGTCAAACAGGAGATGGCAAGAGTGAATGTTGACATTCTAGGAATCAGCGAACTAAAATGGACTGGAATGGGTTAATTTAACTCAGAGGACCATTATATCTACTACTGTGGGCAGGAATCCCTTAGAAGAAATGGAGTAGCCATCATGGTCAATGAAAGAGTCCGAAATGCAGTACTTGGATGCAATCTCAAAAATGACAGAATGATCTCTGTTTGTTTCCAAGGCAAACCATTCAATATCACGGCAATCCAAGCCTGTGCCCCAACCAGTAATGCTGAAGAAGCTGAAGTTGAACAGTTATATGCAGACCTACAAGACCTCTTAGAACTAACACCCAAAAAAGATGTCCTTTTCATTATAGGGGACTGGAATGCAAAAGTAGGAAGTCAAGAAACACCTGGAGTAACAGGCAAATTTGGCCTTGGAGTACGGAATGAAGCAGGGCAAAGGCTAATAGAGTTTTGCCAAGAGAACGCACTGGTCATAGCAAACACCCTCTTTCAACAACACAAGAGAAGACTCTACACGTGGACATCACCAGATGGTCAACACCGAAATCAGATTGATTATATTCTTTACAGCCAAAGATGGAGAAGCTCTATACAGTCAGCAAAAACAAGACCAGGAGCTGACTGTGGCTCAGATCATGAACTCCTTATTGCCAAATTCAGACTTAAACTGAAGAAAGTAGGGAAAACCACTAGACCATTCAGGTATGATTTAAATAAAATCCCTTATGACTATACAGTGGAAGTCAGAAATAGATTTAAGGGACTAGATCTGATAGAGTGCCTGATGAACTATGGATGGAGGTTTGTGACTTTGTATGGGACATTGGTATCAAGACCATCCCCATGGAAAAGAAATGCAAAAAGGCAAAATGGTTGTCTGAGGAGGCCTTACAAATAGCTGTGATAAAGAGAAGTGAAAAGCAAAGGAGAAAAGGAAAGATATTCCCATTTGAATGCAGAGTTCCAAAGAATAGCAAGGAGAGATAAGAAAGCCTTCCTCAGCGATCAATGCAAAGAAATAGAGGAAAACAACAGAATGGGAAAGACTAGAGATCTCTTCAAGAAAATTAGAGATACTAAGGGAACATTTCATGCAAAGATGGGTTCAATTAAGGACAGAAATGGTATGGACCTAAAAGAAGCAGAAGATACTAAGAAGAGGTGGCAAGAATACACAGAAGAACTGTACAAAAAAGATCTTCATGACCCAGATAATCACGATGGTGTGATCACTCACCTAGACCCAGACATCCTGGAATGTGAAGTCAAGTGGGCCTTAGAAAGCATCACTATGAACAAAGCTAGTAGAGGTGATGGAATTCCAGTTGAGCTATTTCAAATCCTGAAAGATGATGCTGTGAAAGTGCTACACTCAATATGCCAGCAAATTTGGAAAACTCAGCAGTGGCCACAGAACTGGAAAAGGTCAGTTTTCATTCCAGTCCAAAAGAAAGGCAATCACAAAGAATGCTCAAACCAGTGCACAATTGCACTCATCTCACAGGCTAGTAAAGTAATGCTCAAAATTCTCCAAGCCAGGCTTCAGCAATATGTGAACCGTGAACTTCCAGATGTTCAAGCTGGTTTTAGAAAAGGCAGAATAAAAAGAAATCAAATTCCCAACATCTGCTGGATCATCAAAAAAGCAAGAGAGTTCCAGAAAAATATCTATTTCTGCTTTATTGACTATGCCAAAGCCTTTGATTGTGTGGATCACAATAAACTGTTGAAAATTCTGAAAGTGATGGGAGTACCAGACCACCTGACCTGCCTCTTGAGAAACCTGTATGCAGGTCAGGAAGCAACAGTTAGAACCGGACATGGAACAACAGACTGGTTCCAAATAGGAAAAGGAGTACATCAAGGCTATATACTGTCACCCTGCTTATTTAACTTATATGCAGAGTACATCATGAGAAATGGTGAGCTGGAAGAAGCACAAGTTGGAATCAAGATTGCCGGGAGAAATATCAATAACCTCAGATATGCAGATGACACCACCCTTATGACAGAAACTGAAGAGGAACTAAAAAACCTCTTGATGAAAGTGAAAGAGGAGAGTGAAAAAGTTGGCTTGAAGCTTAACATTCAGAAAACTATGATCATGGCATCTGGTCCCATCACTTCATGGGAAATAGATTGGGAAACATGGAAGCAGTGTCAGACTTCATTTTTCTGGGCTCCATATCACTGCAGATGGTGATTGCAGCCATGAAATTAAAAGAGGCTTACTCCTTGGAAGGAAAGTTATGACCAACCTAGACAGCATATTAAAAAGTAGAGACATTACTTTGCCAACAAAGGTCCATCTAGTCAAGGCTATGGTTTTTCCAGTGGTCATGTACGGATGTGAGAGTTGGACTATAAAGAAAGCTGAGCACCAAAGAACTGATGCTTTTGAACTGTGGTGTTGGAGAAGACTCTTGAGAGTCCCTTGGATTGCAAGGAGATCCAACCAGTCCATCCTAAAGGAAATCAGTCCTGAACATTCATTGGAAGGACTAATGTTGAAGTTGAAACTCCAATACTTTAGCCACCTGATGCAAAGAGCTGACTCATTGGAAAAGACCCTGATGCTGGAAAGATTGAAGGCAGGAGGAGAAGGGGATGACAGAGGATGAGATGGTTGGATGTCATCACCGACTCAATCGACATGAGTTTGAGTAAACTCCTGGAGTTGGTGATGGACAGGGAGGCCTGGCGTGCTGCTGTTTACTGGATCACAAAGAGTCAGACATGACTGAGCAACTGAACTGAACTGAGCAGTAAATAAAAGCGGCATGCTTTAGAGACACTCAAATATGTTTACATACATTTAAACACATATACATGTACACATTTATTATTTACTTCTTGTATCCTAGACACAACTTTGCAAGACAGGTCTTACCCCATCTTACACATTTGGTAACTGGGCTTACAGATATGGACCATGCACTTAGGGCTACATAGCTGCGTGCCGCACAAGCATGCGGTATCGCTATAGGACAAAATCTGGGTCTTTGAGACTTCAAAGTCCATTATCTTGTCCCTAGAACTAGCTGCCTTTGACTCTTCAAACTCTTAGAATACAAGTTTTCATATTTCTGTATATATAAGAATTATAGTGAAGTTTATTAAAGTGCGAGTTTCCATACAAGAGAGATTTGAGTTGGAAGGCTATGGAGGAAGCCAAGAAACTTGCAATTTTAAACTAATTCCTCAGGGAATTTTGAGGTAGGCATTCCTCAGAGCATATGGTCTGGAATGTCTTTTGCAGAATTCTGTGTGAGAGAGGCCTGGAGACTCCTATACAAGGAAATCCTATTCTGAGGATTATAAGAGTATCTTGATGACAAAGAGCAATGTGTAAAAATCACAGACTTATATTTAACCAGAACTAGCCACATCAATGTCTCTAGACTTTGCAGAGTTAAACTAAAAAAAAAAAAAAGACACGGGGTCTCAGTCACTAAAATCAAATTGGATTTGTAACACCAGGACTGTTAGGAAAACAGCTTTTTCCTCTGTATCTATTACAGGGGAGATGATTCTTGAATGAACAGGCTGAATACAAGAAAATGTTTTTCTTCATAAAGCTAACAGTGCTCTAGCAACTGTAATTGGTGGTTGGGATAGTATATCTTTCCTTTGTGTTCTCCTTACAAAATTAATCCTATCCTTTCTTTTAGACATATGAGCAAAAATAGAAAGGAGAATAAAACTAACAAAATATATTTTTCTAAACTGAAAGGCTTGAAAAGCTCTACTTGCTTTGTCTATCAAAATGGTATCATTGGAGCACAGCCAAATCCAAATCAGAAGCTATATGAATGATTGTTCTGAGATAATAGTTTCCTTTAGTAAAATATAAAGCTGCTTTTCCCAAAACTCTTATCATGAGTTTCCAAACACAATAAATCCTAGTTTTCTAAAATAGATGTTTCATTTCGGAATCAATTTTGCCTTAATTTTACCACTGTCTGCTCAAGAATTATATCAGAGAAACTCATATGCCTTTCAATATGAGTGTGTAAATTCTACTGTCTACTTAGTAATTCTGCCAAAGTCACTCATTTTAACAGGAGGATGTATGTATCACAAAGGTTTGGTTTTCAGACTGCTTCTCCTTCAAAGTTTTTTTCTCTTTTTTTCCTAAATAAATGTAAGCATTCTGCTTTGTTCAAGAAACACAAATGAGTTATTGGAAATTTTACTCATAAAATATTTACATAGATCTATCTGGCTGGCAGAAAGTATGTATTGTTTTAGCCATACTTAACTCTCCTGACATTTTGGATTTACCTTGTGTAGGAAAGGGGAATGTTTCAAGCAGTGAAGAATGGATGAAACTGAGAAGGAAAAAGAAGGAGGTTAGGGAACAGCAAAGCTTTTTTTTGCTTTGTCTGAGCTATTCTGTTAGTTGATTTAACACAGCAGAAATCAAATATCCAGGACGCTCATTCATGATTCTAGTGCAATCTCTGCTTCTATGCTTCAGTTGTTCTACTCAGAGAATTATAATTTTAAATTATTTGGTCTGAATAAAAACTTAAAAGCCAGTTAAAACAACATTCTCTATCTTGCATTTCAGCTGTGGAGTAATGAAAATAATGAATATAGCTTTCTGTAAAATTGGGTTTGAATCTTGACTCTTTCACTGTGAGAGTTTGGGTGAGTTACTTAACTTCACTGAAACCTTAGCCTTTCTCTTCTCCAAGGGATCTTCCCAACCCAGGGATTGAACCGAAGCCTCCCACATTGCAGGCAGATTCTTTACCAGCTAAGTCACAAGGGAAGCCCAAGAATACTGGAGTGGGTAGCCTATCCCTTCTGCAGCAGATCTTCCTGACCCAGGAATCAAACTGGGGTCTTCTGCACTGCAGGCGGATTCTTTACCAACTGAGCTATTAGGGAAGCCCCAACCTAGAAGAAATAGACAAATTTTTAGAAAGGCACAATCTCTCAAGTCTTAACCAGCAAAAATAGAAAATATGAACAGATCAATTACCAGTAATGAAACAGAATCAGTAAGTTAAAAACTTGCAACAAACAAAAGCCTAGGACCAGATGGTTTCACAGATGAATTTTACCAAATATTTAGAGAAGAGTTATTAATAACACCTATCCTTTTGAAACTACTCCAAAAAGTTGCAGAGAGCTACACTTCCAAACTCATTCTATGATACTAGCTTCACCCTGATACTAAAATCAGACAAAGATACCACAAAAAAGAAAACTATAGGCCAGTATTACTGATTAACAATCAATGAGGATGCAAAGATCCTCAACAAAATACCCACAAACTGAATTCAATAAGAGTTAAGAGAATAAAACACCATAAGCAAACGGAATTTATCCCAGGGGTACAGGATTTTTCAATATCCAAAAGCCAATTAATGTGATATACCACATGAACAAATTGAAATAGGAAAACTGTATGATTATCTTAGTAAATGCAAAGTTCTTTTAATAAAATTCAACATCCATTTATAAAAATTTCTCCATAAAGTGGTCATAGATATAACATATATCAACATAATAATGGTCATTTAAGACAAACTTGGGCTTCCCAGGTGGCACTAGTTCTAAAGAACCCATCTACCAATGCAGGAGACATGAGACTCGGGTTCAATCCCTGAGTCAGGAAGATCCCTTGGAGGAGGATCTGGCAACCCACTCCAGTATTCTTGCCTGGAAAATCCCATGGACAGAGGAGATTGGTGGGCTACAGTCCATGAGGTCACAAAGAGTCAGACTCGACTGAAGCAACTTAGCACATCACAGCACAAGGCAAACTCACAGCTAACATCATCCTTGAAGGTGAAAAGCTGAAACATTTGCTCTAAGAGCAGGAATAAGACAAGGATATCCACACTTGCCTCTTTAGTCAGCATAGTTTTGAAAAACCTAGCCATAGCAATCGGAGAAAATGAGGAGTATAACGAAACCAAATTGGAAAGGAAAGAGTAAAAATGTCATTGTTTGCATATGACATGATACTAGACACAGAAAATTCTAAAGATGTCACCAGAAGACTACGATAGCTCATCAGTGAATTTGGTACAGTTCCAGGATACAAAGCTGATATACAGAGATCACTTACACTTCTATACACTAGCAAGAGAAATTAAGGAAATATTCCCATTTATTATCTAGTCATAAAATATGAAATACATAGAAGTAAACCAACCTAAGGAGGCAAAAAGATCTGGACTCCAAAAACTTTAAGACATTAATGAAATAAATGGAAGGCAACACAAACAGCTGTAAAAATACACCATATTCTTAGATGGGAAGAGTCAACATTGTTAAAATGATCATACCACACAAGGTGACCTACAAATTAAATTCAATCTCTATGGAGGGAGGTGGGGGGGAGCGGATCGGGATGGGGAATACGTGTAAATCCATGGCTGATTCATGTCAATGTATGGCAAAAACCACTACAATATTGTAAAGTAATTAGCCTCCAACTAATAAAAATAAATGGAAAAAAAAAGAAAAGGAAAGAATCACATATTAAAAAAAAATACATTGTTCACAGAGATAGAAAAATAAATTTAAAGTTTGCATTGAAACACATAAGACCCGAATAGCCAAATAACTTTAGCAAGAAGAATGGAGCTGAGGGCATCATTCACCTTGACTTCAGACTAAACTACCAAGCTATAGCAATCAAAACACTATGGGGCTGGTACAAAACCAAACACATAGATCAATGGAATAAGATAGAAAACCCAGATATAAACCTATATATTTACAGTTAACCTACTACATAGGAGACAAATATAGTCAGTGGAGAAAAGAAAGTCTTTTCAGTAAGTGGTGCTAGGAAAACTGAACAGCTACATGTAAGAGAATGAAATTGGAACATCCCCTAATAACATATATAAAAAAAAAAAATCTCAAAATGAATTAAAGACCTAAATGGAAAACCAGATACTGTAAAACTCCTAGACAATAACATAGGCAGGAAGCTCTTTGTCATAAATCATAGTAACATGTTTTTGGATGTTTCCTAATGCAAAATAAAAATAAAAATTAACAAATGAGACCTAATTAAACTTAAAAGCTTTTGCACAGCAAAGGAAAACATCAACAAAATGAAGCGACAATCTACTGAATGGGAAAAAATACTTGCAAATGATATGACAGATAAAGGATTAATATTTAACATATAAATAGCTCATACAAATCAACATTAAATTTAAAAATGGGCAGAACAAATGAATAGACAAAAAGGGCATACAAATAGCTAACAGGCACATGAAGAAAATGCTCAACATTGCTAATCATTAGGTAAATGAAAATCCAAACCACCTCACACCCATCAGAATGGCTCTCTTTAAAAAGAAAATGAGTTAAAAATCTTGGCAAGGATGTGAAGAAAAAGAAAACAGATTATTAGTGGGAATGTAAACTGATGCAGCCACTGTGGAAGACAGTATGAAGATTTCTCAAAGAAACTAAAAATGGAACTATCATATAACCCAGCAATGCCACTCCTGGGTATATATCTGAAAATAACTAATTTGAAAAGATGCTTCCACCTCAATGTTCATAGCAGGATTATTCTAATTGTAAAGATATAGAAATATTATTTATTTGCTTGAAAAAAAGCAAATAGTTAAAATATTTCTTATTTAACTTTTCAGTACTTAATCTTGAGAATCTAAGCTATATTATATTCTAGGGTTTTGGGCATCTTCAAAAGGTGCTACAATAAGGATAAACTCTAGAATCAGACCAGCTGGATTTCCCCCATCTCTTGCTTTTTTTCATTTTTTTGAATGATATGTTCTTTCCTTTTTATTATGTCATTTTCCCCTCTATTTTTTTTGGAAGTTATAATCTTCATGTCTAATCTTTATAATCTTCATGTCTAATCCTTGCTATTTTATCATTCAAGTTTACCTTTCTCTTTAACAATACAAATAAAATAAAGTATAAAGTATTTTAATGCTAACAACTTCTGTCAAATTTACATGCAAGTTTTGGGCAGCATTTTCATCTATACTGTTTCCCTCTCCATAGATGAGACATTGTTATTGCTGCTGGTACAAGTAGTGTTTTGTGTTAGTTTAGAATACACTTCATGTTTATTTATATTTAGAGACATATTCACAATTATATTTATTTACCAACAGCTTTCCATTTTACATCTTCCATCTAGGATAACATTTATTCTGCCAAAATTACTTATTTTGAATTTCATTTACCAAGGGTCTATTGGTGGTAAGCTTAATATTTATCTTATTTTTAATCTTTCAATATCTTTATTGTGCCTCTGGCTACTGGGTATAATTTTATTGATAATTAACATAATTTTACATAATTTTACTGGATACTATTAGGGCCTAGAATTCTATCTTAGATTTTGGTTCATGTACATTTGTGTGAGTGTGTGTATGTTTATGTTGCTCAGTAAATTTAAGACACAAATCTACTGTCTCCCAATTTCCATTGTTGGAAAATTTTGAATAATTGAATAGAATAACTTTCAGTCATTTGAAGGAAATCTGCCTGTTTCTTCTGCCAATAATTAAGATCTCTTTTAATTTTTCTGCTGATTTACATGCATGTCTGGATGCAACTTGCTCTTTATATGATTCTGCTTTGTTATTTTTAAGCTTGGGTTAAATATGCAGTTTTCCAAAGAACATTTACGCTTACTTGTCCCAGTTTCATATGTATACTCCCTATACAAGACCCCTTTAAATTATTTTTCCATATAATATGAAAATGGGCCAAAAACCAAATTTAGCTTGTGATCATAAATTCTCATTGGAGACCTGTCTTTCCCTTTATCTGATGCCAAGATCAGGATATGTTAAGCTTTCGCCCAGGAACTCTGTGAGCAATGGGTTTACTTCTTATTCACCCTCATTGTGAGAGAGTCTTGGCTTAGCTTAGCACATTTCCTGTTAACCTCCACATCATGGGCATGCCCTAGATTTTAAATCTTTTCCGCCATCCCCCAAGAAATCAAAACTGGAAGCTCAAACCGTGGGCTCCTGAAACTCTCTTGACAACCACTTCAGTTCTCAAGAGCACCTACAGCCATGGTGTGTCCTCTGCATATTCCTTCATTTCAGAACAAAATTTACTTTGCAACGAAACTGTAATGTATATACTCGAGCAGTTATTTTTTCCCTGACTCCCTCACCCTCTTGTGAGATTTGGATTTTTGTTTTTCTGACAGTTATTATGTTGCTTCTGAAAGAATTGTTATATATGTAGTTAATAAATGTATGTTTATATATTTAATAATGTAGTTTGGGTAAGTCACTGAGATGTAGATATTTAGAGGTAGAAAATATTTTAGAGATTACCCAGATCTAACAACATCTGGGCAATGCAGAGACTTGCCTAGTTATGCATGGTGACAGTTGGGACTTGAATTCAATATTGCTTGAATTTATTAATGAGGTCAATTTTATGTTCTGTATAAAGCAAACCCAAAATATAAAGATATATCTGCTATATTTTCTTTTTCACATTTCTAAACTTTTTTTGAAACAAAAATTCAAACTAAACAAATAGTCCAAACCCTCAAATGAGCTGTTGGTAGGAAATAGAAAAATGAAATCCATCAGAGAGGTGTTAGCTAAAATAGCTACAAAAGATGCAAAGTTCAGGTAACAGTGAAGACTAGCAGCAGCAAGCAGGTTCACTAAGGAAGCAAACATCACAGGGAGTGTCTGCATTTCTGACCAGTCAAATGATGGGGCCTAGGTGATATAGGTTTGAATTTTCCAAGTCCAAAGAATGAGCCAGGGGAATTGGGCAAGGGTTTAAAAGGCAGTAAACAAGCCAAGACTGAAATGTTATCCAGGGCCTAAAAATAAGTAAATTGAAACTATATACCCTACAGTCATGTATCAAGAATTGTCAAGAAGACTCATTTTATATATTTTGATCCATTATATATTAATAGAATACACCAGAATCCCAATATTGCTTATTTCCATTGTATAAGCAAAACTACTTCTAGAACACAGCAATTCATTCTCATACTACATATTCACTGTGAGGCAAACAAAAAAGAATATGCAATATATCTCAAAATTAGCAAAGTTTAGAGAAGAATGTTAATGGCAGCAATGATAATAAACTGCTTAAATTCAATAGCACTCATTTACCCATAAATATATGGAATAGAAACTTAGTGAACTGACTGCATGATCTTAATGTGGGAAAGAATTTTATAAGCAAAAATCATGAAGAAAAAATTGATAGATCAGTCTACATTCAAAATAAGCAAAGGAAAAAATCAAGATGTATTAACATATTCATTCTAGTTTTAGTGAGACTAAATCACGTCACAACCACAGATAGCTAAAATATTGCTCATATTAACTGTCATTGTATATGAAATTCTTAAAAGCAGAGGTACTGTTATATATTACTTACATAAAATTACAATGTATTTACCTGATTTTTCTATTAGTATTACTGTCAAAATATAATATTCCAGATTTAGGATTGGCTTGAAAAACTAATAAATGACTTTGCATTTTATTCCGTAACTTATGTCTTTATTTTTTTCTATTTTTTAAAGTAAAACTGATAAGTTCAGAGTATATGTATTAAAGTTTAGATATGTGGTAGTATATTGTGTTTCCTTTAGGAAAAGACATAGTAGGGAGGATTGAAATAGTGTGCCTATTTTACGTTTCTGATCAGCACTGTGAGATTTATTATACTCACATGGTTCTAAAGAACAGTCTCCTACACCTAGTAGCTGATTAGCTGAACCACCCATATGTCACCACGTTGTTCTGAATAAGTTCTGGAAGTTAAGTGTTAAAACACTTGTTAGTTTGACTTTACTCTACTCCGGATAACATAATATTATTTTTCTTTTTTAATCAAAAATATTAACTGTGCATGAGTGTTAAGTCGCTTCAGTCACATCCGACTCTTCGCAGCACTATGGACTGAAACCCACTAGCCTCCTCTGTCTATGGGATTCTCCAGAGAAGAACACTGGAGTGGGTTGCCATGCTCCCCTCCAGGGGATCTTCCTGACCCAGGGATTGAACCCGCATCTCCTGTGGCTCCTGCATTGCAGGCAGATTCTTTACCACTGGCTGGGGAAGCCCAAATATTCACTACTTTTGTCAAAACATTTGGTAGTTTTGATGTAACATTCAGTGAATTCATTCAGTGCATGCAGTATATTCATCAAGAAAACCAAAGAAATGCAAATCAAAATAAGATGCAACTTTTCAGCCATAATATTAGCAAAACAGCAGCAGAGTTGCTCATAAATAATCTTCTAAGTGTTAATCTTCCTGATGAGTATGTTCTGGGGTACCTTCTCTTCATAAACTTTCTATAGAAACCTGACCTCATACATTCATAATGGAATTTATGTATCAGTTTTATATCTCTGAATGAGAATCTGCTTCTAAAATTTAAACTTACAGTCCCAGATGAGAGATAACTGGTAGCTCTCAGATATACCTCAACATTCAACTAGTTCCACATGAAACATCCTCTTTATTCACAAATTTTTGATTTCTCCCTTTCCATAAATATCTATAGCAAATTTAGTTCTATCATTTACATTTTCTTTACCTACCATCTTTGTTGTTGCCAACAGGTTTTTTTAAACTTTTTATTTTATATTGGTGCATAGCCAATTAACAATGTTGGGGTAGGTTCTGGAGGACAGCAAGGGACTCAACCATACATATGCATGTATCCATTCTCCCCCAAACTCCCCTCCCTTCCAGGCTGCCATATAACATTGATCAGTTTCCTGTGCTATAGAGTGGCATCTTGTTGGTTATCCATTTTAAATATACAGCAGTATGTACATGTCCCAAGCTTTTCTATCACTTTGCCCTTTTTCTCCCTGCTCCTTCTGCCAACCTGATTTGTCGCTCCAGTTCTTTCACTTCCTCCTTTTCTATTTTCACATAACAATAAGCATGAGATACCTAAAGAATGATATTTGTCCTGCTAACTTTGATATTTAATCATATGGTTTTTTTCTTTTGGATGAAGAGAATTCTTTTTTAGTCTAACAAGCTGGGTGTTGAATGGTAAATACTAATTTTCCAAGCAGAGAATGAAGAACAACTTTTCCAAAATATAGTATTGTACAAGGAGAAGCACATTATACTTAAATACTAAAGATACATTTCCTGTATCATTAGAAGATACAAAACATGTTTGAAGCAGTGATTTCTTAGTAAGCAGGTATTTTGTACAAATTGTTGACTCTACCTGGAATTAGAATTAGAAGGGCTAGCAGGAGTCCTTGCTGTGCTATATGTTAACTGAATGAGTATTTCAATACTGTTTAACAACCTTAAAATATTTGCAGCCTCATTTGTAAATTGTAAATAATAATGTGTAATCTGTGAAATAAGAATCTAATATATAATAATATAACAAAAACCTATCAAAATAAAGAGAAAGTAAGAAAAAATATAATTCCATTTAAGACAGCATCAAAAATAATAAATTACCTAGGAAAAACAGTTAACCATGGAGGTGAAAGACTTGTATGCTGAAAACTATAAAAATAGTGATGAAGGAAACTGAAAATAATATAAAGAAATGGAAAGCTATCCCAAGCTCTTGGACTGGAAGAATTAATTTTGTTAAAATTTCCATACTACTCAAAGCAGTCTATAGACTTGATACAATTCCTGTCAAAATACTCATGACCTTTCTCATAGAACTAGAGCAAACAATCTTAAAATTTTTATGGAACTACAGAGGCACTAGTGGTAAAGAAACCACCAGCCAATGAAGGAGACATGAGAACTGGGTTCGATCCCTCTGTGGGAAAGATTCCCCTGGAGAAGGGTATGGCAACCCACTCCAATATTCTTGACTGGCGAATCCTTTGGCAGAGGAGCCTGATAGGCTACAGTACATAGGGTCACAAAGATTTGGATATGACTGAAGCAACTTGGCATGCACAAAAGACTCATATTTGTCAAAGTGATCTTGAGAAAAAAAGAACAAAGTAGAAGTATCATACCAGCCTTCAGACTACACTACAAAGCTGTAGTAATCAAAACTAGATGGTACCAGCACAAAAACAGACACATATATCAGGGAAATAGAATAAAGGTTCAGAAATAAATTTATGCTTATATGCTCAATTAATCTCAAAAGAAGGAAGGGAGGAAAAAAGATATAATTGGTACTGGGAAAACTGGATGGTGAGTACTTGTAGAATAATGAAATGAGAACATTTCCTCATATCACATTAACAAAATTAAGTGGATTAAAAACCTAAATGTAAGTCCTGAAACCATAAAACTCCTAGGATAGAACATAGGAAGAACAAGAACAGTCTTTGACATTAATCATAGCAGTATGCTTTTGGATCTGTCTCCTAAGGCAAAAGAAATAAAGGCAAAAATAAACAAGTGAGACCTAATTAAATCCACAAGAAATGGAAACCAATGATGAAACAAAAATAAAACCTACTGAATGGAAGAAAATGCATGTATGATATGACCAGAAAAGGGTTAATACCCCAAATTTTAACCCGGCTTCCCTGGCGACTCAGTGGTAAAGAATCTGCTTGCCAACGCGGGAGATGAAAGTTTGATCCCTGGGTCCAGAAGACTCACTGAAGAAGGAAATAGCAACCCACTCCAGTATTCTTGCTGGGAAATTCCAAGGACAGAGGGATTGAAGGGCTACAGTCCATGGGGTCACAAAACAATCAGACACAACTTTAGTGACTAAACACAACAAACATCCAAAATGAATAAATAGTTCATACCACTCAATATATCTTTTTAAAGCCTGATTAAAATTGGGCAGAATGTCCCAATAGATACTTTTCTAAAGATGAAACAAAGATGACTGACACATGAAAAGATGTTCAGCATCGCTAATCATCAGGGAAATGCAAATCAAAACCACAATGAGATATCACCTTATACTTGTCAGAATGGCTATCATCAAAAATAACACAAATAAGAAATGTTGGCAAGGATATGGAGAAAAGGAAATACTCATATACTGTTAGTTGGAATGTACATTTGTGTACTTAGTATGGAAAACAGTATGGAGGTTCCTCAAAACACAAAAAATAGAACTAGCGTATGATCCAGCAGCTCCACTCTTAGGTATATATTTGGAAAAAGATTAACCTACTAATTTGAAAAGATACAGGTACCACAATGTTCACAGAAGTATTATTTACAATAGCCAAGATACAGAAGGAAACCAAATACTCATCAACATATGAATGGATAGAATAGATATGGATATTTACACAATGAAATATTATTTATCTACAAAAATGAATTTCTGCCACCTACAACAACATGGATGGACCTAGAGATCATTATGCTTAGTGAAAAAAGTCAGACACAGAAAGATAAATGCAGTTATGTTATCACTAATGTAAGGAATCTATTAAGTAAAACAGATTAATATATTGATATATAACAAGACAGAAACAGATTCACACATAAAGAAAACAAGCAAGTTGTTATCAGTGGGGAGAAGAAAGGCAGAGGAACAATATAGCAGGATGGGATTAACAGTTAAAAACCACTATGCACAAAATAGATAAGCACCAGAAACATATTGTACAGCACAGGGAAATACAACCATTATTTTCTAATACATCTAAATGAAGTATACTCTTTAAATGTATTGAATATCATGTTGTACTGCTGAAACTAATTTGGTAAATCTACTGCAATAACAAATTTAGAAAAATATTGTACCTTTATTTATACATATACATAGACAAAACCAGCCTCAAATTTCTATCATAATTGGGCATTCCAGTAGGCTGCTTATCTGTTTTCATATTTAGAAACTATACTGAACATCATGAGAAAATTATTACTCAAATACCATGTTATAAATCAGTGGCAGGAAGAAGCAATCCAAATAAAAGCCTTGAAATGGTTTGCTTATAGACAGCAAGACCAGCACTGAAAATTAGTGTTTCAGACATTGACAGCATTTTACTCTTTGATACACTTCAGGGTCTCCTTCCCCTAAAGGTATTCAGTTTTGATAGATGATTAACAAAGGACACACATGGTATCTGAAGTAATAAAGACAAATTAGACTCTTCTTCTTGCTCCTTTATAAAAGTCTTGAAATCTCTTACTATTTTCAATAGAAGACTTATTTAAATGGTGCTTTTGGTCATTTTTACCACATATGAACTTTTTTTCTTTTGCTTTGATGTAGTGAAGATATTACAGACCTCACTAAGAACATGATGAAAGGAGGGTTAAGGTTACAAAATTGAAATCTTACAAGGCCACTCTCTTAGATCAAAGACTTCAGCTGAAAATAATGGACTGGGTTCTGATAACTCATTCTTACAAAGTATACTCTTTTTATTCAACCCTAGGCTACATTATAATGCTTCTTCAATATCATGTAATGGGCAGGTGATCATACTGAAAGACTTAAATAAGCCTATTGTCTCTTAATATTTTTAGTAAGAACTTATAGAAATACTGAAGTATGGCATGCATAATTTCATGAGCAGTAACAAGTTTTATACTCTTGTTTAATCCTTGAATAAGTAATGATTTCAGTATGAGAAATATGTAAATTATATTTATACACATATCTAAGTACATACTTGCAAATATCAATAAATTATACACACATACATTAAGCATAAGCAGTTCATGACAACATTACATTTAACTGGTAATTACTTATCTATTATAAACACTTCTAAGAACACATAAAAACAGTACCTGAGCATTCTAAATAAATTGTGCAAAATCATTTCAATAAAGAAAATAAATATTATTCATAGAAAGTTCTTCATCTTCAAGTTTGGAGATCTACTTCTTCTTGTCTTCTACAGTAGGTTAAAATAATATGATCATGAGATTGGTTAGAAGCAGCTACTACATCAAAAGCAATACAATGTCAACTGAGATCTATATATGCATGTAGCATGCACATACACATCTCAGACTTGCTTGACAAGTTTATGTGCCCCTAGGTGTTCATTCGTGTCCAACTCTTTGCAACCCCATGTACTATAGCCCTCCAGGCTACTCTGTCCATGGGGATTCTCCAGGCAAGAATACTAGAGTGGGTTACCATACCCTCCTCCAGGGGATCTTCCCAACCCACGGATCGAACCCAGGCCTTCCGCATTGCAGGCAGATTCTTTACCATCTGAGCCACCAGGGAAGCCCTGACAAGTTATGAGTAACTTACCCTCTTTAAGAAATACTGAAAGCATCCCTATAATGGAGTCTAACATAAAAGTTGGTCGTAGCAATGACTTCAAGAAACTTTTAAATGATTTCATCCAGTTGGCATTATTAAAAGAGTATGGGCAAGTTATATTTAAGAATAACCCTTTTCCACAAAGCGAACTATTTTTTGAACTGAAGATTGCATGTAAATTATAGTTATCTGAAAAGGTTGTATAGGCCCCTTTGAGATAGGGATGATATTTATTCTAAACCTAATTGTCTTTAAGTATGGATCATAAAAATCATTCTATAATATTAGCATAAGATTTTATGATCAAAAGAATCAGAAGACAAGCCATAGACTGGGAGAAATTATTTGCAAAAGACACATTTCATAAAAGATTGTTATCCAAAACATAAAAAAATACTCCTTAAAATCAATAATAAAATACACAACCCAATTAAAAAATTACCAATACATCTGAATCAATGCCTAATGAAAAAAGACATACAGATTGAAAACAGGCACGTGAAATGATGTTCAACATATGTCATTAGGAAATTCAAATTAAAACAATGAAATGCCACTACAAACATAGTAGAATGGTAAAAATGCAAAATGTTAAATCACCAAATGTTGGCTAGAGTATAAAGCAACAGGAATTCTTATTCACTGTTGGTGAAAATGCAAAATGGTATAGCCACTTTGGAAGACAATTTGCCAGTTTCTTACAAAGCTAAATACAGTCTTATTGTAAGATCCAACAACCAAACACCTTGATATTTACTTAATTCAGTTCAGTTGCTTAGTCATGTCTGACTCTTTACGACCCCATGGACTGCAGCACACCAGGCCTCCCTGTCCATCACCAACTCTCGGAGCTTGCTCAAACTCATGTCCATCAAGAAGGTGATGCCATCCAACCATCTCATCCTCTGTCGTCCCCTTCTCCTCCTGCCATCAATCTTTCTCAGCAATTTCCCCCCCAGATATTTACCTAAATTATATGAAAAACTATGTCCATATAAAAACCTGGACACAGCAATTTAAAGCAACTTCACTTACAATTGCCAAAACTAAGAGGCAACCAAGACCTTCCTCAGTAAGTGAATAGGTAAAATAACTATGGTATATTCATAGAATAGAATGTTATTCAACACTAAAAATAAATAGCCATCAAGCCATGAAATGACTGGCAGGAATCTTAAAAACAAATTATTAAATGAAGAAATACAAAGTGACAAGGCTGCCTAATATATTATTCCAATGACATAACACTCTGGAAAAGCCCAAACTTTAGAGATAGTTAAAATATCAGTAGTTGCCAGGGGCTTACGGGGAGTAAGGAATAAACAGGTAGAACACAGAAAAAAATTTATAGCAGTGAAAGTATTCTATATACATTAATGGTGGATATATGTCATTAAACATTTGTCAAAAGCCATGGAATGTACAATTCACAGTAAACTATTGAGTTAGGATGGTAATGGTCTGTCAATGTAGGTTTATCACTTGTAACACATGTAGCACTCTTGTGAAGGAGACGTACTACTTTGGCATTTAGGCTTTTCCATAACATCTTAGGAGAAAACCTCAATGACCTTTTTGGCCAATCCAATAGATAGTAGGAGACCTTGTGGGTTTAAGGAGGCAGAGCACGTGTAGAAACTATCTGTACTGTCCTCTCATTTTGCAGTGAATCTAAATATTCTTTAAGAAAATACAATCTATCATGTTAAAAAACTTAAATGAGAAAATTATACCAAGAATTTAGCACCATGTCTGGTGCCTAGTATGTACTCAATAGCAGTTGCTTTGACTCATCAATAATGTTGAATCCCAAATACCTAGAAGATAGCCTGACATATAAAAAATAGGTGCTTGGAAAATAATTTGGCTAAATGAATGAATAAAATACCTATTCTTCCAGCTGTGTAATGTAAGAAGAAAGAAAATGAAATAAAGTCTATCATCATTATAATACAAACTGATAAATTATCTATGATTTCAAATGTATGCTGTCCAGAAAATAATCAACCAAAGTTTCACGTTGCTGATAACTTCATTCTTTCCTTTTAATCGGCAGATTTTTTTTTTTCCCTCCTAACAATACAAGGTGAAAGACATATAAAGCATACGTTCACTTGTGACCACAGGCTTGCACCACTGCAACAAACCAATGAAAGGGAATCATCTTCCCTGCGGCAGTGGTTGCTGCAACATGCTTTAAAGTAAAGCAAACTACAAACCTTCCACAAGGCACTTAATTAGGCAGTGCTGCATGATATGGTAGGACACTTATCCTTGACCTAAAGAGAAGATGGGACCCGAAAGCCCTTACATATTTAATCCAGGCAGGAAGAACTCATTTTTACTTTTATGCTTAATTTCCTTTGGAACCTTGACAAATTATTTGCTTCCAGAATAAATTCCAGCCAGCAATGTGTGCGTTTTTTTTTTTTTTTTTTTGTGAGATCACATCAAATTCTCTACATGTTACAGGTGCTATGTTTTTATTGATATTTAATGACCATAACGGGCTTCCCTGGTGGCCCAGTAGTAAAGTACCCACCTGACAATGCTGGGTTTGATCCCTGGGTAGTAAGATTCATGGAGAAGGAAATGGCAACCCACTCCAGTGCTCTTGCTGGGAAATCCCATGGACAGATGAGCCTGAAGAGCTACAGTCCATGGGGTTGCAAAAGAGACATAACTTGGCAACTAAACCACAACAACGACTGTAATATCCATATTATTTAAAGGAAACACTTACTGACCAAATGAGAATATCCAAGGCAATGAATGAATCTGGTCCCAAGTGCTTTTTGAAATAGTTCAATTAAATTTAAACTATGGATGTTTGTCTTTCAGTTGTTTAGCCTGTTAGGTGCCTGTTAGGTGCTAAGGATATATGCACACTTCAAAAGAATTCACCTAATTAATAACCAGTGAAAGGAGAATGAAAGCAGACAGTTTACAGAAGTAGCTGGGTACAAGAACCTAAATATTTTGGAGTTTATCAAGTCAAACTGGAAGACACTGGAGGGTTTAGAGTGACATGATTTGATTCATATATTAATAGTATCATTTTGCCTCTGGAGAACAGTCAATAGGGAGGCAAGGATAGAATCAAATTCGCTAGCAATGAGACAAGTTAAAAGGTTCTTTCAGTATCCAAGCATGAGGTTATGGTGTCCTGGGTGGCTGGACAATTGAGATGGTAAGGATGGTGGAGTCTTTTTTTTTTTTCTTTTTTTTTAAATTTTTTATTAGTTGGAGGCTAATTACTTCACAACATTTCAGTGGGTTTTGTCATACATTGATATGAATCAGCCATAGATTTACACGTATTCCCCATCCCGATTCCCCCTCCCACCTCCCTCTCCACCCGATTCCTCTGGGTCTTCCCAGTGCACCAGGCCCGAGCACTTGTCTCATGCATCCCACCTGGGCTTGGGATCTGTTTCACCATAGATAGTATACATGCTGTTCTTTTGAAATATCCCACCCTCACATTCTCCCACAGAGTTCAATAGTCTGTTCTGTATTTCTGTGTCTCTTTTTCTGTTTTGCATATAGGGTTATCGTTACCATCTTTCTAAATTCCATATATATGCATTAGTATGCTGTAATGTTCTTTATCTTTCTGGCTTACTTCACTCTGTATAAGGGGCTCCAGTTTCATCCATCTCATTAGGACTGGTTCAAATGAATTCTTTTTAACGGCTGAGTAATATTCCATGGTGTACATGTACCACAGCTTCCTTATCCATTCATCTGCTGATGGGCATCTAGGTTGCTTCCATGTCCTGGCTATTATAAACAGTGCTGCGATGAACATTGGGGTGCACGTGTCTCTTTCAGATCTGGTTTCCTCAGTGTGTATGCCCAGAAGTGGGATTGCTGGGTCATATGGCAGTTCTATTTCCAGTTTTTTAAGAAATCTCCACACTGTTTTCCATAGCGGCTGTACTAGTTTGCATTCCCACCAACAGTGTAAGAGGGTTCCCTTTTCTCCACACCCTCTCCAGCATTTATTGCTTGTAGACTTTTGGATAGCAGCCATCCTGACTGGCGTGTAATGGTACCTCATTGTGGTTTTGATTTGCATTTCTCTAATAATGAGTGATGTTGAGCATCTTTTCATGTGTTTGTTAGCCATCTGTATGTCTTCTTTGGAGAAATGTCTGTTTAGTTCTTTGGCCCATTTTTGAATTGGGTCATTTATTTTTCTGGAATTGAGCTTCAGGAGTTGCTTGTATATTTTTGAGATTAATCCTTTGTCTGTTGCTTCATTTGCTATTATTTTCTCCCAATCTGAGGGCTGTCTTTTCACCTTACTTATAGTTTCCTTTGTAGTGCAAAAGCTTTTAAGTTTCATTAGGTCCCATTTGTTTATTTTTGCTTTTATTTCCAATATTCTGGGAGGTGGGTCACAGAGGATCTTGCTGTGATTTATGTCGGAGAGTGTTTTGCCTATGTTCTCCTCTAGGAGTTTTATAGTTTCTGGTCTTACATTTAGATCTTTAATCCATTTTGAGTTTATTTTTGTGTATGGTGTTAGAAAGTATTCTAGTTTCATTCTTTTACAAGTGGTTGACCAGTTTTCCCAGCACCACTTGTTAAAGAGGTTGTCTTTTTTCCATTGTATATCCTTGCCTCCTTTGTCAAAGATAAGGTGTCCATAGGTTCGTGGATTTATCTCTGGGCTTTCTATTCTGTTCCATTGGTCTATATTTCTGTCTTTGTGCCAGTACCATACTGTCTTGATGACTGTAGGATGGTGGAGTCTTAAATATAGTTTATTTTGCAGTACCTCTCAAATTCTTGATTTGGGTTGTGCTTGGGATGTGGGATGTAGAAAAGAGAGGCCAACATGACTATGCAACTCTGACATGTTCTGTGTTTTCTGAAACTGGTAGTTGTTCTAATATGATCATTTATGTGACCATCCTAAGAAGCTGAAATTTCTCATTTTACCTAAGAAATGAAAAATAACATTTTATTGAGATCTTGAAAGAGTTTACAAGTTTTGGGCTTCTTCACACATTCAGGCATGTAATAAAGCAATTTCCACTGCCTTACCAACTTCTATTCCAACATACACATAGATTATGTGTAGAAAATTAAGTATTTTAGAAAAACTCAAACAATGTCATAGACTTTACCATCTTTTCCATTATAATAAATTTGCAAATAGAATTGGAAAGTTCTATTTTTCCAATTCTTGGATTCAGTACCTTGTCATCACTATGTGTCATATTTAAATAGTGACTTTCAATAACTAAGAATTTTAAAGACTTCATGGGCAGCTTCATAGGAATGTGATTTTTATTCAGCTAATTATCTAGCAATCCTGTTGCTGAAGAATCACCACATAAATTTCCCCAAAGAAATATAGCTCTCTACATTAAAAGGAAAAAGCCAAACACTAATATATTAAAGGTTCCCTCTATGTGGGAGCCTTAAGCATAAAATGTATGCTATATATTTTCAAAGGGAGAATATTTAGATGATTAATAAATAATCCAGAGGGACCTGTGCCTTTCTCACTTCTACACACATCATTTTCTAATTAAGACTATTTTCACATAAATAAAAGTAATTCTATAAAAATACTATCCAATAACCTGAAACTAGTATTTTTAAAACTCTTACTTCAAATGAATTAAACTGCTTACTTTAAAAACTGATACACTGCATTGTCTCCTCTCATTCTTTTTCAAATGTTTTTCAAATAATTTTTTAATGCTTCAGTCTCAAAGCAATTTTATTTTCTATGGAAAAATAATGGCTACCATTTAACAAATGGTATTAAGCTCTGTTATCATTGGCAATACAGAATACTTATTCTACCTCTACAGAATACTTATATATGCTTTATTTGTTCACATTGTCTTTCCAGCACCTCAAGTTCCATGAAAACATGGAAAACATAACTGTTTGTCACTATTCATCTAGGATATTGCACATAACACAAGGCACAAAAGGGGATTTCAAGAAGAGGAGTGATATATGGTTACATTTTAATCATCTAAGGAAAAAAAAGCGGGAGAAAGAAGGGAGGGAAAGAGAGAAAGAGAGGGAAGGAGGAAGTGAGGGAGACAAGAAGTTAAGGAGAAGCAGAAGATCCTGTGGGAACTGGGAGATTTGAACGTTTGCTTCAGCTTGGTTTTAGAAAAATATGTATGTGCATCTGTGTGTGGATGTACATACTATACAATACTATTAAGCATTATATGTACACAAACATGTAACACATCTATGAAATATAATACCTATGATTATTGATCTAATTTAAAGACTATCAATGTCTGATTTTACAAAAGTAGTCAAATGTTGCCATTCTACATAAGAAATCACATTAACATCATTCTTCTATTTAATAATAAAAAACTGGAATATCCTGAATATTTCATATAATAATAAAATATCTTGAGAGGCTGGGAAGGCAAGGTCTGTTTCAGTATTTACATACATTATCACTGAACTTCCGATGTAGAGGACCATAACAAACCTATTATCTAATTATTATGAAAACTCTACGTATAGTAGAAAAATAAAATTGCTCAAATATACACTTTAGGTAGTTAAATTGGAAACCGCAGTTGCATTTCTTGAAGGAATGCAATCATCATCATTTTATTGGTACCACATTACTGCTACAATAGCAATAGGCTTCTCTTTTAGAGAAAACATTCTGTGCTATAAACAAGCAATAAAGAATGAAAAAACCATCAACAAAGATATAAGAGCCAACTTTTGTTACGGTATTTCTTATTATTTTACACCACATGAAGTAATAATATTTCTACTTCTAATAAAATATCTTAGTATCAGAATGAAAAGGCTAGAAAAACATTTTCAATCACCACTTCAAGAGATTCTATAGTCCATACAAAGTAAGATTCCTAATAAAACAAAATAAAATGTCTAAACTTACTAGATATTTTCCTGTTTTAGAATTACATGAATTAATCCACAGATGGGATTAGATCAAGACATCAAAACCACTTGGATCTTGGTGTCTTGCATATGATGCTGATCTAAGACTAACTTGTCTCATGGTTTATTGTGTACATGTTTTATCCCTCTCTAGACTGTAGAGTGTTAAGACCAGACTTTTAGTTGTGTTTCTTTTTTTCCTAAGTGATGTTGTTATTATAAGTATCAGTAAATGTCATCACTTTAACTGAGGCAACAACCAGATTTATTTTCCCTTTATTTATGAGTTTATTTAAACATATTTTGTATATATGCAATTCCTGTAATTTCCATCTAATTTGGCAACATAGAAATAGCAAAACTTGATTTGACATTAAACAGAAGCTAGCACATGTGTTTATATGCATGTGGATGATATAACTAGCAATTTTATGATAATCAAAAGCTCAAAATTGAAATTAAATATTGGCATGGGTTGATATCATTAGACCAATTCACCCTTACCATCTCTTCAGTACTCAACAATGTCATGGAAAAGAAGTATTGTTTTTAAATAGGATAAGCTAATTATGCTGAAAAACATATAAAAATAAAATACAGCCAATAAAGAAATATCTATCTATGAAGTTGCTAGGTATATTAATAAACTTAATTTACAATAATACTTAGTAAAGACATATACTTCAATCTAAACAAAAAAAGTAACATCACCCCAATTACATAATTTTAAGATAGAAATTCTGCCCAGACTGATAGTAACAGTTATCCACTTAACTTCTTTAGTGGTCTTCTCAAAAGCAGTTCAAACATAAGCCAAACCTAATTATACTTCCAAACCTAAAAAATTCCTACTCCAGCCTCATCTATTAATAAGAAGTGTCATCATCCAATCAGTTGGCTAACATAAAAAATAATGGGCATTATAAATGATCTATCTCTTCTTCCTCTTTCATATTCAAATGATCACTAAGACATAAATTTATTTTTTGTATATTTAGTGGTAAAAGTGACATAATAATGAGAGTTTCACAGAATTGTAAATATTAAGCAAGAATATTTGATATCTAGCATTGTTTTCTAATAGTTTTGATTAACAGTGTAACATCTGATTGAATTCATACTTTAAATGTCAAAAGCAAAGTTCAAAGTCATTTTTTTAAAACTAGTGTGGTAACTGAATTTGGGTCATTTTAAAGGTAAAGCTTTAGAAATCCAGAAAATTCAGTTTTTTAAATAGATACTATGTCACACATTTCAGTTCAAAAGAGCTTTTATCTGCAAGACATTACTTTAAGTACATTTTTAGTAGGATCTTTACATGGATACAAATATTTAGATATATGTAAGAAAAGGCACAATATGTATTTAAGAAGAAAATCTATAAATTACAGTCTAAGTTTTAAAGATGTAAGTGCTAACCATTAGTATATTTAGTAATTATTATTGATAGTAATAGCCATCAATGAGCTTAATAATTGCTACTGAGGTGTAATTATTAATACAAAAATACTAGAGTCTTTTTCTAAATGATGAAGTAAGGATAATTTACTTCTAATATTTCTTCTGCCTTTAAGCATTGCCTCTCTTCTCATATATTAACTATATTTATGAACTAAGCTAGAATTCAGTGCTTATAATAAACAAGATTTGACATATCTACAATTGGATAAGCTCTTTTTTTTCTATTTTAATCTTAATACAAGGGTTTCTAATTTAAGCATTGGAAACTAAAGGCAACTCTATAAGGTCTGTCAACTTCATTCACAAAGCTCTTTTGTTAGATAGTTCTATCAAAAGTTAGACAATTCATTTAACTAGGAAAAGAACTGATCAGTAGAAAAATAAATTGTATCCTTAATGCATGGACAGATCATTGGATTACTGCTAATGTATTATTAGTCAAGCAGAATCTCCTTTTGAAGGAGCCTTGCAGTCCATGTCATAAACTGATTAAAAATCAGTGAACAAGTACCTTCTACCTTTGTTGTGTATTAATGAGAAACATTTTATCCCAGAAAGCTTTTTGAACTAGTAATCTTTAGCTTCCTGAAACTAGAGCATATTGCAGCTGTGTAAGCACGAAATAAGTTTTCCCAGTCATTAATATAAAAAAAATACATTTTAAAATTGATTTAAATCAGAATTTTCTTTTTATGTTGTGTTGTTAGCCTTTCTATTCAAATTGTTAAACCTGAGCATGTAATAAAATAGTATCACTCATCTCTTCATGTGTGAATATTTGTTTGTACTAAGCCAAACTATACAAAGGAAAGGGCATTGTGTGTGTATTTGTGGAGGGGGTGGGCAAAAGAAAATAATGATGTGAAAACTGACAACTATGGAGAATAGTGTTCTTATTTAAAAAGATGAATAGCCAACTTTTTGTTATGGATAAAAGCCTTAGGATGGGTTATTTAAAAACTGCAAATAATCGATAGCCTGAGAAGCAAGACATAGATATATTCAGTACTACAATTTCTACTCAATTTGCTTGAGCTGTATACATTTACAAAACAGTTGCTAAATAAGATCATATTAGAGTAGAACATTTTTAGAGGTGATAAAAGATTATTTTCATTCAGTATTAAAAATATATAAAATGCTTACTGTGTTAGAACGCAAAAGAAGTGAAACTAAAAAAAAAAAAAAAAAAAAAAGAAGTGAAGCTAACATTGATTGACTTCTTCAGTTCAGTTCAGTTCAGTCGCTCAGTCATGTCCGACTCTTTGTGCCCCATGAATTGCAGCACGCCAGGCCTCCCTGTCCATCACCAACTCCCAGAGTTTACCCAAATTCATGTCCATCGAGTCGGTGATGCCATCCAGGCATCTCATCCTCTGTCGTCCCCTTCACCTCCTGTCCGCAATCCCTCCCAGCATCAGGGTCTTTTCCAGTGAGTCAGCTCTTCGCATGAGGTGGCCAAAGTATTGGAGTTTCAGCTTCAGCATCAGTCCTTCCAATGAACACCCAGGACTGATCTCCTTCAGGATGGACTGGTTGGATCTCTCTGTAGTGCAAGGGACTCTCAATTTCTTACTATGTCCTTATTTTCTGACATATATGAGATCCTAAATATTCAGCAGAAGACACTGAGATTACATGAAGTAAAATATCTCACGTAGAATTTCCTCAGATACTGGATGGGGCAAGACTTCAAACCAGGTTATTCAGATCCATGAGTAAGCTCCGGGAGTTGGTGGTGGACAGGGAAGCCTGGAGTGCTGCAGTCCATGGAGTCACAAAGAGTCAGACAACTGAGCGACTGAACTAAACTGAACTGAAGATCCATTCTCTTTCAGCAACAAACCCATATCTCACATATGAAACACCCCGCAATGTCTGATATTTTCCTAGACATTAAAGATACTGGTACAAAAGTAAATTCTTCAAATGACTGATTTTTCAATGAAATATTTCTTTCACAGTACTGAAGTAAACTAGGAACTTTGCCTGCCAAAATTCCAGGCAGCATACTCTGAACATTTGGCTAGTAATTCATTGAAAGGATAAAGCATATTTCAAATGTTTATTTTTTTAATTGTTTTAATAACCAAAGAATTAATATAAACTCCAAAAAGAGGAAGAGGAAAAATGTGAAAGAACCCAGTCATTCTACTTCTCCACTTTTAAAGAGGCAGATGCTGTCATATACAAAAATAGATAAATAAATAAAATGTCAATGAGTTGGTGTAACTTGTCTGGAGTTGACTTTTTCAACAGCTATTTACATATCAAATATGTTTATTCCTTGACATAAAAATTCTTCATCTAGGCATTGACACCTATGAAATAAATATGTATGGGGCTGAAGTTCTATTCATAGCATCAAACAAAGAGAAGCAATCAAGTGTCATTGGTAATGGATTAGCTAATTAAAATACTGATCCTTTATAAGATGGTATATTGTCCAGCCATTACAAAGGATATTTATTGATATATGAATATGTCTATGGCCCACTGTAAAGTTATAAAAGCTGTTTCCAAAACAAACAGTTCATAAATTGTAGCCCCACTTGTATAATCTATCTTTCATAAAGAGAATGTTCACCTTCTAGAATATTTCTTCTCTCTGGTGGTTGTGTGATTTCTACTTTCTTCTTTTGAAAGTTAAAACTTTAAAGTTGCATACAGTTCAATTTTATTAAAAAAATAACAGCAGTTAAAAACAATCAGTTCAGTTCAGTCGCTCATTCATGTCCAAGTCTTTGCAACCCCATGAACCGCAGCACGCCAGGCCTCCCTGTCCATCACCAACTCCCAGAGTTTACTCAAACCCATGTCCATCAAGTCGGTGATGCCATCCAATCATCTCATCCTCTGTCGTCCCCTTCTCCTCCTGCCCTCAATCTTTCCCAGCATCAGGGTCTTTTCAAACGTGTCAGCTCTTCATATCAGGTGGCCAAAGTATTGGAGTTTCAGCTTATTGTTCATCCTTCTACTCATACTAGTAATAATGGAATGTGGATTTTAAATCATTGATCTTGGATTTAGTCAGTTGGCAACTTTTGTTAATCATTCTCCTTAAATCTTAGTTTTTGGCTTATAATATTCTAGCTAAGGTCTTTATTTTATTTCAGCTACACAGTAGCAGTAGTCCTTCAATTGTACATCTAGTTTCTTTCATCATCAATGAATTCAGTACATAACCATTCTAAAAGCAAGAAATGGTTGAGCAAATATCATAAGAATTTCAGAATGATCTAACTAGAATGTTAAAACCAATATCAGATTCCTCTCTCATCTCCTTTTTTCCTTGTTTTTCTCCCTTTCCATGGATACACTGTTGGGTATGAATCATAAGCAAAGGTCTGGTTATAGGTTGTTTGAACTACTGATAAACATTTTTATTAATATTCTTTAAAAATAAACAAAGCCCATAATTTCTTTAAACACATTTCATGTTTACTCATAAAGTGCAAACATACTGGAATACAAATACTGGAATAGCCTGGCCTCTAAGATTATGATCTGATTCATTATAGCTTTATTTTCTCTTCACTCTCTTCTCCATGTGCTTCATTAGTAACTGATGAATCACAATGGTAAACACCAACACTATTTCTCTAACTTCTGAATTTTTTTCTTATGTTGATTTCTCATGCAACAAAATCTTCTTCAAAACTTTCCACCTCTGCCAAAGCTCCAAATATTTCTATACTCTATCCAAGTTCTATTATCTTCCTAAACCTTCTGAGAGTCTTATATAATAATTAGCATCTCTCAGCCTCACTTTCCAGTCAGATATTTTATTTTTCTTAAAGAACTTAACAGTCTTAATAAAGTATCAAATATGAATACTGTGACCAGAGCCAGAAATATCTGCTCTCCTTCACTCACTGGTTTTCATAAATGTGACGGGACAGTGTATAGTCACACATTTCATAGACTTTACACTGGTACTAAATGTAAGAGATTATTATTTTAATTATATGTATCAATATTACTTTCTACTTACAGAGTGGTTCTATCCTTAAATGTGAATTCATTTAATAGCCCGAGGATTTTAAGAAATGACCAACTAACAGCGAAGGCCAAATGACCTAAGCAAAAGCTGGACAATGTTTATTGCAGTTCAGTTTGTAGTACCTGGTAAATCCTGGCAATGCTTAGAGAGCTGGTTACCAAATATGAGTATGCTTCTGAATCCTTTGTGATGCTTAACAAAATGTGCATTTCAGCATATCAGTCAGAATCATTTATTCAATGTCTGTGGGGTAGGAAAGGGGAGGGATAATCTGCATTTTGTTGAGTATCCCCACCTGATTTTGCTGTGAGTGGTCTGGGGGTGGTCCCGCTTTGTAAAGCATTCTCTCAGCAATGGAACACTCATAAGTATTTCTAAATAAAGATTTATAGCCTGCAGAGATTACTAGAATAACTTGTAGTTAAATGAAATTCTTACGAAAATGGGACAACTATTGTTCACTTTCCAGTTCAAAATCAGAGCTAGAATTTTAGATTCTCAAACTCAAATAATCGTTTGATTTGTCAAAGTTAAAACAAAATAACCTCCATATATCTTTTGAATAAGCCCTCAGGGCTCCTGCATGGAAAGCGGAAGAAGCTCTTAAGAACTGATTATAAGCACAACTGATAAAAGGAAATGAATTCCAGTGTCACTTTTTCCTTATGCAACACTATTGAATAACCATCTGGACCCGACAGTTTATTTCCTGAATGGTCTTCAGTAAGACTTCACATTTCCTCTCCAGAAATAAAAAAACAATTTGAAAGGATTTTGCTTATTAGTGGAATTTTTGGCTAATTGCAGTCTTCAAAGTCTAAATTAAGTCTGATTTGGTTACCCTGAGACACACAATATTAGAGTATATTGTATTAATCCTTAAATGCCTTCTTAATTACTACTGCTTTTTTAGTACATTGTTTATCTGTTTTTTCCTCTAAATAGATCCAATTACGTTTTGATTGGCCTTTTTCCCCCCCATCCTCTGAAATTATAAACTAAATCTTATCTTTTCACTTAATAGATTTGTTCATTCAGCATAAAGAGAAATTCAGTTGTACTAATCATTTAAACCATAAACTTGCCTCTGGAAATTCTTAACACTCTAAAGGTATTTGTACCTATTTGCTTTCACTATTATTATTTTTAAGCTGTTAATCAGTTCGTCTGATTCTTTCTTCTTAGATCTCTATTGTTTTATAGATTCATGACACCGATGTCAATAATGGTTCTTAGAATTGCCTTCACTTTCTCTTGCACTCCCAGCTCAATATTTTTAACAAGAGTCTTCTTTAGGAGGCAATATCTCTTTGGGGACTAACTCTAAATTTAAGTCTTAAATGACATTTTGATTCACATATTTCTTTTAAATTAACTTTTGATTAGCTGTTGTAATAAAAAAAATAGTGAAACAGCAAATTAATACCATTTTGTTTTCCCTGTTTGCTCCAATGACAAGAAAGAGTAACTTCCCGTCACTGAAATGGACAAGGAACACAGCCAAGAGAGATTCTACTAGTACAACACAAACACCCCCTACTCCTGATTATGGGTTATGTAGTTGCTTCTGGACTACTTAAGGAAATCTGTTTTCTATTCCTAATGAGTTGATGTTATAAAGAGAAGATCCAAAAGATCAAAGTGAGCATCTTATAGAGTTCTTAAAATCATAAGTGAGTGCTTTAAAATAACAGATGATTAGTTAGCATTTTTACAATACCATTTTCAACAAACTTTGAAAATTGATGTAAATCTAATGTGTTTGGAGTAATAAAAGAATTGAGTTTTATTCTAGAAAATGACTTTTTTAAACTTATAAAAACATGATCTTTATCAAATTGTCTGAAAATAGTTTTAACATTTCAAATATATAAACTAATGTATTTATTGCATACTTTTGAGAATTAAAACTCTAAAACTTCATAGAAATTTGGCCAATTTCAATATTAAAATATTCTCCTTTATATACTTATGTCAGAATTGTCCACTGAAAATATTGAACCAGAAAATAACTTGATGATAAGACATTATAAAACCAGAGTAGCTGAGAGAAAAGAGACTCACTATACCCACAAATATGCTCACATGAAACATCCAAAATAAAGGAGACGAGGATTAGGGAGTTTTTATGAAATTTGATGGGAAGAATAAAAATTGCCACAGTACATTAAACCATCACTACTTGTTAGGGATACATTTGTGAAGATGAGCGAATCTTTCCTGTAACTGCTATAAAAACTGATCACGGTAGGGGAAAGAAGATACTGATATTAAGAAGGGTAGAGAATAAAGCAAGAGGAATATTACTTATATCAATATATGTAAATGAAAGAAAGCAGATATAATTTTACATGCTTCCATAATATAATCGGAATATAATTTCTGGAGAATAGTTGTAACAAATACAAAAAGATATGATCATTAGTAAGTTTCATCATCCGGAAAAAGACTATCTTCAAGAAAGTGAAAAATATTGGTGGATTATTTACAAAGAACAAAAAATAAAATATCATATAGGTGAACTGTCAAAATGAAAGTATTAGCTACATTTAGATATTGGTTACTTGTTCCTACTGGTATTTTAAGAACTTTATGAAATATTAACTAATTTAATATTCCAAACTACCTTATAAAGAATGCACTATTATTATTCTTATTTTACATATGGTTACTAGAAACAGAGAAGTTAAGTAACTTGTCTGATATCACACAAATAATAATTGGCAGAGATAAGATTCCTTAACCCATTTATTCCTAGAGCTCATGGAACTGAATCATTATAATTAGCAAAAGAAAATGAGGCCTCACAAAATGAGGCCAAAAACACATTTTAAAAAATTTAAAAAAATTTAAACCCATTTACTCCTGAAGTTCGGAGATCTGACTCAATATACTTAGCTAAACAAAATGAGGCCTCACAAAATGAAGCCAGAAATATATTTTAAAACTTTGCCTATCAATCTTCCTCTCAGACTTCAACTTAGTCTCTATAGAGATCCAGAGAGAAGAAAGTTATTATTCATTCAATTTCACTAATGACAAAACAGGTTTCAAAAGATTTAGCAATCCTAAAGAGCTAGTAAATGTAGTCTACATGCTTGCCTGGTGGCTCAGCAGTAAAGAATCCAGCTCCAAAGCAGGAGACCTGGGTTCAGTCCTTGGGTGGAGGGGGGCAGAATCTCTAGAGAAGGAAATGACAAACCACTCCAGTATTCTTGCTTGGGAAATCTCATGGACAGAGGAGCCTGGTGGGCTACAGTTGACGGGGTTGCAAAGAGTTGGACACGACTGAGTAAACACACGCACACTTCTGGGGTAAATAGGTTTTCAAAATACAGATTTGGAAACATACAAGCAACAACAAATGCCTCAAACAACTGCCAGTTAGCAGCAGGTACAGCACCCACATACATAAAAAACCCCAATCCACTGAGTGGGTGATGCCATCCTCTGTCACTCCCTTCTCTTCCTGCCCTCAATCTCTCCCAGTATCAGAGTCTTTCCCAGTTAGTCGGCTCTTTGCATCAGGTGACCAGAGTATTGGAGCTTCAGTTTCAGCATCAGTCCTTCCAATGAATATTCATGTTGATTTCCTTTAGGATTGACTGGTTTGATGTCCTTGCAGTCCAAGAGCTCTAAAGAATCTTCTCCAACACCTCAGTTCAAAAGCATCAATACTTTGGTGCTTAGCCTTCTTTATGGTCCAACTCTCACAATCATACATGACTGTGGAAAATCCATAGCTTTGACTAGACAGATCTTTGCTGGCAAAGTAATGTCTCTGCTTTTTAACATGCTGTCTAAGTTGATCACAGCTTTTCTTCCAAGGAACAAGCATCTTTAATGTCATGGCTGCAATCACCATCTGTAGTGATTTTGGAGCCCAAGTAAATAAAGTCTGTCACTGTTTCCATTGTTTCCCCCTCTATTTGCAATGAAGTAATGGAGCTGGATGTCATGATCTTAGTTTTTAATTTTTTAATGTTGAGCTTTAAAGCCAGGTTTTTCACTCTCTTTCACTTTCATCGAGAGGCTCTTCAGTTATTCTTCACTTTCTGCCATAAGGGTGGTATCATCTGCATATCTGAGGTTATTGATATTTCTCCTGGCTATCTTGATTCCAGCTTGTGCTTCATCCAGCCCAGCATTTCGCATGTTGTACTCTGTATGTAAGTTAAATAAGCAGGGTGACAGTATACAGCCTTAACGTACTCCTTTCCCAATCTGGAACCAGTCTGGTGTTCTATGTCTGGTTCTAACTGCTGTTTCTTGACCAGCATACAGATTTCTTAGGAGGCAGGTTAGGTTGTCTGGTATTCCCATCTCTTGAAGAATTTTCCACAGCTTGTGATCCACACAGTCAAAGGCTTTGGCATAGTCAATAAAGCAGATGTAGATATTTTTCTGGAAATCTCTTGGTTTTTCTATGATCTAACAGACATTGGCAACTTGATCTCTGGTTCCTCTGCCTTTTCTAAATCCAGCTTGAACATTGGGAATTTCTCTGTTCATGTACTATTGAAGCCTCACTTGGAGAATTTTGAGCATTAATCTGCTAGTGTGTGAGATGAATGTAATTGTGTGGTAGTTTGAACATTCTTTGGCATTGCCCTTCTTTGGGATTGGGAGAAAAATTATGGCATGTGTTGAGTTTTCAAAATTTACTGGCATATTTAGTGTAGCACTTTAACAGCATTGTCTTTTAGGACTTGAAATAACTCACCTGGAATTTCATCACCTCCACTAGTTTTGTGTGTAGTGATGCTTCCTAAGGCCTACTTAACTTCAGACTCAAGGTTGTCTGGCTCTGGTGCTTGATCACACCATCATAGGTTCTGGGTCATTAAGATTAAGATATCTAATAAAAATCATGGCAAACATCATCATTAATGGGAAAATGCTAGAGGCTTGATTTGCCAACCATGGTGGTTATTCAGGTTCACATCTCTCCATATGTCTTCCAAAAAAACTTACAGAACAATAAGTAGGACAATAACCCCCAAACTCCCACAACATAAGTGCTCTCAGCACAACAATACAGTTCCCAATTTTAAAACAACTGCATATCTATCTATCTATCTATATATATATATAAAGAAAAAAATTCTAGACAGAAAGAGAACGTTACCCTATATGAAAATACTACACACACACACACACACACACACACAGAGTTCCTAATAGAGGAGTACTGATACTAGCAAACAAAATTGTTATTCATTCATGTTACTCAATCACATCTGATTCTTTGCAACCCCATAAATTGCAGCATTCCAGGCTTCTCGGTCCTTCACCATCTCCAGGAGCTTGTTCAAACTCATGTCCATTGAATCGGTGATGATATCCAATCATCTCATCCTGTTGTCCCCTTGTCCTCCTGCCTTCAGTCTTTCCCAGCATCAGGTCTTTTCCAATGAGTTGTCTTCAGATAAGTTGGCCAAAGTATTGGAGCTTCAGGTTTAGCATCAGTCCTTCCAATGAATATTCAATATTGATTTCTTGTAGGATTGACTGATTTGATCTTGCAGTCCAAGGGACTCTCAAGAGTCTTCTCCAATGCCACAGTTTGAAAGCATCAATTCTTTGGTGCTCAGCCTTCTTAATGGTGCGACTCTCACATCCAAACATAACTACTGGAAAAAACCATAGCTTTGACTATACATACCTTTGTCAGCAAATTAATGTCTCTGCTTTTTAACATGCTGTCTAGGTTTGTCATAGCTTTTCTTCCAAGGAGTTCCCGGGACCCCTGCAGTGAAAGCACAGAGTCCTAACCACTGGACCACCAGGGAATTTCCAGCAAGCAAATTAAAGAATACATAATATTAGCAGAGAAACTTCAATGCTTACACTGAGACATACAGGCAAAAGGAAGAGATATCTTAATTCAATGGTGAAGAGGAAAAATAAACAAAGGGGAAAACTGATTTCTGAATGAAAAAATGAATTAAAACAAATATCGAACTGCAAGTATGCCTCATTGTCTCTTTCTCTCTCATCCTTTCTTTTCCTCTGTCCTCTTTATTCTGCCACTACGCACACATTTATAAGCACAAACATTTTGCTCTACGTAAAGGAGGACACTGTTGATTTAGGACTCTTGTAATGTACAGATACATTAATACTATAAAAGACAAAGTGTGTGTGTGTGTGTATATATATATATATAAACTTCTGAATACACACACACACACACACACACACACACACACACACTACCCGAAGAAGAAACAAACTGTAAAAGGCAGAAAAATAGAGACCATGTGCAACCTGATGGAAGTATATACCAGTTAGGAATTAATCTTACGGAAAAATAATTACATCAATTAGTCCTCTATATTTAAGTAATAATTTTCAAAGGAATGCAATAGACAACATCACAGTATGACATTAGCAAATTGCAAATCTGGAACTTTTATGTAGTAGACACTCAGTGTAGGCCAGTGCAAACCAGATAAATGTCCTGGAATCTCCATTCTTATAATGAACAGAATACAGGCAAAAAAAGTGAGGAAAGGAAATATCATAATTGTGAGGACTTGATCTGCCAATTAAATTGAATTTCAGTACAAACTTAAAGACATTTTGATTAAAAACAAAGTGAATATGTGAAAAATACTTATTTCTTCTGATCTTTCTAAAAATCCAGAGAGTCTGTCAATAGCTTTCAGAATAAATAACAGCACACAGAAGCAAAAGTGTGCTTACTCAAGTAGAAAAATTGATTAAAGATATGCAAAATCTGTCACAAGAATATCTAAATACATCTCTTGCTTTTGAATAAAAAATAATCTGTTTATTCCTGTTGAGAACAATATTTTAAAAATAATACTTCCCTTTCAAATTTTCAAGATAAATATGGTATCAGGGAAACAACGAATACTGCTAAGACTTGTTTGCATTTGACAGTTATATGTCTCACAATAGCTTCTCAATCTTACAAAGATATTTTATTTCAAGCAATCCTGTCAAGGTAATTTTTCATCTCAACTATTTTTTCACTTAAAATGATAGAAAGCCTTTATCTTCTGTAATCTATGAAAGGATAAATAAATTTTCTGATTTGAAAGATTAGAATGTTTCAAAGCTGAGACTTCAAAGAATCTAATTCACATTTAAATATAGTGCTTTGGAAATTCGAATATGAACATAAAGGCGCATTTCTGTATCATTCATACATCAATTCCAAGATTATACAGTTCTAGTTTTCAGAAACTTCTGGAATTCCTAGTACTTTAAAAAATTATATGTATATTATTTTTAAATAATGTGTAATTGAATCACTTTGCATCATTGAATCAATTTGTACACCTGAAATTAAACACTGTTAAATCCATCATTCTTCAATTAAAAAAAATTACAACACAAATTGTTTTATTCCAATCATGTGAACCTCAGTGAGAAATAATTTTATATTGAGTTTCCAAAGCAGTAAGTTCAATAATAATGATAATAACATTTTAGCATGTATTTGTATAAGGGATATGAAGAGGTGTTTCTTTTTTCTTCAGTTTTATTGATATAAAATTGACGTACAGCACTGTGTTAATTCAAGGTGTACAACAAAAATGATTTGACTTACATATCTCATGAAATGATCAAAGTTTAGTGAACATTCATTATCTCATATAGATATAAAGAAATAAATTTTGTTGTGATGAGAACTTTTAAGGTCTACTGTTAACAACTTTCACATGTAACATACAGTAGTGTTAATTATATTTATCATGTTGTGCACTACATCCCTAGTGCTTTATCACCGATGTTTGCACCTTCTGACTACATTCACAGAATTCCTCCTTCCCCCACAGCCCACCAGTTAATCATAAATCTAATTTCTATGGAGTTAAATAAAACTGACCTACAATATTCTATCAGTTCCTGTTACACAATACAGTAATTTGATATTTCTATATATTTAAAAATGATCACAATAAGTCTAGATACCATCTGTCACCATACAAAATGTTACATAATTATTGATTATATTCACTATACTGTATATTTAAAACCCATGACATTTATTTTGCAACTGGAATTTTGACCTCTTAACCTCCCTCACCTGTTACTCTTCTTCTTTTACCCTGTCCCTCTGTGGAAACCAAGGATATGATCTCTGTATTAATATCCCAGTTTCTGTTTTGTTGTGTTCGTTCCTTTGTTTTTTCATATTCCACATATAAGTGAAATAATTCTTAAAATCAATCCTTTCCTGTCTCATTTTACTTAGCATAATACCCTTTATATCCATCCATGCTGCATGCTAATGGCAGGGTTTCCTTTTATGAATGATTAATATTCCATTGTGTATATATACTATACCTTCTTTATCCATTAATTTATTATTGGTTGCTTCCATAACTTGGCTACTGTAAATAACACTGCAATGAACAAGTCTTCTCATATTAGCATATTTTTTTTTACTACTTTTACTTTATATTTGCCTTTAACAATGAGACTTTTCCTTTCACACTTTTCATATTTCTAGTTGTGACCTCTTCTACTTAGAGAATTCCCTTTAACAATTGTTGTAAAGCTGATTTCATGGTTTTGAACTCTTAACCTTTGTTTGCCTGTGAAACTTTTGATTTTTCCTTCAAATCTGAATGATTGCCTTGCTCTTAAAACCTAACATTCTGGGGCCCATTTTCCCAGGGAAGGACTCCTGGGATAGGACTAGTGAAAATTTGCCCCAAAACAACTTTTGGGAATCACTATTTGATTGTGCTATTCAAATTAGAATAGATATTTCAAAATAAACATATGTTACAGAGCCAAAAATATAGTCTAATAATAGAAAGAATGATCAAAGCTGATTTTTCCACTTAATTGAATCTGGAATATATTTAATTAATGTAATAAAAACACTATATTTTCAGTGTCTTACAGTGAAGCACAAAGTTCTTTCTGTAGTGTGATTCTAGGGTGTGGAGTCCTATTTCCTTGGTTAACAGATTGTTTGTGTCAACAGCTCTATGTTCTTATATAGAACTGAACCACCATCTCAGCTGAAAATATTAAAATATCTGAACAGGTATGTGCACTTTAGTTTTTCCCCTGGCATTATTGATGTTCTAGTCTTTTAACAGCCTGGGTAAATATTGTTACCCAGTATTTACTGGATAAATCTGAATTTATAAATCTGAATAGTATCAAAACAGATGGTGTATAAAGATAGGATCTCAACACATAGCCCTATTGGAAGCAATACTATCTAAACCCAGCATGCCCACCACATGTTGACCCTCTTGCCTCCCTGTATGACCTTTTTTTCCACTTTGATATCTCTTTTAATCAGAACACCTGAAAAGAAGCAAACACCATATGAGGTTGGGAAAGATAATTTTCTCTCTCCTTGCAATTTTTATCTCCTTGTGGAAAATTAATCTATTTCATGTTATCCCTGCACAACAAGCAAGTCATTTTAATAATAGAAAAGTGGATGTTGAGTTTAGCAATTGCTTTAATTAAAAGGTGATCACCAGAGGGTTGATTTCCTACCTGGCTGTTGACTTACAAACAAAATAATTGGCACATAAAAACCAGCATGAGGGACGCCACTCAGGACACAAAAGCTATTGACAATTAGAAAGTAAAATAGAGTAAAACAGAGGAAAATAATTTACATTTATATAGGGGACTCTCTATTTATGTCTATTTCTAGCTATTAGAATTCTATAGCTTGGAAAAGACATCACCTTGAACTTTCTTTCTTGTCATTATCCATTCTCTTTCTCTGACAATTGATGAGCTTGACAATCTCATTAAACTGCCAAATACATAATTTGCAGAGGCTCTAACTTGCAAGCCCTTGGATAAGAGCAAAGAAGTGGTTTAACACAAACCTGGCACAGAGCTTAATGAAAAACTTGTTTTATAAGCCAGGTTACTGGCCTGTCACCCTCACTGAAGTTTGCACCGGCTTGAGGTAAAACTGTGAAATGAAAAGATGGAGATAGGATTAGGTGATCTTTTAAGGCTTTTCCAAACTGTTTCTCTAGTCTTATTGTTGTATTGGATCCTCTTCCCCCTACTCCTAATGATACATATTTTTTTTCCTAATGACTTTCCCTGGTGTCTATGTATTGAAAATGATCACATTTTCTAATGATCACAGTTAACTAATGATTTAGAATCTGTATTTAGGAGACTTTCAAGGTTTATTTCTATAGAACAAGAATAAAATATGTGTTTTTAAAGTTTCTGTTATTTCTTTTATTTCTGGTGGGGGAAATTGATTAATACAAGTAGATGTGAACAGAAGGTGAAAGCAAACCTTAAAGAGGATTCGGGCAAAATAAACAAACAAACAAAAGACAGGGAAAAGTTTACTGCCTTCATAGTTGACCCTTGGAAGTGCTTGGGGAGAGAAAACCCCACTGCCCAGGCACTGTTGCAGAACCCTGGAATATGCTTAGGAACCAAGACATTGTCTGGAAGCCATTTACCCTTCCTTTCAACAAGAACTTTCCTCTCTGGCACACAAAATCTTCTTAGAAAACTACTAAAAATACATAACTTAGAAGATTGTTCATCATGAATACTGCTGATCAGTTCCACAACATTCTACCTAGTCCCATAGAAGCTTCAGACCTCCTAATTTTGGAAAGAGACTGATCTTCATCTCTAGTTAGGTGGTGGTGGGGAAGGTCCCTGGAAGTAACTTTGACAAACAAGATATGGACACCCATTATTGACAGTCGCATTCCCCTGTATAGCCAGATCAACAAACATTTATTGATAGAGTGTAAAGTTGCAACATTTCTTAAGGGACTTCAAAGGAATATAATTCTCTGAATGGCAACATCTTCCAAGCTAAAGTCTTGGACCCCACTTTGATAGTAGTTACTCATTTCTGCCATTTGGAGGAAAGCTTGAAAGTGCTAAATTAGGCAGTCACTAAAATTATAAAAGATTTATATTCAAGAAGTTAAATGAGTTATTGTTAATTAAGAGTTTGAACATGAAGTATTCATGAGTCTTAGCTGAAAGGGGGACAGGGAAAATTTTCTAGATATGCAAGAAAAGACTGATTTTCTTCGAAAGCCTACATTATAGGCTATTGGTAACACACAACACCATCAAGTAAGCAGCACAGTTTCTGGCATGTATCTGAGGTCTGGGGACAGGTACTAGGCCCCGGTGAAACAGACTAGTGAGAACAGATGACAGTCCAAGAAAAACAAAGTACAAATATCAACAAAATATACGTTATATTCTATCTTAGAGCAATTGAAGAAGTTTAACAATGCACGTAGAGACAATATCCCTATTTTACTTTCAGAAAGAATGACGAGGGCTAATAAGAGCTCCAATGAAAACATTTTCAATGATATGCAAATCTTTAATATATAGATAAAAACTGATTATTCTTTTGCATGTTTTCCTTCTCTAAATATAAGAGCAAGCATTCAGAAAAATAAAATAAAAATGCAGAATATGAACTTCAAAGTAATAAGTTTATTTCTGTGATGCACTTTAGCATTAGATTGTTAATAATCACAGGAATTTACAATAAAAAATGAAGAAGCACATAAAACATAAGGTAAGCATGTACTTAATTTTTTTAGGATAGTAGTGTGAGATAATCATGTAATATATCATCTCATATGCATAAAGATCACAAAATAGATATTATATAACATTCAAAGGTGATTATTCATTTTAGTACATTAATATTTATAATCTCAAAAGTAACTTTCTGAAGATTCTAGATTAACTTGGGTTCTAAGGTACAGACTACTTGAATTGTAAGAGCAGTGGTATGACCCCAGCAATCTATGCTGGCAGAAAGAAGCATAATCAAAATTCATGTTCTTGAAGACAAGAACATGCTCTGAAAATGACAGTAAGAGCTTCTTATTTGTAGCTTAAAGGAGATTCTATAGACTTCTAGCAATCTGTTTTCACAATCCTGCCAGGAATAAGGTCAGATACTCCAATCACAATTGAAGAGACCACTTACTCCACATTCAACAAGGTAGTATGAACTTATAACATTTGACATGCAGGGTTAACAATAAAAGTCCACGTAACGTTCTATATTATTCAAGGAATCAAATATTCTTTTAAATACCAAGAATAATTCAAAATTAAGCCACTACATAATCTAACATTACTTGGCTGACTAATTACTGCACACTATAATAGATGACATTTTATCGCTTCCCGGTACTCAGATTCTGTGTTGGGCAGATTTTCATTTGTAAGATATTTGAAGGCACTTTGAACATCAGATGTTAACTTCCTATTTCAGTCCAGTCCTAAATACATCAAATGCCTTATTCTCAGTGTCACTAGCCAGATTTCCCTTTGCCATTCAATGCAACTTCTACATTGGACTAGTTGCTTACTTTTTAGCCAGCAACTAAGTAAAAATGCATAGGATCAGGTAAGAAATATATATATACATATATATATGTGTATATATATATATATATTCTTTAACAATAGATAAATCTAGAAATTGTTTTTGTGAATTGATGTATTAGATCAATATGGCATATTTTGCAATATTTTTCCTAGGATGGATTATTTATTCTACTTTAAGCATTTCAGAAATGTAGTCTTTAGAGGAGTACAAAATGAGTGATTATAATTATAGAACTAAAAGTCACACTACTTAGATTCTAATCTTTTCTCCATCATTTATTAAGTATTGATCCTGGGCATATTATTTAATATCTTGTGTATCAGTTTCTTCCTCTCTAAAATAAAAATAGGATATACCTCATAGTGTTAAGAATTTTACTTGAGTTGATAACTTGAAATGTATTTTCTTGAAACATAATAAACACTTTAAGTATTGTCACCTATTGTTGATCAAAAATCTTTCACCATTTTACAAATTAAAAAAATTAAAGCATAATTTTAGATATATAATCCATTTGTATTTTAACTATAAGCATTTTTATTATAGGTTTTTTATCAATTTTACAAGAGAAAATATGAAAATAAAACCAGTGTGTGGCTAATAAATACACAAGATCCTTAAATGTGCAGTTATATTTATATGGTCTGTGTATATGTGTGTGTATATATACAGCATATGTGTATGTACATATCTTTGTATATATACATGTATGTATATACACATACATACATATCTATGTACATATCTATGTATATACATATACATGTATATGTATATACATATATGTATATATGTGTGTATATACACATACATACATACACACATACGTGCATATGTATGTGAATATGTATATGTGAAAGTGAAATTCACTCAGTTGTGTCCATTTCTTTGCAACCCCACCGACTGTAGCCTGCCAGGCCCCTGTCCATGGAATTCTCCAGGCTAGAATACTGGAGTGGGTAGCCATTCCCTTCTCCAGGGGATCTTAACAACTCAGGGGCTCAAACCCAGGTCTCCTGCATTGCTGGCAAATTCTTTACTGTCTCAGCCACCAGGAAAGCCAATGTGTATACATATATATGTATATGTATCAATATATGGAGAGATAGTTTATGGTATATTTGCTTTATAGACTTCACTATTTTAGAAGAATGCTAAAGTAATCCACATGCACATACATATATATAAACACAAACTTAAAACAAGAAGAGGCTCCCGGAGTTCGAATTTAAGTTCAGGAAAATTTTATTGGATTTATAATTGAAAATAAAGTTATTTTACTTTAGGGAAAACTATTAATTTCACATTATTTGATTTGGATGATTATAAGTGTGTGACTCCTCTATCATTTTAAACATATATTTTGAACTTAATTTGTTTCTTGTAATGCTTTGAAATAATGGAAACCATCCAATCACTAGAGAAGACAGAAAGAAAAATTAAAAAAAAGAGAAATATGTACGATCTATAAGATTAAATATAAAGTCACAGTAATCAGGTGAGAAAAAGAAGAAAAAAATGTATTCAAATTGCGTGGGAAGAGGTAAAATTGTCACTATGTGTAGATGACATGATACTCTATATAGAAAACCCAGAAGACTCCACACGAAAACATTAGAGCTAATAAATAAACTCAGCAAGGCAGCAGAATACCTGATTAATATACAGAAATCTGTTGAATTTCTGTATACTAATAATGAAAGATCATAAAATGTAAGCAAAAAATAAAAATCTTGTTTAAAATTGCATAAAAAATATCAAGGAATAAACTTGACCAAGGTGATAAGAGATCTGTATGCTGATAGCCATAAAACATTGAAAAAGGTAACAAGATGACTCCAAGTCATGGAAAGGTATCCCATGCTCTTGGATTGGAAAAATTAATACTGTCAAAATGACCACACCACTCAAAGCAATCGAGAGATTCAATGCTTTTCCTATCCAAATTTCCTATGCCATTTTTCACACAACTGCAACACATTCATATGCCACAAAAGACCCAGAATTGCCAAAGCAATCCTGAGAGAAAAGAACAAAGCTGGAGGCATAACACTTCCAAACTTCAGACAATATCATCAAGCTACTATAATTAAACGACATCACATTGGCACAAAACCAGACATAAAGATCAATGGAACAGTAGAGATCCCAGAAGTAAACTCATACAGCAATGGTCAATTAAGTTATGATAAAAGTGACAAGAAAATACAAGGGAGAATATGCAATCTCTTGCACAAATGTTGTTGGAAAAGTTGGACAGTCATATGAAGATTAATGAAATTAGTCTATTCCTTCATACCATATACAAAAATAAACTTAAATGGTTTAAAGATCTAAATATAAGACACAATACCATAAAACTCCTAAAAGGAAACATGAGAAAAACATACACTAACATAAATCGTAGCAATATTTTCTTAGACCAGTCTTCTCAGGCAAAAGAACTAAAAGCAAAAATAAACAAATGAGCCCTAATCAAACTTAAAGTCTTTTGCAAAGGAAAGAAAATCATCAACAAAATGAAAAAGCAACATTTGGAATCAGAAAACATATTTATAAATGATGCAACTGACAAGAGATTAATATTCAAAATATAGAACTCAATATCAAAACAAAAAATAGCTATATCAAAATATGGACAAAAGACCTAAATGAAAGATGACATGCAGATCGCCAACAAGTATAAGAAAAGATGCTCAACATTGTTAATTATTAGAGAAATGCAAATCAAAACCAGAATAGGGTGTCACCTCACACATGGTGAAAATGGCCATCGTCAAAGTCTCCACAAACAATAAATGCTGGAGAGACTATGGAGATAAGAGAACCCTCCTACACTGTTGGTGAGAATGTAAATTGGTACAATCATTATGAAAAATAGTACAGAAATTTCTTTAAAAAATCTAACAAAGAGATATCATATGATCCACCAACACCACTCTTGGACTCATACCCAGAAAAATGATAATTATAATTTGAAAAGATACATGTGCCTCAATGTTCATAGCAATGCTATTTATAATAGCCAAGACATGGAAACAACCCAGTTGGCCATCAATAGATGATGATTAAGAAGTATATATACTTTATATACTATATAAGATGTATATATATATATATATATATATACACACACACACACACATGCATATAGACACATATGTGCACACAAATACATACATATATTTATATATACACACACATGCACACACAATGGACTATTACTCAGACATATAAAGAATAAAATATTGCCATTTGCAGAAACACAGACTGACCTAGAAAATATCATACTAAGTGAATTAAGTCAGACAGAGAAAGAAAAACAACATATGATATCACTTATATATGGTATCTAAAAAATAATACAGATAACTCATTTATAAAACACAGACTCACAGACATAGAAAATAAATACATGATTACTATAGGAGAAAGAGGGGAAAGGACAAATAAGAGTATAAGGTTAATGGACACAAACTACTAAACGTAAAATAGATAAGCACAGGGAACTATATTCAGTAAACAACAATAACCTATAATTGAAAAGAATATTAATATATATATATATATAGCTGAATCACTTTGCTGCATACCTGAAACTAACACAGTATTATAAGTCAAATACATTTCAATTGTAAAAAGAAATGTGTGTACACGGAAAAATTATATGCATGTAGCATGTATTTATAAGGGTTAAATGATTAGGCATGTATACAACCTCAAAGAAAGACATTCTTAGAAGTCAAACTTAACTACTATGAGAACACAAATGCAACTTTCAGAGAAATGCTTCTTAACTACATGCTGACTTCTAATATGCCTGTCCTTTCTTTTTTTTTTTTTGGTAGTACAGGAAAGAGAAAGATGAGTAAGACAAGATTCTTGTCTTCCAAGGATTTCTACTTTGACATTAGGTCATGAACTCACTGAGTAAAGAATGTTATTAATCTCTGTATACTAGCACCTAAGAATGCAGTGTTCAAAACAAGTATTAAGTAAGTTTATAGAAAATGAGCTTAGTAGAAGGAAAGCGAAGGTGAGCCAAATACATAAACACACAGATCTTCACACCGTGTCATTAACAATCCAATTCAGCCCATGCATTCCCAAGAAATAGAGAAAAATTGTGTTAAAAAAAAAAACTCAAGACACTTGTCTACAAAAATGACACAAAAATACAGATTTTGCTGAAGAAATGTGGACTACCTTTACACAGGTATAAGAATAACACACTTAGATGACAGAATAAGTGTTAAGCTTTGTGTAAGCTTGAATAAGAGGGCTTTATGCTCTAAAGATAATGTTTCACAAGGCTTCCAAATGAGAAGCCTTAGACTTCCCATTAGTAAACAGCCTTAGACTTCCCATAGTAAACAGGCTTAGACTGTCTATAGAAAATGGTCCCAAACCCAGATGCTGGCTGTGTTCTCTGGTCTTCAGTGAAATTTAAAAAAAAAAAAAAAAAGTGGAATATGCAGAAAAAATTCATAATGTTAAATGTATGTAGCCCAAAAAAACAATTTTACTTTCCTTTAATAAATAAGCAAACTATAAAGGTGTCATTAAAATAAAAACACATGGGCTTTCACAGGTTTTGCACACATCTTAAACTTCTCAAGTTCCAGAGATATTTTATCGAACAGGTGTTTTAAAAATATGGCTAGAAGAGATATATGTTTTTTTTTAAGTGCCTGAGGTTATATCTTGGTTATTGAAAGATGAATAGATACTTCAGTTTAGTTCAGTTTAGTTGCTCAGTCATGTCCGACTCTTTGCGACCCCATGAATCGCAGCACACCAGGCCTCCCTGTTCATCACCAACTCCCAGAGTTTACTCAAACTCATGCCCATTGAGTCGGTGATGCCATCCAACCATCTCATCCACTGTTGTCCCCTTCTCCTCCTGCCTTCAATCTTTCCCAGCATCAGGGTCTTTTCAAATGAGTCAGTTCTTCGCATTAGGTGGCCAAAGTATTGGAGTTTCAGCTTCGGCATCAGTCCTACCAGTGAATATTCAGGACTGATCTCCTTTAGGATGGACTGGTTGGATCTCCTTGCAGTCCAAGGGACTCTCAAGAGTCTTCTCCAACACCACAGTTCAAAAGCATCAATTCTTCAGCACTCAGCTTTCTTTATAGTTCACTCTCACTTCCATACATGACTACTAGAAAAACCATAGCTTTGACTAGATGGACCTTTGTTGGTAAAGCAATGTCTCTGCTTAGCTAGGTAAATAGTTGATATGCAAATAGATATATAGATACACACACACATATATTCACACACACATCAGCAGAGAAAAAAACTGCAAAGTTGAAAATAACAAATACATGGATATGAATATATAAAAAAATCAAGGGCAACTTATTTCTTATATAGTTAAATAAATGTTATATTTAATGTGTATCCTTATCTGTTTGACTCTCTTGAGTATCAGCTCTATGGTGATAGATAGCATGGTTTGGGATCTCAGTTTTACTACCGCCCATATTTTATTTAACTTTCTCTTGGGCTTTCTTCCCTAATCTGCAAAAACAGTATATTTTATTAAATCCTGGGGATAGTAATCATTTTGATAAAAAAGATATGGGATAGTTATATGTAGTTAACATCAATTAAATATTTATTTTCACTTAGGAACACTAAAGAGTTATGAATTAAAAAAATAAATTTTATAAACCCCGAGACCAACAGAGAAGGAAAAGCCACTTGTGGGAAAGCTTCACACTGTGAATTATTTATTAGATAAATTTATTATTTTTATTATCATTTATGTTATAGATTTATCAAAAAGTACTAACTAACAAGTTATAAAAATGTCATACATCACTGTTATTTGTGCCCACCTTTATAGTCATAAAATCACTTGTAACATAATTTCTCTTTACTGCTATAAAATTTCCTAATATCTCTTCTTTCTGCTTGTGCTACCTGTGAAAAGGGCTCTTCAGTTTAAAAAAATTCAAATGATAATTCAAAAAAATAATCTATAATTGGATATTTTGGGTGTGGTAATGCTAGCAGCAATCTTTAGTTCTGGTACCTGCATTTAGTCAACCAGATTCTATGGAATGTAACCAAACACAGCATTTGTGTTCTACATGTATGACTTCCTCTGAGTTCTATATTTTCAAGCACAATTGTATATTGGTAAAATTTGGTAATAATCAATATCTAGTTACTTTCATTTCATTTCTGAGTTAGTAATCACCATTAATTTTTTTTCAATAAAACATTGAAAAAATCTTGTTGATTTCTTCTTAACTGACAGTTATTTTCTATTTTATATCCTTATTAGGAAGGAGATGACTAAATTATGTAATTGAGGTCTCTATATCCATATCCTGCCAACGTAAGGGAAATATGTGTCTGTGATGCTTTAACAAATAGGCAAATTAATTTAGAACTCTAAAAGGAATCATCTCTGTTAGAGATTTTTAAAAGTATCAGCAAGTTAAAATACCCCATTTTTTAAAATTCTCACTTGGAAGAATTGAGTTTTGTTTTTACCAACCAAGTGCCATGGGAAGGTCACAACAGTGGGGCTTCTATTTGCTAAGAGTCCTGTTTCTTGCACTCACTGAAATCAGAGGGACAATTAAAGTTTCAGCAGTTGAAAATTACCCATTAATTAGAATTAGAAGCAAGAAGCCGTGAAGTATAAGTAAGAACCATAAATCAGAACAATTAGTCTGTCTAGAAGAGCAACATGATCTAATAAGAATCAGCATACCAGCTGCTCATTTAATCTGGGGTTGTATTTTATTTTTTACTCCTTGTGAGATAACCCTGCAGAAGTAGCTTAAATCTGACAAATATACATTCTTCAGAATTATTCATTACTTCAAGGTATTAGTACAGTGATATTATTTTTACAAAAGCTTTTGAATTTGAAGAGAAATACATGACATTCAAAATGGGAAATTCCCTAACTATAATTACACATTTTAACCTAGGATCAATATAGCACTTAAATCAGAAAAGATACTGAACCATATATTTTTCCTGTTTTTGATATTGATTGAGACTAATATATTACATAATTTATTATGTTGTCATTTTGATACTGTCTTTGGGCTATATGTAAAGCTCTTATAAGGAAAATTATTTTATAATTAAAAAATGGATGTTTCTTAAATCATTTTTAAATTCCTTATTTTCTCAGTGATTCCAGCAAACTTTAAGTAGGAAAATAACTGTGTTAAATGTGTACACACTGAGGACATTAAGAAACACAATAAGAACAGCTCCTATACAGATACTGAATGATGTGTATTATTCATTCTAAGAAGAGCTAAGAAGTTTTACATAGGAAGATCATGGATAGACAAAAAAGGTATTAGGAGATGAGCCACAAAACATAGTTAAAAAAATAGTGTTTTATAATATGATGACAGTTGTATCATATACAACAGTAAGCCATTACAAACCTAAAATACTTGAGTAGAAAAACAGAATTTTATTATAGAATATCACCTGACAATTCATAGAGTAGAGGGGAAGCAGAGAAACTGGAGACAGAGAGAGAGCAATTAGGTTGGAAGTGTGTGTGGGAAATCTGGAGAGTGTATATAACTCGGATTTGTAATAAGGGTGATGAGTGCTAGTAAGTTTTAAATGAGGCAGAAGCCAAATTTATTATAAAATGAGCTTCTTTCTTGTACTTAGTATTTGTAAAAGCACTGATAAACAATTGGCATTTATACAGTCACTAGTTTTCTGAATTGTAGAAGTAGGGCCAGGGAATACGAGATATGAAGGAGAGACCATGGAGAGGAAGAGTAGATAGGATTTAGAAATTAATTATGTATCAAAGATAGTATGCTGAAGCTGAAATCAGCCAAATAACTAATTTTCAAATGAGACGGACAATTATGCTTTTAATAAAATTTGAGAGTCCACGAGGAAGAGAGTTTTCTGAGGGAAGAACATGGGTTTTGCTTCATACACAGAATCTAGTTGAAAACTTAGGTCTTGTACTGAAGGTAGAGAAAAAGGCTGAGAGAATTTAAGTAGTCATTTGAATGAAGAGATACTTTAACCAAGATTAAGAATGAGTTGATAATTGAAAGTTACAAACATCTAGTTATATACTAAGTCATGAAGATATAATCAAACTAATATTATGCTATATGTGAATTACATACCAACAAAAAACACATGAATTCACTTTGGGAGTATATATATATATATATATATATATATATATATATACTATTGCATAGGCACCTGGAATGTTGTGTTCGTGAATCAAGGTAAATTGGTTGTGGTCAAGTAGGAGAGCGCAAGATTGAACATCAACCTCTTAGGAACCAGTGAAGTAAAATGGATAGGAATGGGAAAATTTAATTTAGATGCCCATTTAATCTAGTACCATGGGCAAGAATCCCATAGAAGAAATGAAGTAGCCCTCATAGCCAACAAAAGAGACTGAAATGCAGTTCCTGGGTGCAATCTCAAAAAAAAAAAAAAAAAAAAAAGAAAAGATCTCAATCCATTTCTAAGGCAAACGATTCAACACCCCAGTAATCCAAGTCAATGCCTCAATCACTGATGCCAAAGAAGTTGAAGGTGAGCAATTCTGTAAAGACCTCCAACACCTTCTAGACTTAATCCCCCAAAAAGATGACTTTTTCATCATAGGGGATTGGAATGCAAAAGGAGTAAGTCAAGAGATACCTGGAATAACAGGCAAGTTTGCCCTTGGAGTATAAAATGAAGCAGGGCAAAAGCTAACAGCGTCTTTTCAAGAAAACATGTTGGTCACAGAAAATACCCTTTTCCAACAAGCTGAGAGACTACTGTCCACATGGACATCACCAGATAGTCAATTTCTAAATCAAATTGATTGTGTTCTTTACAGCCAGAGATGAAGAAGCTCTATACAGTCAGCAAAAACAAGACCTAGAGCTGACTGTGGCTCAGTCATCAGCTCCTTATTTCTTTTTTTTTTAATTTTTTTATTTTTATTTTTTTAATTTTTTTTATTTTTTTATTTTTTTTTAATTTTTTTTATTTTTTTATTTTTTTTATTTTTTTTAATTTTTTTTAAGCTCCTTATTTCAAAATTCAGGCTTAAATTGAAGAAAGTAGGGAAAACCACTAGACCATTCAGGTATGACCTAAATCAAATCCTTTATGATTATATAGTAGAGGTGAAGAATAGATTCAAAGGATTAGATCTTTTGGAGTGCCTGAAGAATTGTGAAAGGAAGTTCATAACATTGTACAGGAGGCAGTGACCAAAGTCATCTCAAAGAAAAAGAAATGCAAAAAGGCAAAGTAGTTATCTGAGGAAGTTCACAAATAGCTGAGGAAAGAAGAGAAGTGAACGGCAAGGGAGAAAGGAAAAGATATCCCAACTGAATGCAGAGTTCCAAAGAATAGCAAGGAGATATAAGAAGGCCTTCTTAAATAAAAATGCAAAAGGAAAATAAAGGGAAGAAATGGTAAGGACCTAAAAGAAGCAGAAGAGATTAATAAGAGGTGGCAAGATACACAGAACTATTAAAAAAAAAGTCTCTTATTAATCTCTTCTTCTTTTAGGTCCTTACCATTTCTTCCCTTTATTGTGCTCATCCTTGCATGAAATATTTCCTTGATATTTCCAATGGATCTCTAGTCTTTCCCACTCTATTATTTTCCTTTTGCATTTTTCATTTAAGAAGGCCTTCTTATATCTCCTGCATCCTTAGAAACCTATATGAAGGTCAAGAAATAGACAACTATGCTGGTTCAATATTGGGAAAGGGGTATAAAAAAGATGCATATTGTCACCCTGCTTGTTTAACTTATACGAAAAGTACATGGTGCAAAATGGCAGGCTGGATGAAGCACAAGCTGGAATCAAGAATGCCAGGAAAAATATTAGCAACCTCAGATATGCAGAAGATACCACTCTAATGGCAGAAAGCAAAGAAGAACTAAAGAGCCTCTTGGCGAGGATGAAAGAGGAAAGTGAAAAGGCTTACTGGAAAATCTACTCTAAAAAACTAAGATCATCACATCCAGTTCCATCACTTCATGGCAAATAGAAGGAGAACAAGTGGAAGCAGTGACAGATTTTATTTTCTTGGGCTCCAAAACCACTGTGGATGGTGTCCACAGCCATGAAATTAAAAGACATTTGCTCTTTGGAAGAAAAGCTATGAAAAAATTAGTGTATTAAAAAGCAGTGACATCACTTTTCTGATAAAGGTCTGTATAGTCAAAGCTATGGCTTTTCCAGTAGTCATGTACAGATGTGAGAGTTGGACCATAAAGAAAGCTAAGTGCAGAAGAATTGATGCTGTCAAATTGTGGTACTGGAGAAGACTCCTGAGAGCCCCTTGGACTGCAAGATCAAACCAGTCAATCTTACACAAAATCAACCCTGAATATTCATTGGAAAGACTGATGCTGATGCTCCAGTAATTTGGCCACCTGATGCAAAGTGCTGACTCACTGGAAAAGACTCGATACTGGGAAAGATTGAAGGCAAAAGGAGAAGGGGGTGGCAGAGGATGAGATGATTAGATAGCATCGCCAACTCAATGGACCTGAATTTGAGCAAACTTAGAGAGACAGTGGAGGACTAAGGAGCTTGTGGTGCTGCAGTCCATTGAGTCACAAAAAGTTGGACAATGACTTAGTAACTGAAAAAGAACAAAAGAGGAGTGTAGAAAGAGAATGATCAATCAGAGCTGACCAAAATATGATATTATGGTATCCAAGGAGGCACAGAGTTTCTTAGTGGCTCTTTCTGTTTCAGATGTTCCAAAGATACCAATAAGACTAAGAAAAGTTTTACATTTAATGACTAGAGGTTTCTAGTGATTTTCGAAGGAAGTAATATAATTTCATCTGCTGCAGTGGGACTTGGAAAGGAATAGATTCTAGGTAAATAATTAATGGAGAGAAGACAAATAATGGAGTTAGTAAATCCAAACCATTTTTTAAAGAAAATCAGTAATAAAAAAATGGAAGAGAATGAGACATTTCAGAGGGATGTGCTTTTTGAAATAGAAATTCACTTCAAATGTGTCTCTCATAGACCAAGGAATTGGAGAAGGCAGCTTAGTCAAAAATTGTGGCAACTCATTGTTTATTGGAGTGAATGCAAAAAGGGGGAAGCATCAAGGCATTATTAATTAGTGTACTTAATGGCTAGCTTGTATGATTTACAAGAAGAAAGTGAGATGAAGGAACAAATAAAAGAATAAAGATTCAGGGTCTCTGACTCCATTTTGGTGCACACCATGAAGACAATCTAGGACTATTTGCTTTGTAAACAGAATGCATTTCATCATCCAAACTCAAACTTTCATGACACCCTAAATCCTTTTGTTGATATTATTTTAACACATAAAACCTTGGTAGCCAATGTGTGATTTATATACCAGAACATTAGTATCATCTGACAGTTTGTTAGAAATGCAGAAACTTAGGTTCCAGCCCAGACTTACTGAATTATCAGCTGAACTTTTATAAAGTATACAGGCAATTAATATGTACATTAAAATTATGAGAAACAGATTTGTAACATAATAAGATAAATGATATATTACCATTTGCATATGTATAGCTGATGATTTGTCTGTCTGTTAATTTATTATATATAGTCCACTTTTTTGGAACAACATTTGTTGATAAACAAGTCTTTTTTTTTTTTGGCCAAGAACCAACACAAATTTAATTTGTTCTTAGAAACCAGGGAGATTAAAAACATAATAATATAACCATAAAGAGCTAACGTTTGAGCAAAAATATATGATATATCACAAAGTGGAATTGCAAACATATACAGTGAGCACTTTTCTCTTTTTGAAAAATAAATCCTTGATTAATTTTAGGTTTTTATTAAATGGTTCTCCAAGATGACTGAAATCAGACTGACTTTGAAAATGTAGGTGTCAATTACTTGCACATTATATTAGCATTTCTCAAACTCAAGTATGGGAACATCCATAAACAGCGGATTAGTAGTTATGGTTTAGGCCAACAAAAGGATTGTGGTTTAAGCAGCTTACTAAAAAATGTTGAAAAATCTTATTCCTTTACCTGGGTTTATTCATAGATTAAAAAAACATTTAAATCCATTAGACATATTTTTTCAAATTATTATTCACTGCTCTATACCTGTGGCTAAGGCAAATCAAAAGAAAATGTTGAAAGAGCATCTCATTTGTGATGCCCCATGAGCTTCCCTGATAGCTCAGTGAGTAAAGAATCTGACTGCAATGCAGGAGACCCTGGATTGATTCTTGGGTTAGGAAGATCCACTGGAGAAGGAAAGGCTACCCACTCCAGTATTCTGGCCTGGAGAATTCCACGGACTGTATAGTCCATGGGGTCCCAAAGAGTCAGACACGACTGAGTGACTTTCACTTCACTATGGATGGTGAAAGAAAGACTGCCACAAATTATCTGATGATTCTCCAATTAAAGGGTTCAGTGTAATCCTCTCACTCTGAATGTAGACTAGAATCTGTGACTAACTTGAACAAAACAATGAGGTCAAAGTTATATTATGGGATTTTCAAAGCTATCTCAGAACTACTTCTGCAACTTCTGCCCGAGTTTTTTGGGAGCCTCGATCCAACTGTCTGTCTACTTGAGACCACCATGATGGAAAGCTCACATGCAGGTGCTCTTGCTGACAGTCTCTGCAAAGTCCAGCCTACTGATCATATCCATCAAAGCACTAGACAAAAATGAAACCATCTTACACATTCCAGATCAATCATCTTCCAGGTAAATACCATTGCATGATATCTGTTGATGCCTCACAGAACAGAATATCCAACCAAGCCCTGTCCAAACTCTTGACCTCAAAACTCATGGTAGAAAGTAATATGGAAGTTGTTTTAAGCCACTGAGTGTTTGGGTAGTGTATTAAATAGTGATACATACATTAACTCTGGTTCCTCAAGTTACATGTTTTTTGTATGCCATCCTTTCACTCCCCTTTTTAATGGGATAAATGTGAGCAATTGTTAATGCTACACAGAGCACTTCATATAGAGCTAGAAATTAATCTTACATACTTGGCTGCATCTTAGGTCAAGTACTACTCAGTAAACATTCACAGAATTGCATATGACAGGTAATATTTCAGAATAGTTTCTTCATTTTTATGCTGGTGAATTCATGCTACTGAATTACTATAAATGAATTAGGATTTGAGAATAATTTTGAAATGTAGAATTAGACATTTTCCATTATGATTAGCTTAATTAGGTACAGAACTGAGCCAAGGAAGTATGCAGAGGCTGAAATCCAACATTTCGAAATATAATTATATTGAAATAAAAAGTATATTTTTCTACATTAAAACAGTCTCAAATAGCACTAACGTAACATACAAAGTATTTTTATATTTTAATCTATAATTGCCAAGAATGAGATAAATGCTACTATCTAAAATAGACACTTGAGGCCTATTCAAGCACTTGAGGTCTTTGTTCTCTATGGTCTTAATAGCACAAAATAAAATATTAATGATAGAATATGATGATTATCAATTTTCCCTATTAAAAGCATTTCACATTAAAACATATTATAAGAAATATATTAACTTATAATATTAAAAGTTAATTCAACTATGTTAGCTCGTTTTGTAGGACATACTAATATATAAAATGGTCAAAGGAGTTTTATCTCATATTTTTTGTTATCTGTGCAGAATGAATTTTCAATTCAGCATTTTTATCATCTTGCCGCATTCCTGAGAAAGTCTGACTGTAAGATACATAGTTAATATTTACTCAATCATTTTTAAATTTATTCTATTTTTCTGCCAGTGATGTCAGATAAGACAAAGAGAAAGGCAGCCTTGCTTAGTGGAAACAGTATCTTAGGCTTCAAGTTCAAGAAGCCATGATTTGCACAGCTCTTGGCCAAACCACTGCATCTCTTTGAGCACCAGTTTTCTATCTATAAAATGAGAATATCGTCTCCTTGCAAAGTCCTTGTTTTAAGCTAGATAATCTAAACAGGGGCTTTCCTGGTGGTCCAATGGTTAAGAATCGACCTTGCAATGCAGAGAACACTGGATCGATCCCTAGTCCAGGAAGCCCATATGCCATGAAGCAATTAGCCCACGTGCCACAACTACTGAGCTTATGCCTAGAGCCTTCAAGCCACAACTACTGACGCCCGAGCTCCACAACAGGAGAAGCCGCTGCCAACAAGAAGCCTGCAAACTGCAACTAGAGAGTAGGCCCCTCACCACGAGAGAAAAGCCGACACACAGCAATGAAGACCTAGCACGGACAAAAATAAAATAAATAAAAACAAGCAAACTAAGAAAAACTAACACAGTTAGTGGCACATGAATAATCAATGTTGTTGTTGTTTAGTCGCTAAGTTGTGTCCGACTCTTTTGTGACCCCATGGACCTTAGCCCTCCAGGCTCCTCTGTCCATGGGCTTTCCCAGCTAAGAATACTGGAGCAGATCATAGGATAGTTTTATTCATAGTTTTTTTTTAAGAATCTTTATACTGTTATCCGTAGAGGCTGTACCAATTTGCGTTCCCACCAACAGTGCAGGAGAGTTCCCTTTTCTCCACACCCTATCCAGCACTTGGTAGACTTCTGGTGATGACCATTCTGACCCGTGTGAGATGATACCTCATTGTAGTTTTGATTTGTATTTCTCTAATAATGAGAGATGCTGAGCATCATTTTATGTGTTTATTAGCCATATTTATGTATTTTCTTGAGAAATGTCTGTTTATTTCTTCTGCCCACTTTTTGATTGGGTTGCTTGTTCATACACACTCAGAAAACCATAGCTGAAAAGACACATGTGCCCCAATGCTCACTGAAGCACTATTTACAATTGCTAGGACTTGTAAGCAACCTAGATATCCATTGACAGATGAATGGATAAAGAAGTTGTGGTACATGTACACAATGAAATATTACTCAACCACAAAAAGGAACATTTTGAATCAGTTCTAAAGAGGCAGATGAATCTACAGCCTATTATATAGAGTGAAGCAAGTCAGAAAGAGAAAGACAAATATCATATATTAATGCATATATATGGAATCTAGGAAGATGATACTGATGATCCTATTTGCAGGATAGCAAAGGAGACATAGATATAAAGAGACTTATGGTCATGATAAGGGAGAGGGAGGGTGGGATTACTTGGAAGAGCAGTACTGGAATATATGCTTTACCATAAGTAAAGTGGAGAGCTGGTGGGAATTTGTTGTATGATGCAGAACCCAAAGCTGGTGCTCTGTGATAACTTAGAGGGGTGGGGTGAGGAGGGAGGTGGGAGGGCAGTTTAGGAGGAGGGGGATGTTTGTATACCTATGGCTGATCCATGCTGATGTTGGGAACCATCACAATATTGTATTTATCCTTCAATCAAAGATAAAAATAAAATTAAAAAATAAAATAAATGGATAGAACACTTAGCACAGTATGTAGCAAGTGCTCAATAAGGTCTTACATTAAAAAATGTAATTATATGATCAAAGAGAAAGTCTGAAGAATTTCTCTTCGATCATATAATTACATTTTTTAATCTATTTTTTTGCCATTTTCTTTTTCAGGAGTACTAATTGTATGCATTGTTTTAATTACTGTAGTTTTTAGATGTTTAGAGACTGGGAAGTGTGTCCCTCAACTTTGTTCTTTATCAAGATTGCTTTGACTCTTCTGGTCCCTTCCATTTCCATATTAATTTTTGAACCAGCTCATCAATTCTGGCAAAAAAAGACAACCAAGATTTTAATGGAGATTCAGTTAAATTTGTAGATAAATTGGAAGAGGATTGTCACTGTAACAAATTAAGTCTTTTGTTCCATGGACATAGGAGGCCCATGCATTTATTTTCTTTCATTTATTTCAACAGTAATTTGGAGTTTTCAGAGCATAGTGTTTGAACTTATTTTTATTATTTTAAATTTTTTGATACTCTTATAAGTGGAATTGTAGTTTTCATTTAATTTTCAGATTACTCATTGCTAGTGTATACAAATAAAAGTGATCTTTGTATACTAACTTTGTATCCTGTAACCTTATTGAAATCATATTTTATAGTTTTCTGTGTGTAAATTCCTTAAAATTGTCTATATTCAAGATCATGTCCTCTGCAAATAAAGATAGTTTTACTTATCCTTTTTTGAAAAAAGAACACTGGAGTAGGTTGCCATTTCCTTTGCCAGGGGATCTTCTGGACTCAGTGAAAACTCACATCTCCTACATTGGCAGGTGGATTCTTTACCGTGAGCAACCAGGGAAGCCTGAATAACCAATAGCTATTTGTTATTATGAATACTACCACCTCTCTCGGAACGAATTTGATTACCACATAATTCGTTGTGCAATAGTCACTAATCTGGGGAAAAACACAGTTGCAACATAAGGAAACTACAACATGCTCTGTCTATAATCTCTTAATGATGACTATGTATGAAATGTTTTGGATACAAAGTCTTTAATAAACAATCTTGATTATTCTGTAATATTTCACTGAAGTGATCAAACCCAGTGCACGTCCTAATTTCTCATTAAGTTTTTCTTCCAAAGCATTAACAGACACAAAAACAGGTAAGGGTTACATTCAACTATTACTTACAGTATATCATCACACATCAACATATGTTTGCCAATTCTTAAAGACTAAAGTGTGTATCTAAATATTCCAAAAGAAATCTAAACAAAAGATGAAGAACAAGAGAGTGTGATGGGATGCTAGAATTCATGTATTATATAAAACCATGGTGGTTTATTTGCTAAGTTGTGTCTGATTCTTGCAACCACATGGACTGTAGCCTGCCAGGCTCCTCTGTCCATGGGATTCTCCAGGCAAGAATACTGGAGTGGGTTGCCATTTCCTTCTCCATTTCTCTACTCCTGACCCAGGAATTGAACTTGGGTCTCCTGCATTGCAGGCAGATTCTTTGACGACTGAGCTATGAGGTAAGTCTTATATAGAACCATATAGAAGCCCTATATAGAACCACATATTTATAGAACCATACATAGAACCTATATAGAAGTCCTACATAGAACCATAGAAAGAGACAAATTAAAAAATCTGAAAAATCTTATATTCATTCAAAAGACTTTCTGGCCATACCCACTGAAATAATTAGATACTAGCAAAAATAAAACACAGAGCTATTTAAAAGAATTAAAACTGAGAAATGTTGCTCAACACTGATAATCTGTGATCACAGATAAATTAATATCTAATATTTGATTAAAATGATCAGCTATCAAAGCAACAATGACACTGCACATCTAAATATTTTTGAAATATTATATAGGATTGTGTAAACAGTATTTACCCATTTTAAAAAATATGTATTAGTGTTTTGAAGGCAATATTAAATGTCATGTATGTACACACAAAGTATATTCTGAAAGCTAGGGATATGGTTATCACTAACTAAAATAATTTATTGAATGAAATATTTTACTGGCAGCCCTCATGCAAGCTAGAGTCTTTAGAGACCACATACTTATGAAAAAGTCTTATTACTCACTATCCAGCTTATACAAGATACCAATCATCATGTCATAAACAGGACATAATCTATTTTATTTTTAACCCATTTCTAATAGAATCTAATATAGAAGAATAGTTGAGGCTACCTGTTTTGATAGAAAATAGCTTCTGATGTGCAAAATAATGGGTATAAATAAGTCATTTCTAAATAATGCTGCCATACTCATTTTAATAGCACTGGGATTATTGTTTATATTATCCAGGATGTGATCTGTAAAATCATTCAAAAATCCACATTTCCTGAACTCATCAAGTGGACAAAGTGTCACACGTGAATAATCAAAAGAAAATTAAGCTTTTTCCTTTAACATATGCATTTTCCCTAAAATACGTTAAGTGTTTAGCCTCTTTTTTTTACCTTCATGTTGTAAAAGTTCATAGTATTTTTGGTGACATGTTTATGGCACCCCTATTCCACTGGGCTTCTTTCTGCTAAATAAAGGACTATTGAGGACTAGAGCTATTTGTCCACACAGTCAAGGGGTCCACATTGCTATGCTTTTAAATTGTTGTTGCTGCTTAGTCACTAAGTCATGTCTGACTCTTTCGAAGCCCCATGGACTATAGCCTGCCAGGATCCTCTGCCATGGGATTTCCCAGGCAAGAATACTGGAGTGGGTTACCATTTCCATCTTCAGGGGATCATCCTGACCCAGGCATCAAACCCGCATCTCCTGAATTGGCAGGCAATTCTTTATCGCTGAGCCAAAAGGGAAACATGCTTTTCTATGTCTCATGCCTATTACAGTTCTTTCTGATTTTCTCTTTCAATATCAGTTTTTATTTCTCAAGGACACATGCCTACCTCAAAGAATTCTCTCACTTACCTTCTATGCACCCCTTTTAAATCAGTAATATGAGATAAAAATATGAGATAAAAAATCCTTCCTAACCTTGGAAGGATTTGCTCAGAACTAAGAATGGGAGGAGATCTGTCCTGGGTGTTCATTGGAAGGACTGATGCTAAAGCTGAAACTCCAATACTTTGGCCATCTCATGCGAAGAGTTGACTCATTGGAAAAGACCCTGATGCTGGGACAGATTGGGGGCAGGAGGAGAAGGGGACGACAGAGGATGAGATGATTGGATGGCATCACCGACTCGATGGACATGGGTTTGAGTAAACTCTGAGAGCTGGTGATGGACAGGGAGGCCTGGCGTGCTGGGATTCATGGGGTCACAAAGAGTCAGACACGACTGAGCGACTGAACTGAACTGAAGTGAACTGAAGAATGGGAGACTAAACGGCACTCAGAGGAGTTCCTCTGTAAAAATTCAGAGACCATTAGTGGCTGGCATATATAGTGTATGTTTTGGCTACAGAATTCTACCTATTAATACTTTGGGGTTATTCACTGGGTTTGTCATAGTCAAAGAGTATAATGGATTTGTTGAAACTTATGCTTACAGAAAGTTCTGCAATTATTAAGCTCAATTTTACTAATTTTAGGGCATATGCTACTGATACATAAATATGTATTTACTCTTTCTTTTCACCTGGAGGTTCTCTTCCTAGTTTCAATTCCCTTCTTACCTATTTTTTTTTCTAGTAGAGTTTATTCAGACTGAAAAGAAGGGAAAGAAGCCACTTTCACTTGTCAGATAACTATTGATTGATGCAAATTCACGTAAAAGTTTGATGGAAACTTGCATAGTACATGGCTTCCCAGCCATCTAATTCAGATTGCCTCTGAAAAGAAAATATGACATATTTTCTACATTCCTACTTAGGTGAAATCTCATGGCAAATTAAACAAAATACAATTTCTTAAAGCTATAATTTTATTAAAGTGAATTTTCCTCTATTTTGTCAATCCCAGATCTTTATGGGAACTCTTTGGGTTATATTATATAGCATCAACTGTACTATGGACTTCTTGAAAACAGTATTCATATCTTTTCATATCCATAGTCTCAATTTCATTAGTAAATGAATATCAAGAGTTTAAGTCCATATAATATGTTTCCTTATTCTGAATAAAGTAACATAAATTTTAAGGTAAGAGTACATAGTTTTGCAAAGACTCAAATACCAAAACAGAGCAATATCAAGAAAAAAATGATTAGTCATGAATGCCTTATTTTTGTTCAGTATTTAATTTTTTTCTTCCAGTTTTACTGAGAAATTGATATATATCACTATCTAAGGTATACAATGTAATAATCTGATTTACATACATCATGAAATGATTACCATAGTAAGCTTAGTGAAGATCCATCAATTCATAGAGATTTAAAATTAAAGAAACAGAAAAATGTATTTCTTTCCCTATGGCGAGAACTCTTTGGATTTATTATCTTAAAGAATACTTTAAATTCTCTTATAACTTTCTGGATCCCTATTGTATTTCTATTTATCTTATAGGTTGTATCACTTATTTTGAAGCATTTTCCTCATTATTCATAAAATGTATGTTATAGTTTTTTATAAATTTTATTAAAATATTTATACAATGTCATCAACATTTACTAAATGTTATTGAAACATAATAAACTGTTGTAACTTTCTCAATAATCTCTATCTCATATTTGCAGTTGCAGGATAATATATATGCACTGTTTCATTGTGGCAAGGGCATGCATCTAACAAGGCCTGCATTCTGGTAGTAAACACAGACATGAGCAATAAAAAAAAATAGAACTGATAAATTACTATAAAATAAGAAATGTATAATGAGCTATTTGATTTATAGTATTCATTTCCATTTCACATAAGTACTCTATCTTAATATATGCTACAAAACTTTTCATCTGTTTTAGTAAGTAGTAATTTCATTTCGGCTCTTCTGAAGGGGACAGACAGTATTCAGGTAACATAGCAGATCGTTTCTATTTAGCAGAGGCAAGATTTAAATGAACTTAAAAGGCTCAAAAATAATAGTATGGTTTGTTCTATGTTATTGTCTTTAGTATGGTTATCACAATTTATATAGCAGTAGCCGTTTACCACATTTTGGAGATTTAGAAACACTTTGTCTACATAGGTTGATTTGCCTGTGTTTATGTACATATGGACAGAGAAGCCTGGCATGCTGCAGTCCAAGAGGTTGCAGGAGTTGGACACGACTGAGTGACTAAACTTATGTATGCATGGATATGCTTACCCTGGAAACCTAAGTCCAACTAATAATAATAGAATATTTTTCTGCTTTGTAAATGGACTTGTATATTTATGAAACTATCTTCTATTCTAAGTACATTGTAATTCAGTAGAAAGCAATTGTTTTGATCACATTCAGCAAGCATAAGCTTTTTGCAAGTAGAATTTTTTTTTTAACCTCTTGTGTAAAATAGTATAGCTCTCTAGTGTCACTACGATGAATGCCATTTTACTAAGTGTAAATATCAGAATGAGCTCAATCTGTGTAGCAAATACACTTTAGTGAGTATAGTTTAATGTTTCATTTGATCTTTGTTACAAAGTTGGGCTTCCCTTGTTGCTCAGCTGGTAAAGAATCTGCCTGCAATGCAGGAGACCTGGGTTTGATCCCTGGGTTGGGAAGATTCCCTGGAGAAGGGAAAGGCTACCCACTCCAGTATTCTGGCCTGGAGAATTCCATGGAGTGTATAGTCCTTGGGGTTGCAAAGAGTCAGACATGACTGAGAGACTTTCACTAAAGTATAAAGTATTAATAGAAGGGCATATCACTTCATTTTGTTTTCCTTTTGGAGAGTAAAGCTCAAATGAGGTTAAGTAGTTTGGCTTATTTAAATAACTGATCAGTAGCAGAAGGAGGGCAAAAACCCAAAACTCTAAAATTTAAGTCTTTTGCTCTTTCACATACCAAGAATAATTAGAGTTAACCCTTGAACAACAAGGGTTTGAATTGTGCTGGTTCACTTATACACGGGTTTTGTTTTTTTTTTTTTAATAGTAAATACTACACGACCCAGGGTTGGTTGAATCCAAGGAACAGGAACCCCAACAGAGTAACTTCACATATGGAGGGCCAATAATAAATTATATGCAAATTTTCAATAGTACTGAAAAAGGGTCCACATTCCTAACCTCCATGTTGTTCAAGGGTCAAACTGTGTAATGGAAAGGATGATTAAGAAATCTATTAAAGATTTAGACCTATGATAATGTAATTTAATTCTTAGTAAAGAAAGAAATTTGACAGATTTTTATCCCAAGTACTTAATTCCTGACTGTGAATTGTGAAAAAATTCAGTGAATTTAAAGGACTGCTTCTTTATTCCAGATCATTCAAGCATCATTTAAAAGATTTTTGTACTGTCAATTCTAATAAGTTTTTTATTTTTTATTTTTGTATAGTTTTGACTGCTCATTAAAGAGACACACGAAGAGAACTGGAAAAATGTATTTACCAAAAGGAAATTTTGACTGAATCTATTTCATTTTGAAATCTTTCTTTTAAGTTAAACAAGATTATACTAGTTTAATTTGAAAGCATGGAGGGAGTTACCTAAGTCACTATCATGTGTGTATGTTAGTCACTCAGTCGTGTCCGACTCTTTGCGAACCCGTGGACTATATAGCCCACCAGGCTCCTCTGTCCATGGCATTTTCCAGGCAAGAATACTGGAGTGGGTTGCCATTTCTCTCTCCAGGGGATCTTCCCGACCCAGGGATCGAACCTGGGTCTCCTGCATTACAGGCAGATGGCAGATTCTTTACCATCTGAGCCACCATGTTAGATATCAATATAGATATTCCAGTTGATATATATATATATATGTGTATATATTTAGAGAGAGATCATATATTCACATATGCCATATATACCAATATGTTGAAACCAAGTGCTTTGTTGCTATCTACATTGTAGCTTTCAGTGAATAAACATATAATTCTAGCAATAACCAAAATAAAAAAGGTAAGTCAAACAATGATCTAGATTACTTCTTATTTTAAGGGTTGATTGTCAGAGATAAAATATATACTGAGAATAAATGATTTATATTAGTTACACCCATTTTATCCTAGTGGTTCTCACAAAGGGAAATTTAGCATCCATGTGCAGAGTGGCAATGTCTAGAGACACCTTTGATTGTTATAACTGGTAGATTGCTCCTGCATATTGTATGTAGAAACCATGAATGTTGCTAAACTTTCTCCAATACACAGATAGGGCTTCAGCATAAATAGTGTGAAGGTTGAGAAATACCAATCCATTCAAATAGCTCTTATTGTGAGTTACAAATGAGATGAATTTATACAGCCTAAATTAGACAGGTTTGCTTCAGAGTTGTGGCATGACTTCTAAGCTAAACAAATATGTCCAACTATATAAAGAGCTGTTCACTGGGAAAATAAACCAGTAATAGTTCCCTCAACACTAATACTGCCATTTCAATGCATGAACATACATGATTTCTCCTTTAGGATTCATTCCAGCATTAGTGTTTTGTGATCTTACACCAGGCTTAGTAATACACAAAACTCAAAAATAGCTTTTCACTTAATTTAACTTGCAGAAGTTAATTTTGAATTTCTATAATATGAAACCAAATATAAAATAGCTATAATAAAAGAATAATACCCATTGAATATTTTCTCTCATTTACTTCTGATTTCTTTTATTAGTGAACATGAAAATAGTAACCATCTGGACTGAAAAGGAAACAATAACATTTCCCTTTGCTAAAAGAAAACAGCAATAACCATAAGCCTGAAGAAATAAAATTCATCACATTTCCTCCCCTATTGCTTGAGCCTAAAGACACACAGACAGTCTGACAAGTCTGAGATATGAACATAAACCTTGATTGTGACTTTTAAAACAAAGTTTATTTTAGTTTTTACCTCAGTTCATTAATATTTTTAATTTCCACAATGCCAAAAGCTGATTTTCTCCATCAAAAACAAATTAAACCCTCAAGGAAGGAGAAACCCTAATCCATGAGAAAAGGTTTCTTTTTAGCTTGTCAGGACAGGCATACCTAACTACTGGAATGGCTGACAGCAACTCTCTGCTAGGTAACATAATTATTGCAACACATTACCAGTTTTGAACATGCATGTATCCTTCAGATACTATAACAAATTATTAAACCAATTACTCTGACAAAAGCTTTTATCCAGTTTATCCAGTTGGTCCCAGAAAAATGCAAATTTATTTGCTCCATTTGAGCACTTGAAACCCAGTAATATACCAGAATGACCTGGTATATTTTAATTACATTAAAAGTAATCTATTACCTTATCTAGCTTTTTAAAAACTTACATAAAACATTCTCTTACGGTGCTTATTAACTGCTTTCAGTAGAAGGTTATGTGATTGCTTTAGTGACAGAACTGAAAAGATAAAGCCTGTGATGGATGAGAAATATATAATTAACTAATAAACAACTCGTTTGCTAAATTAGCCACTAATCTTGTCCAATGTGACTTGTCTGTATCCTTGAAAAACAGTCCTAATATTCAGCATCTATTAATCCATACACAAACTTCTAAATAAAATAGCTATACATGGGGAAGACTATTTCATTTTATAAATGACCCACTGCATTGATGTCCACACTTGCTACTTTGAAAATAAAATGCTCAGAGCCTTGCACCTTATTTCTGTCAGATATGCTCAGACTTTTTAATGCTTTTCTGTTTAAGAACAAAGCTTAAAGGCATACGTTTTTCTTGTATGTTGTTGAAACAAAACAGAATCAGAGACTGAGGACATTTGAGATGAGAAAAGGAGATTATTATTTTAACCACTGAAGAATGATAAAAAGCATCCAAAATGTCGCTAGTCCTCTTAGATCTCTAGCTCTTATACGCTACACTATGAAGAATAGCAAAAAAAATGTGTACCACACTTTAGTCCTTGTTTGCTTACAGTGAGTGAGATGGAAAGTTATCACAAACAATATTATGCCAAGTGCAAGATACAGAGTCCAAGCCATAAAATAATGATAATTTAAGGCCAAGATGAATTTTTTTTTTTAGGCCAAGATAAATTATTTGTGACATTTTCAAGCATTATAGAGAACTAAAATAGGTCTGGCCCTGAAAACATGGTTCATTAAAAAAAAGAAAGAAAGAAAAAATACAAAGCATTCTAAATCACTCTCTTGTTTAGATCAGGGAAGATATTAAACTATTTTATTCATACTCTTTTCTTTTAATGATATCTTTTTAGTGGCAAGCTTCTGAGAAATATAGGAGAAATTGGTCCTATATCTACACACTCCACAGGAATTCTGCTACACAAACTATTGCTTGGAAACTTCATCATGTAAGGAGGAAATTCAGTACTTCCTGAGGCCCTGGGAACTACTGTGAATGTTTATGCTTGTCTTAGATCCTTTATTGATAGAGTAAGAGGCTACAAAAGCTCTAATTTAAGGATCCACTGTAGGATAAGAAGTAGAACTGTGAAAGAAACAGCAGCACCCAGCAAAAGCAGGAGACGCCCCACACTGGGCCTGCCAGATGTCACTTGCCAGCACCCATTCACATTCTTTTTAACCACAGGGACAGTACAGAACATAAGAACAAAATATTAGTAGAATAAATCTTCGATATAATGTTGGCAGACTGCATCAAAATTATAGCAATTTGTTTCAATTTTATAGTTTGGGCCTTTGGCGAGGCTTCATTTCCTACCCTTCCTTATTAGTCATGGTTTTCTACTCCAAAGTTGTGTCTCAACAATGTAAGTGCTGGGAAACTCTCAAGAAACTTCCAAGAAGCTAAACAATCCTCCTAACTTCTAGCCACCCACAAGCTAAACATTTACTTACATAAATTTCATATTCAAAATAGAGTGCCTATGACATAGCTTATTCAGATACATAACAGTACGATGAGACAAACGTATCTTTAAAAATAAGTGGTCCATTTGAGCAAAAATTTACTATATACAAATAGTATACAAAAATAATGAACAGTGATTTGCCTCACCAGAGCTCCCTATATTTACAGCTAAGATTAAGTTGCATTTCTTTTTTTTTTTAAACTCTTAATTGATATAAATGCTACTCTTACCAAAGGTTTACAGTATATTTTGTCTTATAAGTATTTTTCAGTGGAGAACCACTGAATTAATACATTTTTACATACCAACTATATACACTACTTTGATAAATCATTGTAATACTAACTACTAATCTAAAATAAAACTGAAAGTTTCAAGGACTGAGTTGGTTTCTGTCCATAATCATATAATTCTGGGCAAGCATGAGACAATTTTGAGAGCTCTTACAATTGGCATGAAACATATTTTGGCATATAAATATAAAAATTGGAAATTATAATGATAATAAGGACACCACTTCACTAGTTTAAATCACTGAGTGAAGTACCAGTTGCTCAGTAATGTAGCTGAGGTAATTAGCTAGTTCTTGGCCAAAGAAATTAAGCTATTTGTTTTTGTATTCTTTTTGCAGCAACGTTAAGATTAATCCAAAGTAAAAATGAAATAAACACTAAAAAAAGCAAAAGAAAGAAGTGAGTTAGTACAGAATCTTGAAATGGGAAAATTCTTTCTAAATGTGACATGAAAACCAGAAACAACAGAGGAAACTATTAGAAAATTTAACAACATAAAAAATTCTGAGTAGCAAAATACAAAATCCCCACCTGTTTGACATAGTATGAACAGGATGCTAGATTTCTGTTTATATTCACTCAAAACTTTGATATAGTTCCATGTAATTTGGCATCTAATATTATTGCTAAAAGACTAGAATTTAATTATTTTAGTGACTTTAAAAAAATTGAATGAGGTTTGAAACGTCTAATCCAATTCTGAGAATAGTCTATGGGAACTTGAAAATAATTTGTATCCTTCCATTGTGTGAAGTTTGTATAAATCTTAATAATTGAATTGATTCATGGTGCTTTTCAGATCTACCACATCCTTCTATGTTTCTGTATATTCATTTTATTAATTTTTGAGAGCTTGAGATAGAAATTCCAACTAAATATCTTAATTTATCTAATTAAAAAAATAAATGTAATATATAGTAAGTGCTAGTCACTCAGTCATGTCTGACTTTTTGTGACCCCATGGATTATAGCCTGCCAAACTCTTCCGTCCATGAAATTTTCCAGGCAAGAATACTGGAGTAGGTTGCCATTCCCTTCTCCAGGGAGGGAATCTTCCTGAACCAGATATCAGACCCAGGTCTCCTGCATTAAAGACAGATTCTTTACCGTCTAAGCCACCAGGGAAGCCCATGATAAACACTTTAAGTAGTACTAAATTATTAATACTAAAGGTCAAAACAAAAACCTAATGTACTATCAGGCACAAAGTAAATGAAATCTGAGATTTCACACAGATTTTTAGGTATCACCCAAGCTCCATTTTGCCATTTTGGAATTTAAAGGCAAACACATTCGTTACTGAATGGGAAATATGAATATGTCTCATTGCAGAGTCTGTCATCATACCAACTCTTTCTTTCCCAGTGTCTTTTGACTCAGCAAATTTTTGTATCAAGCTTCCAACTGTAGTACTGGCCAAGTTATTTATAAACCCTTCTTGGACCAGGCCTATTTGCAAATATGTAGTGGAACTACATGTAACTTTTTTTCTGCAATTTTCAAGTCTCCTGTAAATATGCTATTATTCTTTCATAATTTAAAAAATAAAAAAGGGAAAATTATTTGTGACATATGAAAATGGAATATGATATACTAAGATTTATGGAATGCAGCAAAAGCAGTTTCCAGAGTCGTTTTTGTAGCAATAAATGCCTACATTAAGATGCAATAAAAAGCTCACATAACAACCTAACTTCACATCTCAACGAACCAGATAAAAAACAAATGAAGACCAAAATTAGTAGAAAGAACTACAAACTAAGAAATTGGACAATATATCTATAAACATATATATTTTTAGAAACATACAACTTACAAAGATTAAGTTGTAAAGGAATAGAAAATCTGAACAGACTAATTATTAGTAAGAAGATTGAATGAAAACTTGCCAACAGACAAAAGTGCAGAATCAGATGGCTTCACTAGCAACCTCTGCCAAATATTTAAAGAAAAGTTAGTACCCATACTTATGAAACACTTCCAAAAACTGAAGAGGAGGAAATTTTCCAAATTCATTACATGAGACCAGCATTACCTTTATATTAAAAACAGACAAGGATGCCACAGGAAAATAAAAATATAAGCCAATATGCGTGATGAACATAAATACAAGAATCCTCAAAATATCAAACTAACGTCAACAAATCATTAAAAAGATCATATACCATAATCCAGTGATATTTATTTCAGGGATGTAAGGGTGATTCAACATATACAAATCATTCATTGTGATACATCACATTAACAAAATGAAGGAAAAACACCATATGATCACTTCAGTTGCTGCAGGAAAAAGAACAGTATTCAACATCGATTCAGGATAAAAATCTCAACAAAGTGGATATGGAGGGAACCTAGCTCAGTGTTATGAAGGCCAAGTATAAAAAGAAGACTAGAGTTTGGTAGAAGTGAGCATGGAATCAAATATAATAATAGTAAAGACCATATGTGACAAGTCCATAGATAAGATCATACTCAGTGATAAAAAGTACAAAGCTTTTCCTCTAAGATCATAACAAGATAAAGATACCTCCTCTCACCACCTCTATAGAACATAGCACTGAAACTCCTAGCCAGATCTATTTGGTAGGAAAAAGTTAACAAAATTTTCAATTTAGAAAGCAAGAGGTAAAACTAACTATTTACAGATGACATGAAACTATATAAAGAAATACCTAAAGACTCCACAAAACACATCTGTTAGAATTTAGCAAATTCAACAAAGTTGCAGGATACAAAGTCAATATACAAACATTTGTCTTGTTTTAATATACTAATTATGAACTACCAGAAAGAAATTAAGAAAATTATTCCATTTGTTCAGTTCAGTTCAGTCCACTCATTCAGTTGAGTCCGACTCTGCATGACCCATGAACTGCAGCACGCCAGGCCTCCCCGTCCATCACCAATGCCCAGAGTTCACGCAAACTCATGTCCATTGTGTCGGTGATGCCATCCAACCAGCTCATCCTTTGTCATCCCCTTCTCCTGCCTTCAGTCTTTCCCAGCATCAGGGTCTTCTCCAGTGAGTTAATTCTTCACATCAGGTGGTCAAAGTATTGGAGATTCAGCTTCAACATCAGTCTTTCCAATGAATATTCAGGACTGATTTCCTTTAGGATGGACTGGTTGGATCTCCTTGCAGTCCAAGAGACTCTCAGAGTCTTCTTCAACACCACAGTTCAAAAGCATCAGTTCTTCAGCACCAGCTTACTTTATAGTCCAACTCTCACATCCATACATGACTACTAGAAAAACCATAGCCTTGACTAGACACACCTTTGTTGGCAAAGTAATGTCTCTGCTTTTTAATATGCTGTCTAGGTTGGTCATAACTTTCCTTCCAAGGAGCAAGAGTCTTTTAATTTCAAGGCTGCAATCATCATCTGCAGTGATTTTGGAGCCCCCCAAAATAAAGTCAGCCACTGTTTCCCCATCTATTTGCCATGAAGTGATGGGACCAGATGCCATGCTCTTAGCTTTCTGAATGTTGAGTTTTAAGCCAACTTTTTCACTCTCCTCTTTCAGTTTCGTCAAAGGTTTTTTACTTCTTCTTCACTTTCTGCCACAAGGGTGGTGTCATCTGCATATCTGAGGTTATTGATATTTCTCCCTGCAATCTTGATTCCAGCTTGTGTTTTATCTAGCCCAGCATTTCTCATGATGTACTCTGCATATAAGTTAAACAAGCAGGGTGAGAATATACAGCCTTGATGTACTCCTTTTCCTATTTGGAACCAGTCTGTTCCATGTAGAATTCTAACTCGTGCTTCCTAACCTGCATACAGGTTTCTCAAGAGGCAGGTCAGGTGGTCAGGTATTCCCATCTCTTGAAGAATTTTTCACAGTTTATTATGATCCACACAGTCAAAGGCTTTGGCGTAGTCAATAAAGCAGAAATAGATGTTTTTCTGGAACTCTTGCTTTTTCAATGAACCAGCGGATGTTGGCAATTTGATCTCTGGTTCCTCTGCCTTTTCTAAAACCAGCTTGAACATCTGGAAGTTCACAGTTCATATATTGCTGAAGCCTGGCTTGGAGAATTTTTAGCATTACTTTACTAGCCTGTGAGATGAGTGCAATTGTGCACTGGTTTGAGCAATCTTTGGCATTGCCTTTCTTTGGAATTGGAATGAAAACTGACCTTTTCCTGGACTGTGGCCACTGCTGACTTTTCCAAATTTGCTGGCATATTGAGTGTAGCACTTTCACAGCATTATCTTTCAGGATTTGAAATAGCTCAACTGGAATTCCATCACATCCACTGGCTTTGTTCGTAGTGATGCTTCCTAAGGCCCACTTGACTTCACAATCCAGGATGTCTGGCTCTAGGTGAGTGATCACACCATCGTGATTATCTGGGTCATGAAGATCTTTCTTGTACAGTTCTTCCGTGTATTCTTGCCACCTCTTCTTAATATCTTCTGCTTCTGTTAGATTCATACCATTTCTGGCCTTTATTGTGCCCATCTTTGCATGAAATATTCCCTTGGTATCTCTAATTTTCTTGAAAATATCACTAATTTTCTTGAAGAGGTCTCTAGTTTTTCCTATTCTATTGTTTTCCTCTATTTCTTTGCATAGATCACTAAGGAAGGCTTTCTTATCTCTCCTTGCTATTCTTTGGAACTCTGCATTCATATGCTTATATCTTTCCTTTTCTCTTTGCTTTTTGCATCTCTTCTTTTCACAGCTATTTGTAAGGCCTCCTCAGACAGCCATTTTGTCTTTTTGCATTTCTTTTTCTTGGGGATGGTCTTGATCCCTGTTTCCTGTACAATGTCATGAACCTCCCTCCAGAGCTCATCAGGCACTCTGTCTATCAGATCTAGTCCCTTAAATCTATTTGTCATTTTCACTGTATAATCATAAGGGATATGATTTAGGTCATACCTGAATATTCTAGTGGTTTTCCCCAGTTTCTTCAATTTAAGTCTGAATGTGGCAATAAGGAGTTCATGATCTGAGCCACAGTCAGCTCCCAGTCTTGTTTTTGCTGACTTTATAGAGCTTTTCCATCTTTGGATGTAAAGAATATAATCAGTCTGATTTTGGTGTAGACCATCTGGTGATGTCCTTCTCTTGTGTTGCTGGAAGAGAGTGTTTGCTATGACCAGTGTGTTCTCTTGGCAAAAGTCTACTAGCCTTTGCCCTGCTTCATTCTCTACTCCAAGGCCAAATTTGCCTATTACTCCAGGTGTTTCTTGACTTTCTACTTTTGCATTCCAGTCCCCTATAATGAAAAGGACATTTTTGGGGGGTGTTAATTCTATAAGGTATTGTAGGTCTTCACAGAACCATTCAACTTCAGCTTCTTCAGTGTTACTGGTCAGGGCATAGACTTGGATTACCATGATATTGAATGGTTTACCTTGGAAACAGAGACATCCTGTTGTTTCGGAGATTGCATCCAAGTACTGCATTTTGGACTCTTTTGTTGACTATGATGGCTACTCCATTTCTTCTAAGGGATTCTTGCCCACAGTAGTAGATATAATGGTCATCTGAGTTAAATTCACCCATTCTAGTCCATTTTAGTTCGCTGATTCCTAGAATGTCGATGTTCACTCTTGCCGTCTCCTGTTTGACCACTTCCAATTTGCGTTGATTGTAGTTTTATTTAAAAGAGTATGCTTAGAATTAAATTTAACCAAAGAGTTACCTCTTTGCACATAGAAAACAGTAACACAATAGAACACATAGTAACACATAGAAAGCAGCAACACAATGATTAAGGAAAATAAAGACAATACAAATACACAGAAAATTATTTTTCACTCATGAAGGAGGAATTAACATTGTTAAAATATATTTACTATCCAGAGCAATATACAAATTCAATGCAATCCCTATTAAAACATGTCATTTTTCATAGATATATAATAAATAACCCAACTGCTAAAAACACTGGATAGCCAAAGCAATCTTTAGAAGGACAAGCAAGCTGGAAACAATATGCTTACTGATTTCAACCTATATTACAAAAGTATAGTAATCAGAACACTATGTTCATTGGCAGAAAACACACAGAGATCAATGGTACAGAATAAAGAACCCAGAATAAACCCATGTGTGATCAATTAATTTTTGACAAAGGAGCAAACAACATACAATGAAGAAAGGACAGTATCTTCAATAAATGATGTTGGGAAAACTGGATAGCAATACACAAACAAATGCAACAATCATTTTCTTACACCATACACAAAAATTAACACAGAATAGGTTGGAGACTTAAATATATACCCTGAAAACATAAAATTCTAAAGAAAAACAAGCAATTAACTTCATGACATCAGTCTTGCTAATAGTTTTTTGGATCGGACCCCAAAACCCAAGGTAATAAACATGTAGGATTATATCTACTGATAAGAAAAACTACAGCAGAAGAATAGAAAGCATCAGCAAAATGAAAAGGCAACCTGTGGAATGGGAGAAACTCTTTGCAAATCATATATCTGATAAGGGGTTAACATCCAAAATATATAAAGAACTTTTACAACTAAATAGCAAAAAACATTCTGATTAAAAAATTGGGCAGAGGAACTGAAGAAAAAATTTTTCAAAGAAAATATACAGTTGACCAACAGGCACTTGAAAAAGAACTCTACATCACTAATCATAAGGAAAATGCAAATCAAAACCAATACCTATCAGAATGACTATTATAAAAAGGGTAAGAACTAAGTGTTGATGAGGATGTGGTGAAAAGGGAACCTTGGTTCATTGTTGGTGGAAATGTAAGTTGGAATGCCACTATGGAAAACAGTATGGAAACTGCAAAAAAAATTAAAAATAGAACTACAATATGATCCAGAATTAATTATGATTAGATACATGCTTCTGGGTATGTATCTACAGAAAACAAAATGCTAATCCCAAAAACCATCAGCATCCCTGTGCTCACTGCAGCATTATTTACAATAGCCAAGATATGGAAACAACCTGTGTCCATCAAATGGATTAATGGATAAAGAAGATATGGTGCATGTGCATGCATAAATACTTAAAAATAAATGTACAGTGGAATATTATTAAGCCATAAATAATAAAATCTTGCCATTTGCAACAACATGGATGGATCTTGAAGGCACTGTGTTAACTGAAATAAGATAAACTGTTTTAGTTCATTTCTAGAATCAAAGAGCAAACATCTGTTTCAGAAAAGACTAAAAAAATAGTATATTAAATTCATGAATTGTCTCAACATCAAAAAGAATACAGACAGGTGATATGCTGATGAAGAACTTAATGCATCAGAAGAAGAATGCATTCACTTCTAACAATGAGCACTTTCACCTCAGTATGAAAAACTTTTAAAATCCTATTCCAGGCAGATGTTAAGTGGAGAAGTGAATAATATGAAACACTTATCAAACAAGTGGTAATAAATTTTAAATGAGCTTACCTTTCAAAGAAAGAATGTATTAAGTCACTCATCTTGTTTACATTATTTTGGTGGCCAATTTCAACCACAGTTTCACAGCTTCAGTTTTATAACAGAAATGGAAGGAAAGATTTTAAGCAAAAGTGCTTTGTGATCCCAAAGGAAAGATTACCATAGATGTGAGCAGCAGCACTTATTCCATAATTCAACCCTGCAAGCCTTGCAATTTAGGGAATGATGAAAGAATGAGACAATTTTCTGTGCAGTTGACAGAAATAATTGTATTTGGTGTGGTAAACCCCTCTCTTTGAATTATCAGACACTCCATTTACAAAAAGAATGTTGAAACATGAATGATTTGATACCTCTGGGTGTAATACCCTTGTGGTAGAGAGTATATATTTGTAAGTCTCAAAAAATAATTTAAAATAACTATAGTGAAAGACTTGAAATAAAAGATCCAAATTTTCTCTAAGTCAATTTTGAGTGAAAATTCTAATCATTCTTAACCTCTCAGAAAATACCCTCCTTAAAATTTCCTTACATATCTGTGGTGAATGAGCATTGGTGTTAAACCATGAGCAGTTCAAGGAATTCTCATCATTTCTATTATGGAAGCTTGAGAGAAAATAGCATTTGCCTTACAAACATGAAATTTGTCTTACAAACATGAAATATGTCAAGCAATAGATGAAAGTATAAAGGAAGTATTTTATCTATCCACTGACATTCTGTAAAGGAAGTACACAAAAATATTTTCTTTTATAAGAGAAAATGACATTGCAAGCATGAGAATGAAATAAAAAGATCTACAGTAAAGAGAAAACACCATCATACTGTCAGCAAGTTCACACTCAACTCTGCATGAGCTTTGGTGAGAATTTAAGATGGCATCTTGTAACTATTTACCAGATACAAAGACAGGGACTTCTACTCAAAATAGATCATCAGATTTGAAAATAATTTTGGTAACAATTACACGTAGACTTATTTTATAGAGGAGAATATTGAGACCTAGAAATGGTAGGTTGTTTGTCAGAAGTCACAGGAAAGTCAATAGTAGAGCTTGCCTACAACTGATGCTCAAGGAAAATTAAGGTACTCCTGAAGCACAATATCATTTTGATACCTATATTTTTTCAAGCCAAGAATAAGTCACCTGGTGTTTTAAGTTCTTATTTATACTTAAGGATATGAGGGCAAAAGTCTTAAATCAAGACAAACAGAAAATCTAGGCAGTATACTAAGCATATAGAGAATGACTATGCATTGTTTCAAACAAGGTAACTGGAGAAACTTAAAAAAATTAGTGTTGTCTCCATATATGACTTTTACTCCCATACAAATGACTCCCTATTGGGAGGTCTGGCTTTAATTGCTACATGAAAACAGTGGGGAGAAGTTGCAACAGATGATTATAAAATACTCTCCAAGAATATATTTAAGATTTTTCTTACTAAATTTTAAAGTCAAAAAGTATATGCTAAAGCACTGCTACATGGTCAGAATAAACACTGTAAAATAATAATAGCATAAAATAAACCCTCTAAAATGATGCTCCTAAATGTGACAAATGGAGAAGAGAGAATTAAGGACTATCCTATTTTTAATCAAGAAAAAACAGTCTTATATCTTAACAGGAATTAATCAGAACAGATTTTAACCTTGATATTCTAGACTCGACAAGCCCAAAGGAAAATGCTGTGGTTTGATAAAAGGCAATGATACTACTAAGAAAAACATAAAAGTACAACTTCTCTAACGTATTTTTAAGTCTGACTTTAGGATTCTAGAATGATGATCTCATGTGTTTCCAGTCAACACAACAGGGTTTTTAAAGAGATGGACGTGAGTGTGCCCATGTGCTCTTGGACAGTGTCATGAGTGTCACGAGTTCTTATGGACCCCTCAGTTGTCTGCCGCTCAGATCAATTCTGTGCTCATTTGAAGGGTGCAACAATCAACTTATTAAGAATTAGGGTAGAAACTATTATAGTGCACTGGTATGTAGAATGAAAAGTCATTTAAAAAGCACAGAAAACAAAATAAAATTTAAGTTGTGAACACTAAATAAAACTTTTGGATGTATAATTTAAAAAGCATTTTGATTATTTCTGAAGCAAGGTGTACATGAGTGTTAATGAGGGAGATCTGCCAGTATAATCATCCCCTTATGTTTCAATGTAGTTCCTTTACCCAGGTTTCTTGACTTCATTTTCAGGATAGAAAGAATGTGCAAATATTCAGATATAGATAGGTAGAAGAACATGTCCATTTTTTCTTTTTTTTTTTCAATGAAGAAGAAATATTTGAGATGTTTTTCTGTGACAAATACTTTTGTGAATATTAATGAAAAATTACAGAACTTTTGGAAATTGAAATGAATGTTTTAATATAAAATAACTATTCCTTTAAATAGCAATAAAAACCCAAAATTATTTATATATAGATACATATATAAAAATTACTGGAAGTTTTGTTCCAAGTCTTGTCTAGCAAGAGACAATTTTAGAGAAGCAAGGATCCACATGGTAACAGTGCAATTACCATGGACATGAATCAAGCCTTCGTGTGTCTTCAATATTTAGGAACCAGTACAAACTCTGGTTAAAAAGGGAATCTCAAAAACTAAAATAGAGGCTGTGGTAGGTAGCCTTCAGCAGAATAGTATAAAATCCTCCCTATTTAATCCTATTAGCATAGCCCCCGTCCCTTAAAGCCCACCTTGCCACTTACCATTTCTCAGTACCTACAAGATGCTATGATTCTCTTCAATCATTTATTTTTACCTAAAACTTGACAAGTCAGGTAAGTTCTATTTCATCCTCAGGTAACTCTATAGTTGCTACAGGACTCAACACTAGATTGGTTGGTTTCTGTCTCTGGTCTTGCTCGATTGTCCACATATTATGGAGAACTGTCTTTCTTCAACCTCATTTTATTCCTTTTCCATGTTTTTTGTCCATGGGCAACATTTTAAGGCATTTATTTATTTATTTATTTTTTCTGATACTAGAGTTTGTATTGGAGGAGTGGTTTTCAGACTGGATCAAAGTGGAAATGATTGTTCAAGTGTCTCTTTCAGAAACAAATGGAGAGGGATGAGTAAGGGAGGATATCAGCTCCCATTTGTAGAGATTCCCTGATATTACTTGATATTTGTTGGACAGTAAAGCTGGTGTTCTGAGAACTCCAGACAGAGGAAGTAACATGCAACAAATAGAACAATAAACAGGCAATTTTAAAAATTAATGAAAATCAATCAGGATAGTGTTCCTATTTTTTAATGAGCACCTGGAGAAGTACTGCTTGACTTAGGACAGCAGGCAAGAAATCAAGCCAGGAACGCCATGCTTAAGAAATTACAAAACATTCTTACAATATGTTAGTACTAAGAGAATGTCAGTAGCTTTATCAGAATCCCTAAATAATTTCCATAAAAGCATTTGTTACTATATGTCAGATGAGAGTGGCTTAAATAAAAATACAGATAATGCACTTTTCTACTAAAAGGACACTTCACCATATAGTCCAGTTACTGAAAATTGTAGAACCCAACTCAGGGTTGTTATTAGCAAATATTCAAGTCTTATGCCCTGCTGGGAAGCAAATTACTAATATGACAGGTTTTGCTCAGTTCTAAGGATGTATGTTTAATAACTGCAGCCAAGAAATTAAAAGACGCTTGCTCCTCGGAAGAAAAGCTATGACAAACCTAGACAGCAGAGACATTACTTTGCCAACAAACATCTGTCTAGTCAACGGTATGGTTTTTCCAGTAGTCATGTATGGATGTGAGAGTTGGACGGTGAAGAAAGCTGAGTGCCGAAGAATTGATGCTTTTGAATTGTGGTGTTGGAGAAAACTCCTGAGAGTCCCTCAGATTGCAAGGAGATCCAACCAGTCAATCCTAAAGGAAATCAGTCCTGAATATTCATTGGAAGGACTGATGTTGAAGCTGAAACTCCAATACTCTGGCCACCTGATGCGAAGAACTGACTCATTGGAAAAGACCCTGATGCTGGGAAAGATTGAAGGTGGGAGGAGAAGGGGATGACAGAGGATGAGATGGTTGGATGGCATCACCGACTCAATGGACATGAGTTTGAGCAAACTCTGGGAGTTGGTGATGGTGAGGGAAGCCTGGTGTACTGCAGTCCATGGGGTCACAAAGAGTTGGACACGACTGGGCAACTGAACTGAACTGATGTTTGATAACTAGCCATCTTCCCAAAATGGAATGTACTGCTTTGAAAAGCTTTTCTGAACTCTGATCCTGAAGGTGAAATTAGTTGAGAGGAATAAGCAGGTACAAGAATTAGTGGAAGTTGAAATGATGTACCACTCAAGTCAGCCTGAATTCCAGATGTGATAACTCTGATTCTTAAAAGTTGAATCAACATTATACTGGTAGATTTTACTGTCCCATGACTATTTTAGAGGCTTTTAATGACTGCCATGAAATAAAATTAGGCACAATTTGTTGCCTAATTTACCCTTCCATGGTAGTGGAATTAAATCATTTCCGTTCCAGGTAATTGTATACAACTGTTTTTGATTTCCATTCCTGTTTGTTAAGAAAAGAGGTTATGTTTAATTAATTACTGTATAAATGATACTAGTTGGCATGTTTGTGGCACTTCAAGTATTACATCTCTTAAAAAGTAAAACAGAGCTAACACATGGAAGCTTCCACCACATAAGGAAGAAAAAAAAAAACTGACTTAGGAGAGGGTGTCATTGCACATCAATTCAGAGAGTAAAAAGTTGAACAAAGATGATGCTGAAAACCCTACCAAAAAAATTGTCTAAGACAAGGAGACTCTTAACTTAGGAAAAATGAAATGATTATTTTTATGGTCCTTGATATGAATGTTATTCTATATCAGGTAAGATTGAAGAACTAAAAGGATTATTACAAGAACGTTATTCATCTTCAATGGAAAGTGTACCATTTTCAATTTAGATACTTGTTTTGTATCTTTTCCCTTCTTAATGTTGTTGTTTTGAGGACCTATGTTACTGCTAGGCCAAGCAAATAAGTCATACCTCAGATTACCTGGTGACAGAAGAAAACTATTTTTAAATAAAAAATAATATTGCTAAAATATGCCTTTGGAACTGTGACTCCAGATTTCAAGTTACATAAATACTATGATGCTCATTTTCACAATAACCATTTGATTGATTTGAGCAGACTTTAGGCTGCTGTAACAAACCAAGAACATAAAAGCAAACAAAACACATAACAAAACACAGCAACTCAGTGGCTTAAGACAAATAATTTGCTTCTTGATCTTTTAAACTGGCTCTGGACCTTGTCACAGCAGCTCTCTTCCATGAGGTGACTCAGGGATCCAGGATGATATACTACTGTGGCTCTGTTATTTCAAACTGATGCCCCTTCTGTAGCGGCAAAGAGAGACTAGAAACTTTCTCATGTGTTTTCACCTCCTCTGCCCCAAAGTGGTACACATTTTTAGATTTCCTTGGCTAAAAATTATCACATGGCCACACCTAACTGTAAAGTAGAGGGAAAACAGCATCTCTCCATTACTCAAGAACGAAAGGAAACCCTAATATCAATGGATACTAACAAAGTCTCTCACACTATACAATAATTTGCTATCTCAGCAAGGTAAAGAGAAACAATGAAAACCCCAAGACAAATGTTGAGACATTTAGTCAATACCAATTTTAAATATAAAAAAATAAAAGCACCAGAATTACACAGAACACACAAAATGACAGTATGTGAACTCAGTCACAACATTTTTAACTTATCTAAACTCTATTGGATTGTTTACACAAGTAAGTTACTCAATAATATATGAGAGAATAAATGAATTGATGATAGTATGATGCCTTTCTTGGTCTCTAAACACATATTTTACATTCACGTCATAGAAAACTAACATTGAAAATAATTTTAATAAGTGTATATGACTTTAAAATTTACAAAGTGTTTCTTTTAAATTTTTCATTGAAGTAGAGTTGGTGTACAAAAACATTCTGATTAAAAAATGGGTTACAGGGACTTCCCTGGTGGTCCAGTGGTTGAGAATATGCTTGCAAATGCAGCAGACACTGATTCAATCCCTGGTCCAAGAGCTAAAATCCCATATGCCAGGGGGCAACTAAATCCATATGCCGCAACTACTGAGCCTATACACTCTAGAGTCTGTGAGTCACAACTACTGAAACTAGCATGCTCTAGAGCCCATTCTCTGCAACTAGAGAAGCCACTGCAAGTAAAGAGTAGCCTCCACTTGCCACAGCAAGTCTATGCATGGACCTAACAGAAGCAGAAGATATTATGAAGAGGTGGCAAGAATACACAGAGGAACTGTACAAAAAAGATCTTCATGACCCAGATAATCACGATGGTGTGATCACTCACCTAGAGCCAGATATCCTGGAATGTGAATTCAAGTGGGTCTTAGGAAGCATCATTATGAACAAAGCTAATGAAGATGATGGAATTCCAGTTGACCTATTTCAAATCCTGAAAGATGATGCTGTGAAAGTGCTGCACTCAATATGCTAGCAAATTTGGAAAACTTAGCAGTGGCCACAGGAAAGGAAAAGGTCAGTTTTCATTCCAACCTCAAAGAAAGACAATGCCAAAGAATGTTCAAAATACTGAACAATTGCACTCATCTTACATGCTAGTAAAGTAATGCTCAAAATTCTCCAAGCCAGGCTTCAACAGTACCTGAACTGTGAACTTCCAGATGTTTAAGCCGGATTTAGAAAAAACTGAGGAACCAGAAATCAAATTGCCAACAACTGCTGGACCATTGTAAAAGCAAGACAGCTCCAGTTTTGCTTTATTGATTATACCAAAGACTTGGCGTTGATCACAACAAACTGTGGAAAATTCTTCCAGAGATGGGAATACCAGACCACATGACCTGCCTCCTGAGAAATATGTATGCAGGTCAGGAAGCAACAGTTAAAACTGGATTTGGAACAGACTGGTTGCAAACCTGGAAAGGAGTATGTCAAGGCTGTATATTGTCACCATGCTTATTTAACTTATATGCAAAGTGCATCATGAGAAACGCTGGGCTGGATGAAGCACAAGCTGGAATCAAGATTTCCAGGAGAAATATCAATAATCTCAGATACACAGATGACACCACCCTTAAGGCATAAATTGAAGAACTAAAGAGCCTCTTGATGAAAGTGAAAGAGGAGAGTGAAAAAGTTGGCTTAAAACTCAACATTCAGAAAGCTAAGAGCACGGCATCTGGTCCCATCACTTCATGGCAAATAGATGGGGAAACAGTGGAAACAGTGTCAGACTTTATTTTTGGAGGGCTCCAAAATCATTGCAGATGGTGACTGTAGCCATGAAATTAAAAGATGCTTGTTCCTTGGAAGAAAAGCCATGATAAACCTATATTGCACATTAAAAAATGGAGACATCACTTTGCTGACAAAGGTCCTTAGAGTCAAAGCTATGGTTTTTCCAATAGTTGTGCATGAATGTGAGAGTTGGACCATAAAGAAGGCTGAACACTGAAGAACTGATGCTTTTGAACTGTGGTGTTGGAGAAGACTCTTGAGAGTTCCTTGGACTCAAGGAGATCAAACCAGTCAGTCCTAAAATAAATCAATTCTGAATATTCATTAGAAGGATTGATGCTGAAGGTGAAGCTCCAATACTCTGGTCACCTGCTGCAAAGAGCTGACCCATTAGAAAAGACCCTATTCATTAGAAAAGACCCTGATGCAAGGAAAGATTGAAGACAGGAGGAGAAGGGGACGAGAGGACAAGATGGTTGTATGGCATCACTGACTCAATGGACATGAGATTGAACAAACTCCAGGAGATGGTGATGGACAGGGAAGCCTGGCAGGCTGCAGTCCATGGGGTCACAAAGAGTCAGATATAGCTGAGTGACTAAACAATAATAATTATCTATCAGTTCTACTCCTAGGAATATATTCATAAAAATACACTAATTCAAAAAGATACATGCACCCCAGTGTTTACAGCAGCTTTATTTAAAACTGCAAACATATGGAAGCCAGCACAGTGTCCATCAACAGGTGAATGATAGAGAATCTGAAGTATATATGGACAATTCAATACTACTCAGCCATAAAAGGAATGAACTTCTGCCATCTGAAGCAACATCGATGGACTTAAAGGTATTGTGCTGAGTGAAATAAATCAGAGAAAGACAAATACTGTTTGACATCAATTATATGTGGACTCTAAAATACATAGTGAACTAATGAATATAACAAGGATAGAAGCAGACTCATGGATACAGTCACCACTAGAGAAGGGGGAGAGGCAAATAGGGGCAGGAGACTAAGAGGTACAAATCCTTAAATATAAAATAAGCTACAAGGATATGTTGTACAATATAGGGGATATAGCCAATGTTTTATAATAACTACTAGTGGAGTAAAATAAAGTATTTATATATGTATATATATTTCCTAATGCAAAACTGTGAGGTAGGCATATGTATATGGTTTGTTTCTTTCAGTTTTTATACACAAAATAAGACCTTTAGAAAACACACAGTATTTTGACAGCAAATATATAATTCTTGATGAGGGAATACTGTACAATGTACAGGTATTTTGATATATGTCTAAGAAATATTTTTAATCCCTCTATATCAGAGACAGCACTCAATTCTTAGAAAACACAATACTCAGTTGAACATTTTATATTATTATTATAAAGAAATTCCATGACTAATACTAAGCACATGAATGTAATCTGCAGGCTGTTAATAATACTATTTAAAAAAATCAGGACGGCCAAATTAAAAATTTGCAGTAGTAAAGTGAGAGGACAAATGAGAGAATGAAACATGCATTAATCACCATAGTCTAACTAAAGGGCTATGTGAGCTTCCAGTATGTAGATTCTGTTTTGGTTAATAATGGCATGAATATGAATATTTATATATATATTAGGTAGATATAAATATATAAAAGATAGATCTATGTGATATAAAATGTATATGCAAACGCAAAATTTGGGTTGTAGACTGTGACAAGCCACCCACCTTGGATTTAAAGTAAGTAGGATTTTCATCCTCCTAAGCCATCACCGACTCAATGGACATGAGTTTGAGCAAGCTCTGGGAGTTGGTGATGGACAGGGAAGCCGGGCTTGCTGCAGTCCATGGGGTCACCAAGAGTCAGACATGACTGAGTGACTGAACTGAACTGAAATAACTATATAGTACAAAAGGCTAAATCTCATTTGAACTACTTCGGTATCACTTTCATTACAGACTGCAACCAGAGTTGTTATTAAACACGTAGAAATGGATATGACTAAAAGCATACTGGGGTAAATCTTTCTTGAGAAGACATCTCAGTGAAGTCTTTGGAATCCTAGAAATAGACTGGAATCTCAGCATCATAATTAAGTGATTGTAGATGAACTAACCAAGCTCTCTGACCCTTTGTCTCCTCAGCTATAAAACAGAGATCAAAATGCATGCCTCAGATTGTGTTTGGAAGGTAGAAACGAGGGTATGCACAATAAAAAAGAGCGCCTGGCCAAGCACCGGATACACAATGAATCCTTACGTAATTATGAAAGTGTTATTATTTTGACCTCCTAAAAGGTCCAAACTCCAGGTGCAGAAACTAAAATTCATGAATTGGAACAGACTGCTGCAACTGCACACACAGGTACAAAATTTAGTGAATCGTAAACCTTAAACACAGTATTTTATGTAAGTGAAAAAATGCTGCAATAAGGCTTTCTGTAAATATTTTCAACTACAATGTGGGCAATGTTAGCTCTTCATATGGAAGCGAATTTTTATTGCTGGCATTTAGTTCCAGAGCAAATATTATTTTTTTAGCTTAAGAGTTATACAATAATTGAATAGAATACATTTTGATCTATTTAGTTTGTAACAGTTTGCATATTATCATTTACATTTCAATACTAGCCCAGTTTGAATTTTGATTTTATTTTCTTTTCTCTGAATTACACTCCAAAAACAATTTTGTAGACTATATCAGTATTAACTGAAACAAATTCTGAATTATATCTTAAACATCCTCCATGTTCAAGTAATTTTTTTCTATTAAAACTCACAGAAGCAAACAATATAGAAATTAAATATTAGGTTTGAGCTTTTAGTAGAGTGAGTACAGGTGAGATCCTAAATGAGTTAATTAAAATTATTTTGAGGGGAACTACTAAAAACAGAGCAATATTTAAAAGAGACTATGGTAAATAGCCTAAGACGTTATTGCTACCTCATTTAACAAGCCTGCAAAAATGCAAAGTAGAAAATATACACACAATAGAGCACATAATAGCACAAGTTAAAGTGCTAAACTTTGTGATCCTGAAAATAAAGAGTCAGAGAGGGCACGACCAAACCACAATATTTAAAGCAAAGAAGAATTCCAGGAGAAAATGGGAGCTGGAGTTGAACTTGGCCTTGAGGGATGAATAGATTATGGGTATACAGGCAGTTTGTTTACAGAAGCTGAAATAGTGATAATGGGGGCTGCGCAAGGAAAGAATTTAGCTTTGAGTTTTTTGTATGTTTTCAAGGAAGACTGCTTTTGAGTTAGCGTGGCAGAACTCAATTACTACATATATAACAGTTTAGAGGTAAATATTCTTATAGGCGATATTGTAGGATATAGAAGTATGAAGGTAAGTGCTGATTTGATGAACCATCTGTTTTATGAAATGGATTAGAAATGAGATAAATTAGAAGATAGACCCAAAAGATAAGTGTGATGATGAAAACTGCAAGAACACACTGCCAACTTAAATGAAGAAAGGCTGTTAGAATTCAAAGAAGGATAATTACAGAAGGCACCTCCAGATCCCACAAATACAACCAAGGGAAGGTTTAGGATAGCGAAAGTATCCAGGAAGCATTGGTGTTATGATTCTGTATCTCAGTTTTCACTATAATAAATCAAATACTTAAGCAAAGTTTTCTACAGTATTTGTAGAAAGTGCTGAAGGGATTGAATGTTAACCCTAATCCTCATCTGAGAATAAATAGTGTCAGCTTTGTTACCGTTTGACAGATGCTATAAACTGAATAGGGCCTGAAGTTGCACAGAGTAGTCATGCTAGGACGACCAGAAGACACAAGTTTGGAAATCCTTGGAAGTGTTTGTGAGCAACAGGTAATGTACAGTAACAAAGACATGTGGACCTCTCACCAGCCTCCCGTGTATCCCAGCAATATCTAGTTATTAGGAAAGAGTGATAGAGAAGACCATACTCCTGCAAGGTATCTAGTTAGAATTTTACACTACTCTTGGCTGAGAATTATAGAAAGGGTGACTCTAGCAATCAGGAAAGTTGTAGACTCTCAGACCACAAAAATAAAAATCCAAGCCAGAGTATTATTGAGAAAAAAATAAGTAAGATTTAAAAAATGAGATTAACTATGTTTTACAGTCTTGCATAGATTCAGAACATTGTAGGATCCCAACAGATGAATTTGAATATGAGGAATGTTTCTATAGTATATGGAGGGAAAAAGGAGACTGGATGGGGTGTAAGATGAATGTGAACCTGAAGTTTGGAAAAATACAACTTATAGAAAAACTTCTACCTCAACTAATCTTTTTAATTAAACAATCTATCTTTTCCTTGTATGTAGCAGGCGGATACTATAGAAATTTTGAGAGTTTTAATGTTGAAAACTGTGTTTCTAGTTCTATAGTACATAAAGTATAATATCAACACTGTAGCAATAAAAACCTTTTTAAAAATTCAGCTATCATACTCAGCTTTTCTGTGGTTTTTATTTTGTTGTTGGTCTCTTTTAAAAGAAAAACATTTCTAATTGATACTCTCTGCATTTTACCTGAATAATCTTTTATCCTATCTGAGACTCTTCCAGTGTTGATTTTTGTTTCCTTAAGGAGCAAATGCTACCCTTCCTTGGAATATTCTCCAAACCCATAAAGTTGAATCTTCGAGAAGTATCTGGACTTAACAGATCATCCCATATGAGTTAAGATGGAATTGACCTTCTCCTAACAGCCCTAGGAGATTCAATCTTAGGTGATGGAAATAAGGAGAGAATTAAGAAAAAGGATTAAGCTTGAGATAGGAAGAAAGATAACCTCCAAAAATTTGTGGCTAAAGAAATGAAAATATTGACAGTACTATTAAAAAAAAATGTCTTACCAGAATTCTGAAGTCACCAGATGATCCAAGAGTCCAAGCCTAATTAGAAAAAAAGAGGGAAAAAGTTAAATTTCTGTTTTTAAAATAGATACACAATATTTTTTTTATAATTCTATAATATCATTGCATTTATAAAGTTGTAGATTGATGAAAATAGATTAGGAAACCAGTTTTTCTAGGCTTTCACTTAAATGGAAGTGTTTACTTAATCTCATATTGTGCCATACAAAGACAAAAAATATAGTCTAGATCTTGAAAATACACTTCCAACTATTCAGGTGACTGTAATTATTCAGAATAATTCTTAAATTCTCAAAAAGATAGACTGTTACTAAATAAACTTGAAATCTATGATATTTACTACATGCATTTATTTTTCTTACGGGGGAGGTGATCTAAAGCTTTATTTTAAAAAGTGTTTTCTCATTTTTCTGCCTTTGTTGATTATCAGAGAGTAATTAGTTTTGACTTTGATTCATCTTTGAAAATTAAATCCATGGGATATTATAATGACAAAAATAAAAAAGGTTTTAATTTCAAATTATATCAAAATGCAGCCTCTATGTTTTTAAGGTATTTGAAGTTCAAATGAAAGGCAGTATCTGAACAGCACAAATCCCTGAGAAGACCTGGCACCTGCTGTGGGATGCAAAGGTTTTAAAAATGTTGTCTTGTGTAAAGGCAACGGCAAACACTTTGAAGCCTTTTGTAAATACGACTGCCTGCCTCTTTGTTTGAGCAGAAATATTGAACTTCTAACCACTATTACTATAAAATAAAGGAGATTATTTTTTAAACATATGATCATCTTTTCCTTTTGTCTTAGGAATTAAGTTGGAAATTATATATCATACAAGTATTGAAAAAAAACTATATGTAAAAGAGAATGAAAAACAATAAACATGACAATTTTACACTGTGTATACAGTTTTCTGTGTCAATATGTGTTCACATCTTTTGTCATGACATTTAAATTAGGTTATCTGGTCAGAATTAAATACATAATGCTGGACCATAAATTGGTAACAAACTGGCCAGAATGAATCTATTAAAATTCGTTCTCTAGGGCTTAGACTCATTTAAGAAGACCAGCAGTTCACTTGAGAGGAGCAAGCAGTGGATTTTGTTAAGCTATGATAAAGCTTTTTGGAATCCCTAGCCTGGCTTCAAAGGTACAAAATCTCTGTCCATGGATTTTAGTTCTCGTGAGAGGCACAGAAAATACTTGGTATATTTTCTTTCCTTTTCACAAATATAAGTTGTTGGTTTATTGGTTCAGTTCAGTTCAGTTGCTCAGTCATGTCCAACTCTTTGCAACCCCGTAGACTGCAGCATGCCAGGCTTCCCAGTCCATCAGCAACTTACAGAGCTTGCTCAAACTCACATCCATTGAATTGGTGATGCTATCCAACCATCTCACCCTCTGTTGCCCCCTTCTCCTCCTGCTTTCAATCTTTCCCAGCATCAGGGCCTTATTTTCTAATGAGTCAGTTCTTCACATCAGGCGCCAATGTACTGGAGCTTCAGCTTCAGTCCTTCTGCTGAATATTCAGGACTGATCTCCTTTAGGATGGACTGGTTGGATCTCCTTGCAGTCCAAGGGACTCTGAAGAGTCTTCTCCAACACCACAGTTCAAAAGCATCAGTTCTTTGGTGCTTAACTTTCTTTTGGAAAAAGAAATGGCAACCCACTGCAGTATTCTTTCCTGGAGAATTCCATGGGCAATGGAGCCTGGCTGGCTACAGTTCATGGAGTCACAAAGAGTCAGATACAACTGAGCGACTATCACTCACTCAGCTTTCTTTATGGTCCAACTCTCATATCCATACATGACTACTGGAAAAACCATAGCTTTGACTATATGGACCTTTGATGGCAAAGTAATGTCTCTACTTTTTAATATGTTGTCCTAATTTGTCATAGCTTATAAATCACGTAAGAAACCTGCAAAAGCATAAATGCTTATGGCTCAATAAATTATCACAAAATGAATGCTCATGTAATCAACAATCAGATCAAGAACTAGAATGCAGCTAACACATAGAGGCCCACAGCATGGTCTGTCACTGTATATGTGTACATACACACATGTATATACACAGCTTGCATACGAGTACTATATACATACAGGACACATACAAAAACAGTATACATACATATATGTGAAAGTGTTAGCTGCTAATTATGTCTGACTGTCTGTGATCTCATTGGCTAGAGCCTGCCAGGCTCCTCTGTCAGTGGAATTCTATGCAAGAATACTAGACTGGGTAGCCATTCCCTGCTCCAGGGGATCTTCCTGACCCAGGGATCGAAACTGTGTCTCCCAAATTGCCGGAAGATTCTTTACTGTCTGAGCCATCATCAGTTCAGTTCAGTTCAGTAGCTCAGTCATGTCCGACTCTTTGCGACCCCATGAATCACAGCACACCAGGCCTCCCTGTCCATCACCAACTCCTGGAGTTTACGCAAACTCATGCCCATTGAGTCAGTGATGCCATCCAGCCATCTCATCCTCTGTCGTCCCCTTCTCCTTCTGCCCCCAACCCCTCCCAGCATCAGGGTCTTTTCCAGTGAGTCAACTCTTCGCATGAGGTGGCAAAAGTATTGGAGTTTCAGCTTCAGTATCAGTCCTTCCAATGAACACCCAGGACTGATCTCCTTCAGGATGAACTGGTTGGATCTCCTTGCAGTCCAAGGGACTCTCAAGAGTCTTCTCCAACACAATAGTTCAAAAGCATCAATTTTTCGGCGCTCAGCTTTCCTCACAGTCCAACTCCCACATCCATATATTTATACATAATTCATACAAATATAGTTTTTCCTTTAAGGAGACACTTTTCAATTTGCTTGTCCACCTAATGTGGGTTGTCTTCTCCTTATTAATTTGAAGTGTTTTATGTATTCTAGATATGATCCTTTGTTGATTATATTTGGTGAAATATGTTTCCCCCTCCACATCTCACCCTTTTATTTACTTTTTGTGCCTCTTGTTGCAAATTAATCTAAGTTTTACAGCAAATTTAACCATCTCTATCTTTTTGTGGCACATGCATTACACAAAATGATCATATATAATATAATCTTCTCTATTGTCTTCTGAAACTAAAGTTTGTTATCGTATTCTTCTGCCTCTCACATCTAATCCACAACCTACCTGAAATTAATGTTTTGCTTTGTGATTTGTTATAAAATGTTACTATTTTCCAGATTGATGCAATAAAATTTACTGAAAGTATCTTACTTCTGTCACTGTTATGCAAAGATAATTTTCCATAAATTAATTGTCCACAGATACTTGGGTGTTTCTATCAATAGATATCAACATATCCCATTTAACTATTTGTCTGTATCACATGTATCTATATCGTGTCTTACCTCAACATGATGTAGGTAGAAGAGTGGGATCCTCAACCTTTTCCTTAACAGTTTATTGACTATTTAAAAATATAATCCACATAACATAAAATTCACTGTTCTAAACTGGACAATTTAATGGCTCATATTATGTTCACAATGTTTTGTAAACATAATCATGAATTCCAGAACATTTACAAACTCTGAAAAGGAAACCCTATACCTATGAGCAGTCAATCTCATTTCTCTCTTATCCACTTCCCCTGGCAACCTCTAGTCTGCCTCTCTGGATTTGCCTATTCTGGACTTTCATACAAATGGAATCACACAATTTGAAGACATTTTTGTCTATCTTATTTCACTTAGCCTAATGTGTTCAAGGTTCATCTATTTGTAGCAGATAGCAATATTTATTTCACTTCTATGGCTAAATAATATTCCATTGAATGTATATAGTATTTCTATTTTCTATAACACTTGTCTGTAGGAATAAAATTGAGTTTCTATTGACCTTATATTTAGCAAATTTAATTCACCTGTGTATTCTTTTCAATTTATTATCTGCACTCTACATTATATACAATAATGGTTTCATATATTCCACTTAGATCTCTGAGCTTTAAAAATGTGCTTATATACATGTACGTATGCATTCATGTATGTATGCACATGGACATGAGTGTGTGTATGCATTTTGAATCAGTGCACCCATTAGGAACACCAGAACAATGAACAGAAGTGGTTTTCCTAGACACCCTTCTTTTGATCTCAAAAGTAAACCTACCAAGAAGTCCACTGTTTGTTGTAGGTGTTTGGTAGAGTTTTTCTTTTTTTATCATGAGAAAGATTCCCTCTATATCCTTTACTATAAGCTTTAGCTACACAGGACTTTTTATTATTCACTGCATTAATAGAATGCAACTACTTAGATTATCTTATTCTTTCATTTCATTTTGGTTAAATTAAATTTTATCTGTAAGTTTACTTTAAGCAACATTTTATTTTTTTAAAAGCTATTTCCAACATCTTTTAGCATTTTCAGGATTTATAGAGACAACTTCTATTCCTGATATGAGTTATTCTTGATGCCTCTCTCTTTTTTTTTTTTTTAATTTGGTCAGTAACATTGATATCTACCACTTTTATCAGTTTATTCGAATAGCAAATTTTAGATTTGTTGATCATCTCTACTGTATATTTGGTACATTGTATAATATTTTTAATTATATTACCTCCTGATCTTTATTATTTCTCTCCTTCTGCATTTGAGTTAAATGCACTGTTTTCCTTCAACTTGAGATGGATGTTAATAACCAATTTTCTGACTTATTTTTTTTCTTTATGTGTTTTGAAGTACGTTTTACCCTAACATTGGTTTTACTTTTTTTAATACAGTAGTTTAATTTTTATTCATTTCTAAGCATTTTAAAGTTGAAATTTTACTCAATAAGTATTCTAAAAGAATATATTTTAATTTCTTAATAGCTGGTGATTTTCTGATTCAAATAACTTGTACAAAAAGCACTTATTCAACATGTCAACCCTCTACAGTATATTGAAACTTGTTATATGATTCAACATCTGATCAATTTTCATAAATGGTCTGTGTGTCCTTTGTAATGATATATATTCTGCAATTATGTGCATTGATCTATACATAAATTAAACATGTTAATAATGTTGCTCATTCAGATACTGGAAGATACATATTGTACACTCCCACTGTGATTTTAAGTTTGTCTTTTTTTTTCTTTTTAGTTTCACCTTTTAGAAACTTTGTATGTTAGGCAACATCAAGAAATATATACGAATTTGCAATTTTTATTCCTTCTGTTCAATAGCAACTGTTTTTTGAAGTAGTTCCATTTTATTTCCAATACTATGTTTCTACGTTCTGTTTGAAATTAATAGAAATGCTCCAGCATTTAAACTGTCTTATCTCAAAAGAACAAATAATTTTAGTAGAAAGAAATGCCTGCTAAACTATTTCATTGGTCAATAAGTTCATTCAGGGTTTTCTAGGATATCTTACAGAAAAACCTGAATGAATATTGCAGACAACCCAATAAATATACAAGTCACTAGTCAGAGTTGCCATCTCATCCAGGGATAGTTAAAGGAGGATTTAACTGAGATACATATATATACCAAACAGGAGAGAGAGAAAAAAAAAAAAACAGCCTGTGCAATAACACAAAAAGCAATGCACTCGGTGTAGCTAGGGCCTGAGCAGGTGGTGGAAAGAGGTATGACTGATATTTGAAGACACGACTTAAAACCAGATATGAAGAGCTTGATAATACTAAGACTTTAATAGTTAGCTAGCAATTTCAAGATAAGGCAGAAGATTTTGGAGCACGGTTCTGATGAACTAAACTAACATGAAGCAACCTGGAGTAGGTGGTAGAGAAATATGAAAAGTAAAATTTTAAATGAGTTTTACGATCCAGTATTGTCTCTTTGCAGGTTGCTCTAGTAAACTACTGGACATGTAGGTCTGGAGTTCAGGAGAAAGTTTTAACTTTATAATCTGACCTAGATTTGGGGTTTATCAGTGTTTTAGTAGTAAATGAGGCATGGGAGAAAAGGAGGACACAAAAGTGATGATCAGTAATGAATACTTAAGGGAACATCAGCAATTACTGGAATAGGCAGCAAAAATGTAATAAGCAAAATTGGTTGAGAAACTTAATATATGTAGAAGGAGCAATGAGCCAAGAACAAGTGACGTCAGCAATTCAAAATGTTTTTCATAGTGTTCCAAGATGATGACAACAAAATTTGGCCTTCACTATTGCCTACAGTCAGAGACATTCAAGCAGAATGTTGAGATTAAAAGTTTAACACTTTGAGTGATGAATGGTAGCTTTAAGAAATAGTTCACCAAATGTATGATTTCTTTTTTCAATTTTGTTGAAAAAAAGGAGGGACAGAATCAGGGTTGGAGTGTGGTGACAGAGTCAAGGAAAGGTGCTTCTTGTTTATGCACAAGTTATGTTCAAAATTTTAGGTCATCAGAGGGCCTCATGCATATTCTTAGTCTGCTTTTAAAATATCTGGCATTTGTAAGGTAATTAGCCTCCAACTAATAAAAATAAATGGAAAAAAAATATCTGGCAGACTTCTAAGAATACTAATTGTAATTGTTTCTCCTTTTCTTTTCAGATAAGTGTATAACACAGAGCTTCCATATTTAAACCAGTAGCTTCCACCATGTGGATATGGCCCTTAAAAAACATCCTCTACTTTCACTCCGTTTATTAGCTGCTGTTGATCAAGGATATATGTCAAGTAGCTTTCTCTGGTACTTGTGGGATTATATTAACTACACTTGCTGAAAGTTCAAGTATCTTTTTTATGTTATACATACTCATTATACAGCTATACAGAGACACAAAATTAATTCTATTGTCACTGTCTTTCTTTAGTTTCTGATAATTACTGAGCATAATTGTACTTTTGTCTAAGTCACCCCGATTATTTCAAATATTGTCCATTTTGTATTTGTTTGTTTTTTAGTCACTCAGTTGTGTCTGACTCTTTTGCGACCCCATGGACTGAAGCCCCAGGCTCCTCTATCCATGGGATTTCCCAAGCAATAATACTGGAATGGGTTGTCATTTCCTTCTCCAGGGGATCTTCCCAACCCAGGGATCGAACCTACATCTCCTGCATTAGCAGGTAGATTCTTTACCACTGAGCTACCAGAAAAGCCCATCCATTTTGCATACTCTTATTGTGAATATATATATTTTCCTTTCAGTTAAGCCCTTAGAATACTCTATTCCTCTTTTTATCTAACTTTCCATCCTTTCTGCAGCCACAGGCTCACAGATATTCAGAGCGCATTTATTAAATAAATCAGTAAGTTTGAATGAAAAAAGTAAATGCACAAAAAAATAAAATTGTTTTATGTAAATGGAAAGTCACCTGCCAGATGCATATTTCAGTTCCTTCAGAGGAAAGTGGTCATATTATAAGGCTAAGGGCACTGATATATAAAAGAGTCTGTGTTTTAGTCATCAAGACAGTATAGTACTGGCACAAAGACAGAAATATAGACCAATGGAACAGAATAGAAAGCCCAGAGATAAATCCACGAACCTATGGACACCTTATCTTTGACAAAGGAGGCAAGGATATACAATGGAAAAAAGACAACCTCTTTAACAAGTGGTGCTGGGAAAACTGGTTAACCACTTGGAAAAGAATGAAACTAGAACACTTTCTAACACCATACACAAAAATAAACTCAAAATGGATTAAAGATCTAAATGTAAGACCAGAAACTATAAAACTCCTAGAGGAGAACATAGGCAAAACACTCTCCAACATGAATCACAGCAAGATCCTCTATGACCCACCTCCCAGAATATTGGAAATAAAAGCAAAAATAAACAAATGGGACCTAATGAAACTTAAAAGCTTTTGCACAACAAAGGAAACTATAAGTAAGGTGAAAAGACAGCCCTCAGATTGGGAGAAAATAATAGCAAATGAAGCAACAGACAAAGGATTAATCTCAAAAATATACAAGCAACTCCTGAAGCTCAATTCCAGAAAAATAAATGACCCAATCAAAAAATGGGCCAAAGAACTAAACAGACATTTCTCCAAAGAAGACATACAGATGGCTAACAAACACATGAAAAGATGCTCAACATCACTCATTATTAGAGAAATGCAAATCAAAACCACAATGAGGTACCATTACACGCCAGTCAGGATGGCTGCTATCCAAAAGTCTACAAGCAATAAATGCTGGAGAGGGTGTGGAGAAAAGGGAACCCTCTTACACTGTTGGTGGGAATGCAAACTAGTACAGCCACTATGGAGAACAGTGTGGAGATTCCTTAAAAAACTGGAAATAGAACTGCCATATGACCCAGCAATCCCACTTCTGGGCATACACACTGAGGAAACCAGATCTGAAAGAGACACGTGCACCCCAATGTTCATTGCAGCACTATTTATAATAGCCAGGACATGGAAGCAACCTAGATGCCCATCAGCAGATGAATGGATAAGGAAGCTGTGGTACATATACACCATGGAATATTACTCAGCCGTTAAAAAGAATTCGTTTGAACCAGTCCTAATGAGATGGATGAAACTGGAGCCCATTATACAGAGTGAAGTAAGCCAGAAAGATAAAGAACATTACAGCATACTAATGCATATATATGGAATTTAGAAAGATGGTAACGATAACCCTATATGCAAAACAGAAAAAGAGACACAGATGTACAGAACAGACTTTTGGACTCTGTGGGAGAAGGCGAGGGTGGGATGTTTCAAGAGAACAGCATGAATATTATCTATAGTGAGCAGATCACCAGCCCAGGTGGGATGCATGAGACAAGTGCTTGGGCCTGGTGCACTGGGAAGACCCAGAGGAATCGGGTGGAGAGGGAGGTGGAAGGGGGGATCGGGATGGGGAATACATGTAACTCCATGGCTGATTCATGTCAATGTATGACAAAACCCACTACAATGTTGTGAAGTAATTAGCCTCCAACTAATAAAAATAAATGAAAAAAATAAAATAAAATAAAATAACCATTTGAGATATTGTTGGGGAAAAAAAAAAGAGTCTGTGTTTTGACTCTATTGCTTTTGAGTTTTATTAATTTAGACCATTTTTATAACCTTCTGTTTATTTTACCTATAAATGGATTTTCATTTGCAATTGTTACAGGATCATTTAATGACTAAGCTATTTCTATGAAGATGCCTAAGATAGTTCTTGCGCTTTAGTAGGGATTCATAAGTTGAGATAAACCTGGATCTGAGATACAGTCTGACCTTCCTAAGAGCTCATTTTTAGATACCGTAAACAATGATCTGTTCTTCAATACCATCTGTGTAGTCAGCTGCTCACGGTACATATCACCTTCTCTATCCAAAGTCATGACTTTTAACTGGAAAAGCAGATTGAAACAACACATGAAGTGAAGTGAAAGTCACTCAGTTGTGTCTGACTCTGTAACCCCATGGACTATACAGTCCATGGAATTCTCTAGGCCAGAATACTGAAGTGGGTAGCCTTTCCCTTCTCCAGGAGATCTTCCCAACCCAGGGATTGAATCCAGGTGTCCAACATTGCAGGTGGATTCTTTGCCAACTGAGCCACAAGGGTATCCCAAAGCCCAAGTCTTGGTATTTTTTCCTCAAAACTACATTTATATAAAATAAGTATATCTTTAAAATTCTTCTGACTCACTAAATTACCCCGGATACAATTAAGAGTAGGTTTGATGAGCATCTCTTTAGGTCTCAGTTTTGTCTTAAATTCTTATTCAAGAAGAAAAAACACAGGCTAATATGAATAGTCAAATTAATAACCAATATACTCCTACTTTTAACATTTATATGTCCTTCATAATTTATCTAATTAGGCAGTATTTTGATGAGAACATGCTATTGAAATTTCTAAATACATTTCTTTGACTGCATAACAAAAAAACTTTGAAGCTTTAAGAATTCTCTTGCATAGACAGTTCTGATTTCTTTCATTCTAAAGTTGAATTTAACTCAGGTGGGTAACTTAATTCAATCTTCCAAATTATTGCACTCCTCAAATAACTAATAATTTATGATGGAGATTCAGGCAATTATTTTCCTTGTCTGATGAAAGAATTTTTTAAAACTTTTTTAAAGGGGAGCTATAGTTGTTTTTAGAAGTAGAAAGTGGAACAGATGGATTAGAGGCAAAAAATCTACTAAACACCAGTACGTTCTACAGATCTTCTATGTAGATGTTAAAGGCTAAATATATTTTTATCATGGAGAAGGAAATGGCAACCCACTCCAGGATTCTTGCCTGGAGAATACCGTGGAGACAGGAGCCCGGTGGCCTGCAGTCCATGGGGTCAAGAGTCGGACATGACTTACTGACTGATCACACACACACATATTCTTATCAACTTTATTATTTACAACTCTACAAGACTGAATTCAAATAACTGATGATGAGTTGACATATTTGCCATTATCTTGGTTTAGTTTAAATGGCCCTAACTGATCACCTATTTCAATACACAAAACCTTTTATATTATAGCAATGATTTCACTAGTGATATACCTTGATATTTTAAATTTTGCTTTAAAGAAAGATGTTTCCTTCAAATGTATTTTATGAAAAAGTTATGCTTATTACTCTATCCCTCTTCTTAGTATCCACAATGCACATTAGCAAACAAAGAACTATTAGATGACTCCAAGAAAAAGAAGAGATTTAATTTGGCTTAATTTGCCTTAGATTAAATTTCATCAAACTCATTTAAACTATGGAAATGGTTTTTTGTTTGAATTTTTTCATGTAAATAAATGTTGTTTATACCAAGTGTGAATATGACTAGATGTAATATTAAATGTAGTTTGATGTGGAAATAACTGAGTCCATCATATTCTAAAAAGCCTCACTTTTCCTTCCTTTTATCTTATGTTATAGTAGTATCTATATGTTTATTAATCTATTCAGAAAAAATATATTAATCAGAAAAACATATGACTGAGACTCAATTTCTGCTTTTAAAAGGTTCATCTTAGTAAAAGATGTAGTAAATAATTGCAAGGTATGGTATACATTGCAAGTGTTTGTATGGAGAAACACAAACTACACAAATATATTTTGTGATTCTAGTGCTATAGATTCCAATTTTCCAAATTTTCAAAATCAATACCTTTTTCAGGGCTCCTATGGCTCCTGTTTGCTTAATCCTTTTGCTTAGAGGGATCAATTATAGCAATACTTTAATTTCTCTCCCAACCTTGACAATCCTAAAGACTAAGCAACTGAGAGGAAGAAGTAGAGGAGTTTTTATCATGGATGAATTTCACTTGGATCCTGTGTAATTTTTGTAAAAATCAGTTTCAGTCTCCCACTAGAAGGCCAACTACATTCATTTTGTCTGTCCTATTTACTACTACATACCTGTGCCTAGAATGCAGAATCTAACACTTGGAAGGTATCACATAAATGTCTGTTGAATCAACCGCTTTATTCAGGCTGAGTTTTTGGTGCTAGTGATGTCTACTCATGAACCCATCACCTTTATACTTCAGGCACTTCAGTTCTCAATATTCCAACTTCAACCACTCCCAGTCTCCCAGTAAGTCCCTAATGGTAACAACTATGGAAACCCTATCACACTTTCTAACCCATTAAAATGGGAAAAGCCAGTTAGAAATGTCTCATAACAAGATCCTTCATTACCATTATACTCAGAAAAAAGTTCCCAAGTTTAATAACGAGACAAGTAAACTAATTCTAGTTATGTAAGCTCTGCTGAAGTACTAAGACAGAAATATCATTTTCTAGGACCTAAATCTCTGATTCTGATACCTTGAGTGTCCCATTATTCCCAGTCTGTGTCCTCATTGCCAAATATGCTAGTGATCTACTCTGCTTACCAGCCGCTTACCCTGTTTAGTTCTATTCAGTAAAGACGCCATAATATATCCCTTAAACTTTTATTTGGATGGCCAGTTCCACTAGGAGAATCCATCTTCTGTGAATTTTTCATCTTTCCTCTGGTTAGCTGATCTGTTTCTGCATGTCTTTATAGCATAGTGAGACCTGTTAGAGCCTCATATTTGGATTTCAGAGTGAATTTCCACCTGCTTGAAAACATGCTTTTACAAAAGAATAATATAGAAAGCCCTATTTGTGTGTTTATTTGTTTTACATGTTTAATTGAGAATACATTTTGAAGAAAAAAATCCCTTTTTAATTCTTCTGTGGAGTAGTTTCTTGGAAACTGAACACTTTTTATTTCTACAGAATAAAGTATAAAGGCAGGTGTTTGGAGTAACTAAATGCATGGAGAAAAATCACTGAAGTTCTTGGTGTTCACAGCTAGCCCTGTAGACAGTGTTATACAAAGTGATTCATAAATACCTAAATGAGCTACAAACGATTTTCAGTTAGTTGGTGTTCATGGTGACTCAGATGGCAGGTGATAAAGGATGGAAATTGTTTCAAAGAATACGTTTCCAACAGTAACCTACTGTTTTCCTGAGTGATTCCTGGAGAGAGAAATTTTTTTAGTTCCTATTTTCAACAAGGGGATAGAATGATAAACAGAACCAATCACTTTATCACTATATAAGTTTAAGGTGCACAGCATTATAGTTTAAGATCTATATACACTACAGAGCCATCACCACTACAAGCCTAAGTTAGGCCTCCATCACCATACACCTGACTCCCTTCACCTATTTCACTTACCACCCATTTCATCCCCAACCCAAATTTCTTCCCCTTTCGTAACTACTATTCTATTCTCTGTATCTATGAATTTGTTTTTGTTTTGCTTTTTATAGATTCCGCATATGAGTAAAATCATGACACTAGTCTTGAGACAGAAAAAACAATAGCAACAACAACTACATTTCGCTTTCTTAATGTCCTTTATTTTGTCATACCTAAGTCTGGGGATTAGGTTGCTTTGGATTATAAGGAGAGTTTTTTAAAAAGGAAATGTGATGCTGTTTCCCAGGTTTCAAATAGCTGTCATTACTTTGAAGAGTGGCTTCAGGAGCTAGATTTTATAATAATATCAACCAAAGGATGGAACTTTCATCAAAGAATGGGGTACATGTTTATTGGTTATTTGGCACATATGTAAAGCTCATTATGGACCAGCCCCTGCCCTGTTATACATATTAATTTATTTTGTACTTCAGACAGCCTTAGCAGGTACATATCATCACCATCTCCATTTCACAGAAAGAATGCTGAAGCATAGAGATTAGCAGCCTAGTCCTGGTCACACAGCTAGTGAGTAGAAAAGCCAGAATTTGAAACCCAACAGTCTAGCAGCACAGTCTGTGTCTTTAACCATTTCATTATACCATCCCTCAAGTGGCCTAAAGAAAAATAACAAATAAAATATTGTACCATTTCCCAGATCTGGGAATAAGTCACAAAGAAATCAAGCTTCAGCAACGTCACTGCAATGAAGACTGAACAGGCATTTCCTTGTGAGATGACCAGTGCCACTCCCTCTTATCAAAGATCAATATATTAAATAGCCTTATGACTTACAACTGGATACCCAAACAGAAAACAGAGTTTCCTTTCAATAGTTCCTCTCTCTCAACTGCCTGGCAAAATCACACTGTAACTAAAACTTGCATTCTGCTGTCAGCCAGACTGGGTTTTGGATTTTAACCCTTAATCTTACTGTCACTGATCAACTTATTTATCTCTTTAAAAACATTTACACTCACTTCATGGCAAATAGACGGGGAAACAGTGCAAACTGTGGCTGACTTTATTTTTCTGGGTTCCAAAATCACTGCAGATGATGATTGCAGCCATGAAATTAAAAGACGCTTACTCCTTGGAAGGAAAGTTATGACCAACCTAGACAGCCTATTAAAAAGCAGAGACATTACTTTGCCAACAAAGGTCCATCTAGTCAAGGCTATGGTTTTTCCAGTGGTCATGTATGGATGTGAGAGTTGGACTATAAAGAAAGCTGAGTGCTAAAGAATTGATGCTTTTGAACTGTGGTGTTGGAGAAGACTCTTGAGAGTCCCTTGGACTGCAAGGAGATCCAACCAGTCCATCCTGAAGGAAATCAGTCCTGGGTGTTCATTGGAAGGACTGATGCTGAAGCTGAAACTCCAGTACTCTGGCCACCTGATGCGAAGACCTGACTCATTGGAAAAGACCCTGATGCTAGGAAAGGTTGAGGGCAGGAGGAGAAGGGGATGACAGAGGATGAGATGGTTGGACCGACTCAATGGACATGGGTTTGGGTGGACGCCAGGAGTTGGTGATGGACAGGGAGGCCTGGTGTGCTGCAGTTCATGGGGTCGCAAAGAGTCGGACATGACTGAGTGACTGAACTGAACTGAGCTGAAACATTTGCACTCACTGCAATTTAATTAAGCAAGTAGTATCTTTTTACCCATTTAAACATGACAAAACTGAGTCACAGAAAGTTTTAGTAACTTGCCCAAGGTCACATAGCAATGGAGGCATATGTATGTTTCCTATCCAGACAATCTGGCCTCCAAATGCAATCTCATTGAGTCACATTGAAAATTAAATGAGCAGCACCTTCTCTGATATCCCTCAGTCAATTCTTTCTTTTAAGCAGCTATATCTCTACTCCTGAGAATTTGCAATACCTTTTTAATGTTTTATTTGTTTAGAAAGAGATTTTTAAAAATCTTTCCTTCTAATGGAAGCAACCTAGATGCACATCAGCAGACAAATGGATAAGGAAGCTATGGTACAAATACACTATGGAATATTACTCAGCCATTAAAAAGAATTCATTTGAATCAGTTCTAATGAGATGGATGAAACTGGAGCCCATTATACAGAGTGAAGTAAGACAGAAAGATGAAGACCAATACAGTATACTAACACATATATATGGAATTTAAAAAGATGGTAATGATAACTCTATATGCAAAACAGAAAAAGGGACACAGATGTACAGAACAGACTTTTGGACTTTGTGGGAGAAGGTGAGGGTGGGATATTCTGAGAGAATAGCATTGAAACAAGTATACTATCAAGGGTGAAACAGATCACCAGCCCAGGTTGGATGCATGAGACAAGTGCTCAGGGCTGGTGATCTGGGATGACCCAGAGGGATGGGATGGAGAGGAAGGCAGGAGGGGGGATCGGGACAGGGAACACATGTAAATCCATGGCTGATTCATGTCAATGTATGGCAAAAACCACTACAATATTGTAACTAATTAGCCTCCAACTAATTAAAATAAATGAAAAAAATGCAAATATAAAAAAAAAAATCTGTCCTTCTGCTGTGACCTAACATGTTGAAAACAGAGATATTGTTGATTTGACTCAATGAGTATCTATACATAATGCCTGACATACAGTAGTTGAATGAAAGGATTAAAGAGTAAATTAGTCAATAAATGATAACCTGAAATGTGTGACAATTAGTAAGTGTTAATCAGTAATAATTATTAAAACTATAACCAGAGCATAATCTAATTCATTATATAGCTTTTATGTGAGTTCTCCAGCAAATTTAATGATATGAAAAGAAATCAAAGAGGACACAAACAGATGGAGAAACATACTGTGTTCATGGATTGGAAGAATCAATATTGTCAAAATGGCTATTCTACCCAAAGCAATCTATAGATTCAATGCAATCCCTATCAAGCTACCAACAGTATTTTTCACAGAACTAGACCAAAGAATTTCACAATTTGTATGGAAATACAAAAAACCTCGAATAGCCAAAGTAATCTTGAGAAAGAAGAATGGAACTGGAGGAATCAACCTGCCTGACTTCAGACTCTACTACAAAGCCACAGTCATCAGGACAGTATGGTACTGGCACAAAGACAGAAATATAGATCAATGGAACAGAATAGAAAGCCCAGAGATAAATCCACAAACCTATGGACACCTTATCTTTGACAAAGGAGGCAAGGATATACAATGGAAAAAAGACAACCTCTTTAACAAGTGGTGCTGGGAAAACTGGTCAACCACTTGTAAAAGAATGGAAACTATAAATATACTCTTGAAAGTAACGTTCACATGCAGTTCCACTGCAGCACTGGGACACTATCAATTTATCAGAAATCAATTAAAGAAACTTCTTTGAAGCTGACTCCCGTGATAACAAGCTAACTAAAATCTATGTAGAATAAAGAAATGGTTTTGATTAAAACATTTTTTAATGTCCAAAGACAAGTAGATTGGTAAAGCATAGTTAACATGAAAAATACATGTCTTATAAATTAAAATATGAAAATAGTTAACCAAAACAAAGTATTCAATATAATTGATCCTAGAACAACATGGGTTTGAACAGCAGGGGTCCACCTATAAGTATCTTTTTCACTAAATACTTATTAAACAAACCACATGGTTGGCTGAGTTTGTGGATGCAGAGCCTTGTATGCTGAGGACCTAATGCAAAGTTATTGCAGCTTTTTTCTGCGGTTTGGCGCCCCGATGGCCCACATTGTTCAAGGGTCAATTGTAGACTCAAATTAAGATGCAGACATTCGGAAAGAACCAAAAAGTTCATCACGCTTGTACATATTCTTTAATAATTATTTTAACTAGATATGTATTGAGTGGCTATGTCTTAGATGCTACATGGGAATAAAACAACTTGATGTCTTACGCTATGCTAAACATAAACATTTTTGAGGATTAATTCTATAATTCTATTACATTGGTTGATAAGCTGTTTCCTGGAACTAAAACCACCTGGGCAGATAAGTAGAGCAAAAAAAGAAGAAAAAAAAGACCCTTACTTCTACAATATGACTCACAAATGAGATCAGAATTGGAAAATGTTACTCCATCCCATTTCCCTTTCTTCAATCACCATCACTACCCAAATAATTTTGGCTGAAGCCAGTTTCCTGGACAATCTCTGGATAAAAGGCTATATGGTTATGGAAAATGCACACAGACAGCATGATGACGTAATTCAGTCCAGTGGAAATGGATACCCTTTAGCTAGAGGTCATTCTTATAATTTCCCCAACATACCAGAACAAATTATTATTTCCTTCAACAGTATGGCCAGGATTTTTGCTCCTTTACATGTCAAAACATCTCAGAAAATTTTATCTGCCTCATTCTCCTGCCCAAACTTTCTGAAGATCTAAATTAAATTGCAGAGTATCCCTTATTGCTCATAATCCTTACTACAGTCTATATGATTTTGCATAGTCTGGCCTTTTGCCTGTTTATAACCTCAATTTCTTTTCCACCTTTGTACTATAGCCATATGGGCCTTTTTTCCATTTCTAAAAGTCACTGTGTTCCATAACCTTTGCATATGGCATGGTGAAGCAACAGTAACATAGAGGCCAGGTCTGAATTATATAGTTTTCAGGAGTTTATATCCTGGGCAAGATTATTCAATGTTAGGAGGTGAAGTTAAACAAGATGTGTTCAAAAAGAACCTCCTTTCTTTGTTACAGAGGTAGTGCTCATTTATTTTTTTAACTTTCGTAAGACACTATCTAGAGAAGTATACTGCCAAAACAAATGCCTGGACCACAAAGCAAAAATAGAACGTTCTGAACCTGCAAACAATACCAGTTCTATATGTGTTTGAAACAGCTTAAGTTGAACATGAAAAACTCAGCTGAGCCTCCTAGAAACCTGAGAAAGAGCAGCAGCGGGAAAATGAACATTATCGACATCTCCATTGCTACAGAGAAAATTACTACAGAAATAAAGAAGTTTCTGATGTCTCTAAATGTGTAGATTTTTTTCAAAGCTTGGAAAAAAGAGAGGGGCTGTTTTTTTAGGACTATCAGTAGTTTCAGATCAAGTTGGTTTTCCAGATGAAACACATGTGAGGTTAAACAATGAACCTTCCCAAGAAAGTATGTTTCATAGGCTTAAGTATCTCCTTAATTGAATTGAGTTAGTGGTAGCAGTTGGCACAGCATAAAACAGTATCCCTGCTCAGAAGAGAGTGTGTCAACTATGTCGTAAAGCAGAAGCCAGATTCATTAGGACATTGGGGTTCTAGAGATCTTGAGCTCAGAAAAGAAATGGAAATTAAAAGGTTTTGAACTGAAAGGTTTGGAGATAGAAAGTCACCTCAGTTTATACTTAATGACTGAGACTGCCATCTTTTCAAGATTCTGAACTTAGCAAGATGACCAGAATGTTTCAAACTGCACTTTGAGAGAGGATTGCATGTAGAGGTAGATATTCTCCAGGGCCAATGCAGTGCAATGATTAAGTTAATGACAGACGAAATCTTGTAGGAGTTCAGAGGTTTTGGAAACCACAGAGCTGACTGGCATCTTAGCAAGACTGATCAAAGTAAGATCTTCATGTAATACCTTCTTTCCACAAGTTAACACTAAATATCTGATTTATTGCTATAGGCTATGTGTTTCATGTTTTCTAAATTCAGTAAATATAAAGGCTGTGCTGTAATAATCTATTGATTCACTGTAGTTTTTAAAAACTGAGACCTCACACTAAAGGAATTCTTGCTTACTTCCATGAGTGTTCACACTAGCACTGTTCTTAACATCAGAAACAATAAAAAAGGAACAAAGATCCATCGGAGGTGACAATTTGTGGCATACACTACCAATGAACTGTATCTACTGCATTAACATAGATGCTTCAGAATCAACAGGAACAAAAGAAAAAGGACAAAATATTAGGTCCAGCATGATTTGATGCATGTAAAGTTCAAAAACATGCTAAACCAACTGCAATATACTTAATGAAAACTATGGAGAAGATCAGAATGATGGTTACCTAATCATGGAGGAGAACTTACAAAGTGCTAAGGGAACTAGAAGCAGTTTCATTAAGTGACAGCTGGTGAGGTTACCTGCACTATTCATGAATCACAGGAGTTACCACTGACTAGCTGGCTGAGCAAAAACTCATTTTGGATTTTAATTTCTTCAGACTTAATGAATTTTGGCTTTTGATTTGCTTGCGGTTCCAGACTGCAAGGTGATGCAATTACGGAACTTCAGTCAACCTCTGGGAATTTGATCATGGAAGAATTACATTGTCTATATTTGAGGCTTTCTATAACAGAAACTTCTACTTCTGCTTCAATGTCTATGCTAAAGCCTTTGTGTGGATCACAAGAAACTGAAAAATTCTTAAAGACATGGGAATACCAGACCACTTTATCTGTCTCCTGAGAAACCTGTACGCAAAATCCATGGCTGATTCATGTCAATGTATGGCAAAAACCACTACAATATTGTAAAGTAATTAGCCTCCAACTAATAAAAAAAAATAATAAAATGTTAGATATTGCCAAGGCGGGGTGGGGGGGGGGGGAAGAAGCAATAGTTAAAACAGGACATGGACTGGTTCAAAATGGGGAAAGGAGTACATCAAGACTGTATATTGTCACCCTGCTTACTTAACTTATATGCAGAGTACATCATGCAAAATGCCAGGATGGATGATTCATAGGCTGGAATCAAGATTGCTGGGAGAAATATCAACAACCTCAGATATGCAGATGATACGATAATGTCAGAAAGTGAAGAGGAACTAAAGAGCCTCTTGATGAAGGTGAAAGAGGAGAGTGAAAAAGTTGGCATAAAACTCAATATTAAAAAAAAAAAAAAACAAAGATCATGGCATCTGGTCTCATAACTTCATGGCAAATAGATGGGTAAAATGTGGAAACAGTTACAGATTCATTTTCTTGAGCTTCAAAATTACTGTGGATGGTGACTGCAGCCACAAAATTAAAAGATGTTTACTCCCTGGGAGAAAGACTATGACAAACCTACACAGCATATTAAAAAGCAAAACATCACTTTGCCAACAAAGGTCCATTTAGTCAAAGCTGTGGTTTTTCCACTAGTCATGTATGGATGTGACAGCTGGACCATAAAAAAGGCTGAGCACTGAATAATTGATGTCTTTGAACCGTGGTTCTGGTGAAGACTCTTGAGAGTCCCTGGGACAGCAAGATCAAACCAGTCAATCCTAAAGGAAATCAACTCTGAATACTCATTGGAAGGACTGATGCTGAAGCTCTAATACTTTGACCACCCGATGCAAAGGGCAAACTCAGTGGGAAAGACCCTGATGCTAGGAAAGATTAAGGGTAAGTGAAGAAGGGGACGACAGAGGATGAGATGGTTGGATGGCATCACTGACTCAATGGACATGAGTTTGAGCAAATTCAGAGAGATGGTGAAGGACAGGGAATCCTGGTGTGCTGCAGATCATGGGGTCACAGAGAGGCAAACATAACTTAGCGAATGAACAGCAATAACAGAGACATTATATGCTTGCATACTGATATATTTATCATATAATACTTTATAATTTAAAACATGGGTGGCAATAATTTGAAATGGGGGGACTTAGTAGTGTGAGAAAGCCCGTCAAGTTGAGAGAACCCTAGATGGATGATGTTGGGTAAAAATCTTCCTTCTCCTCGCTTCTTGCTTTCATGGGGGTATCCATTAGAGCAACCCATCTGGCCTTCTCCCAACTCCTCTGATCCCAAAGATTGTCAGAAAGTACTGAGCATATAGAGATTAGCCCGCTGTGGGCTGTAGCACTTCTCAATTACTCTTGAGGTCCTCACAGCTCAGTAAATTTCATTTATTACATGTGAAAATCTGAGGAGCCATCTTGTTCCTGTAAGGAATTTGTTTACCTCGTTCAACTGTATCGATGTCAAACGTGGAAAGTCTGCTTAAATCAGTGATGGGGTATTGAATCCATTTGCATAGCTTTTAAAACTATATTTTCTCATCATCTTTATAACAAAAAAAGGTGTCTGACCTCTATTTCTCTGTCTCCTGGGTCTTAATTCTGAATTGATTCTAAGCTCAGGAGAGGAAGAATGAGGCATTAATTATTGATCCCCTAAATCCCAACAGCAGTGAATTTAAAAAAACTGGTTAGCATTATAAGATATGTATTATTATCAGATCAGTCATTGTTTAACAATCTTAATTCAAGACTCCATAATAAGACAATATTCTGTACATTTAATAGAATCCACAGACTATTCACACTCCAGGGTCAGTGAAGGAAGTATGACTTTTTAATAATAAATCATTTTTGTATTCTTTTTTTTTTTTTGAGGAAGGAAGGCCTCAGGGATGGATTTATATTAAATGTCAGGCAGATCATTTGGAAACATCATAGGCAGAAGGTAGGAGTTAGGAGTATTGTTATTAGGACAGCTCTCACTTAGGAATAAGCCTTGCTTCTATTCCCCTTTATCCATTAAAATTTTTTTTTAAAAGAAAAAATAGAAAAAGAAGTTGGATTTAGTTAATGTTGGATTCAGCTAAACTCACTTCAAATAACCAGCAATCTTTCCTTAGTATCCAAATAAAATAAAGGATACTCGCACTTTGATTGGTGTTTGTGAAACTGCCCACACAGCACTTCATAAGAAATAGCTATGTGATCTTGGAAATGAGTATTTTAACTGGTAACAACTCAAAACATTAACTTATGTATGATTAATGTAAGTCTATTTTACTTAACATTACCACTAGTATACCAATCATTACTAATACAAATTGCAAAGATTTTACCATTATATCAACTCCTTTATTCATGTCCTCAATGCATACCCTAGTGTGTTCAAAGATGATACTTATTTAGATGCTCAAATTTATTCAACCAATTGTATATTCCAAGTATTGGTTGTGGAAATCCTCATAAACAAAATAATATTAACAGCACTCAGAAAAAACTCTTTTTTGCTTTTCTTCAATTTTAAAGCAAACCAAAATATGGCTGAAAAGAAAGATTAAACTTCTAGTTTATAACACCAATATAAAGGAAAATAGGCTCCCTGGCTTACAAATCCACTAACCAAGATGACTCGACCATAAATTCTCTTTGCTGAGAACCACTTATTCCCTTTTTTGACCCAGACCTACATTAAGATTTCCACTGTTTCACTGTAACCAATTGGAGTGTTCTTTAAAGCAGAGTGAACATAATAGATTCCATAAAACTGTAAATGGATAACTGTTAATGTCCCTTAAATTTCCACAGAGAATTGTACTTTTTTAAAATACATGTTTATTAATGTAACTCTCCATTTAGCATACTATCAGGCATCTAGAAAAAGGGACGTTTCTAACCACTGCCAGGATATCTTGTGAAACGTCTTTTTATGAAACTATTGGGATAATAGGAGTTATTCATTGGAAGAACTTAAGTATTCCAGGGACTCAAGGGCCTAATGGAAACTTTCCTATTTATTCCAATTTCTAAATTCAGGTGCTCCCTCCCTCCTTGAAGCCCATCTGCTCTGCCAAAGGCCTAAGACTCTGCCTTACTCACTTCTGTATGGGATACTAAAGACAGGTGCTCAGGGCAGAACCAGATTAATAGGTAGCCAGGCAGTTGAGTTGAGTTAAAGCTCAACATTCAGAAAACTAAGATCTTGGCATCTGGTCCCATCACTTCATGGCAAATAGATGGGGAAACAGTGGTAACAGTGTCAGACTTTATTTTTTGGGGCTCCAAAATCACTGCAGATGGTGATTGCAGCCATGAAATTAAAAGATGCTTACTCCTTGGAAGGAAAGTTATGACCAACCTAGACAGCCTATTAAAAAGCAGAGACATTATTTTGTCAACAAAGGTCTGTCTAGTCAAGGCTCTGGTTTTTCCAGTGGTCATGTATGGATGTGAGAGTTGGACTATGAAGAAAGCTGAGCACTGAAACGTTGATGCTTTTGAACTGTGGTGTTGGAGAAGACTGTTGAGAGTCCCTTGGACTGCAAGGAGATCCAACCAGTCCATCCTAGAGGAGATCAGTCCTGGATGTTCACTGGAAGGTCTGATGCTGAAGCTGAAACTTCAGTACTTTGGCCACCTGATGCAAAGAGCTGACTCATTTGAAAAGACCCTGGTCCTGGGAAAGATTGAGGGCATGAGGAGAAGGGGATGACAGAGGATGAGATGGCTGGATGGCATCACCGACTCGATGGACATGGGTTTGAGTAGACTCCAGGAGTTGGTGATGGACAGGGAGGGCTGGCGTGCTGTGGCTCATGGGGTCGCAAAGAGTCAGACACGACTGAGCGACTGAATTTAACTGAACTGAGGCAGTTTCACAAACATCAGTCATTTAAAAACAGTAAAGTACAACTGAGGAAAAGAATCAGAAATGCTATGCTGGTTAATTTTGATCTTCTAACGTGGGTTTGATCTCTGCGTCAGGAACATCCTTCAGAAGAGGGCACAGCAATCCACTACATTATTCTTGCCTGCAGAATCCCATGCACAGAGGAGTCTGGCAGGCTACAGTCCCTAATCTCAAAGAGTTGGACACCACTGAAACAACTTAGCATGTGCATGTGCAAGGCAACTCCTTATATAGTTGTGGAATATTCACTATCCCTCTCTGCAACCATACTTCAATATAAAATTCTCAGGGTTATGATGAATATAGATCTTCTTCAAGATGACTTGTGGTTCAGGCTTATTTTTAAATCTCTGCTCAGACTTGGAGAACTGAAGGGTAAGTTCTGACAAATGCATCTCTGAACCCTTGATGTTGGCTAGTGTTACTGAATCCTCTATATCACTAAAGGTACCAGAAAGTTTATGCTCAGTATTCGTAGTCCTGGGACATTGATACAGCCTGTTTCTTTGTGAGTTCTACAATTACTAGCTAAATAATGAATAATATCATAAATGTTGATGTGAATCCCAGATCTACCATTGACTAGCTTTATGACCTTAGGAAAATCAATTCCACAGTGTAACCTTAGCTAACCCATCTATTAAATGGGAATACCATCTACCTCTAATGAGCTAAATTAAATTGAATCATTAACTGCCAGCATCTCAGATTGTAACTATTTAGAAACAGGATCTTTCATAGAAATAATCAAGGCAAAATGAAATCATATTGAATTAGGGCCCTAATCCCACTTGACTCATTTCCCTATAGAAAGAATACCATAACAGACATGACATAACAAAAGAATAAAAAGACAGACACCCAGAAAGAAAGCCATGTCAGGATGACGGCAGAGATTGGAATAACAAATCTACAAGTCAAGGAGTGTCAAAATTGCCAAACAAATAAATTATAAAAGAACAAGTAAATGAAAAACCTTAAGCTAAGAAAAAAGTATGAAATAAATTCTCTGCCACAGCTCTTAGAAGGAACTATCCCTGTTGACATCTTGATTTCCGATTTCTAGCCTCCAGAGCTGTAAGACAATAAATTACTATTGTTTAAACCACTCAATTTGTGGTACTTGGTTATGGCAGCCCTAGGAAACCAATACACTAGCCAACAAAGGGGTCATGAGATTTAAATGATTTGTAAAGCAACTGACACAAGATAAACTATTAATAAATTATTATGAGTAACAACAGTGTTGGAGTAGTTTTGCAACATAACCCACTGGAAGACTATGCCACAGCTATTCTTGATTTGTTCATTTCTATTTTTGGAAATCCAGATATTAAAATATTCTGGTAGGAAGGCAGTGAGGAAGGCAGGAATTACAAAGAAGATAAATCTCATGCCAGTGTGTGCTAATTGTTTGAATCCCCTGTAAATGGTTTGGCAGAAGAGAAGGTTGGAACACTTAGCTAAATTGAAGTTTGGGGATTATCTGTGAATTTAAAGTATCCATGCCATTTTGGCCCCTATTAGTACAAGTAATTGAGAGGAAAATCTTGCCAGTTATGCTTTTCCATAAGGCTTAATGTGGACTTCAATATTTAAGTAATTCATTAGCAGGCTTAAATGGTGCCATGGAACAACATTAAAGGACATAGAGACAGTCTGTGACCTTCATTTTAGAGACGAGCAGATCAGGGCCCATAGAGGTTATAATGAATTCAAGATTATATGGTTTACATTGGAAAAGCTGACACAACAATCTTTGTTTCCTAATTTTCTGTTGAAAATTGTGCCTTTTGGAATTCTTTTCCAAATTTTATGGAGCTTTTCTAATTGTCAGAACTCCAACTCTGCACTTGGAAACTTCAAATCACAACTGGGAATATTCAGATTCAGAGAGAAGAAAGTGACGCTGTAACATGTTCAGTAAAGAAGCCTCAAAAATTGCATCTGGTAAAGTGCGAAGTAGTAGGGACAGAGGACAATGATTTTTACAATAAAATTACAAACTGTAGAACACATTTACAGAAATCTGTTTTACATTGTTTAGAATACCCATTAAATATGGCTTGACAGGACCTTTCTAGGACAAGTCATTAAAGCTCTAAATGATATTTGGAAATGTGGCTACCTATGATTGAAGTCATTTGCATTTCATTAGAAAACACACAGGACACTTTGGTCATCAAGATCACTGAGGTGGTTGAACTTTGCCCCACCACATGATTTTGAAAATACAGAGTGTACTTATAACCTGCTTAACAATTAACCCCACTTAAATGAAAGTAGCTGCCCTCTTTTACCTCTGGTGTACTCAGCTTTTAAGTAGACCTTGTCTGAAGAAATATCAGACCTTTCATAATAAACTTTGTTTCATTGTTTGCTGTTTTCACTTTGGATTATTATTTTATATTTCTCCATCTTTAGAGGGCATTTCCATTTTGCCTGCCCTAAGGATATCGGTACTGTAATTGAGGGGCCCAGTTCAGAATCTATTCCAGAGAGAAACATCCAGTTTTATTTTGTAGCTTCATAGCCCAGAACCAGAGCTTTTCAAAAGACACTCAATAACACCAATGCAGGGACCCCTCAAGACAACATATCAATTTGTATTATGAAGTGAATTATGGTTGTACCCACCAGAGCTGATATAGTTAAGTATCTGTCAGTGTTTCCATTATGTTTTGTGGGCTTCTTGCTTGGCTGCAAAAATGCCCTTCAGGCTGAAGCATACAAGGCCAGCCTAGCAAGTGAGTACTCCTTTTGTTTAGTATGTTTTTTAAAAAACACCAGCTCTCTTTTGTGCTTGCTTGCATACATCTTATAATGAGAAGAGGTTTGATTTTCTAAATCAAAAAAGCTGCCAGAACAGTGATTTTTTTATGAGAGTTTTAATGGGATGAGATCACTAAAGGTCTCATTTCTGGGTATGACCCAGCTCTCCACGAAGGATGCCAAGGCTCCAAATCTGAGGATTCCAATGTGGTGAAAATACCCTCCACAAAGTATACTTATTAAGCCTCTAAATTTTAAATCCAGATACTGCTGTTCATATATTGGATGAAATAGGACTACATAATATGCTTAGGGTTTTCCTCTATCCTCCCCTTTCCATGTTCTTGTCCTTACCTCAAATCCTTGTGAATTCTTGGCCTTCCTTCAAAATCTAGCTCAAATTTTCTAATTTCTGAGAAGACTCCCCCAACTCTCTCAAACAACTCAGAGATTCTTCCTACAAGCTACTTTGTACAGAACACATAACTCTAAAATATTTATTATCATATGATACCATTTCTGTTTTATCAGACTGTACAAACTGAAAACAAAGTTTATGCCCTATTTATTTGCAGAGTACTAGACATATTATACAAGCTCAGTAAAATTTGATTACATACTGAATGAAGGAAAGAATGGAGTAAATTTTCTATGAAATGCAGACAGTGACAGGAAATTTGAATGATAAAGCCATTTTTGAAAAGAATTGTCTTTAATATGGTTTCTCATGCTGGGAGAAATATCAATAACTTGAGACATGCAGATGATACCACTCTTATTGCAGAAAGCAAAGAACTAAAGAGCCTCATGTTGAAAGTGAAAGAGAGTGAAAAAGTTGGCTTAAAATTAAACGTTCAGAAAACTAAGATCATGGCATCTGGTCCCATCACTTCATGGCAGATAGATGGGCAAACAGTGGTAACAGTGACAGATTTTATTTTTGGGGGGCTCCAAAATCACTGCAGATGGTGACTTCAGCCATGAAATTAAAAGATGCTTGCTCCTTGGAAGGAAAGCTATGACCAAACTAGCCAGTATATTATAAAAGCAGAGACAGTACTTTGCCAATAAAGGTCCATCTAGTCAAAGCTATGGTTTTTCCAGCAGTCACGTATGGATGTGAGAGTTGGACTATAAAGAAAGCTGAGCACTGAAGAATTGATGCTTTTGAACTGTGGTTTTGGAGAAGACTCTTGAGAGTCCCTTGGACTGCAAGGAGACCAAACCAGTCCATCATAAAGGAAATCAGTCCTGAATATTCACTGGAAGGACTGATGCTGAAGCTCTAATACTTTGGCCACCTGATGCGAAGAACTGACTCATTTGAAAAGACCCTGATGCTGGGAAAGATTGAAGGCGGGAGGAGAAGGGGATGACAGAGGATGAGATGGTTGGATGGCATCACTGACTCAATGGACATGAGTTTGAGGAAGCTCCAGGATTTGGTGATGGACAGGGAAGTCCATCATGGACTTCCATGGACTGCGTGCTGCAGTCCATGGGGTCACAAAGAGTCAGATATGACTGAGCAACTGAACTAAACTGAACTGAACTGATGGTTTCTCCCTTCCAGTTTTCAACATTCCAAATGGTACAAGTTCTCACATTCCCCATAATGAATAATCCCCCAGAAAACTGAATGTTTGTAAATTCTTACAGGAACAATTATAAGAAACAGAATTTGTTCAGAAAATTACTGATCAAGGAATTAGGACATGATATGTTTGTTCTGACAGTCACTGACTCTGTGACCATCTTCAAGTTACTTAATAGCTCAGTGATTCAATCCATCTGCAAATGGTGATAAATAGCAGTTCTTGTCTGCTCCTCAGGTATGTTTGGGGGCAAATATGTTAGCACATATGAGATACTTTAAAGAAAAAACTTCAACTATATATATTTATTATATAAATTAAATTTTAATATTGCTGCATTGGTATTACCTGCTATTTACTAAATACTAATTTATTGCAAACAAAACTCTCTGGTGAATTCACATTAAAAAATTCACAAAATCTAACTGAAAGATTTTATTCTTTCACATGTCATGAATGATTGGATTGTATCCATTCTATAAAGAAGTAGAATGTAAAGTATATTGTCCAGTTGTTTCTGCAGTTGGCATTTAGGAATGGCCCATGAGATTAATGATGCCTAAATTGTCATGTTCTACCTGAATTAATAGACATATTTTCAATGAGAAGAGCTAAATAGAATGACAGATAATTTTATAAGTAAAATGACTGTAAGAAATTATTGTTTTTTAAATCACATGTTTGCAAACAGATTAAACTTTGAGGGCTATAAACCTCCCAGTGTTTCTCAATGAATTATATGCCTCAGTATAATCTGGAAATGCCCAAACCTCATTATATATGTAAAGAATAATAAACTTTGGGGTGGAATCAAAGAACCTGCATTTTAAACAAGGTCACCAGATGGTTTCTCCAAAGATACTCAGGTTTGAGAATTACTGGAAGAGCTTGCAGTAGTAGACTAGAGCTTCCTCTGGTCCAGGAAGCAAATGAAGAAAGCACAGACTGCCAAAGATCAGAAGCCAGATACTGAACTCTCCTATGTAACAAAAAGTGATACACTCTTCCCCTTTAAAACTCACTGAGTACATTTAATTTGTGTAAACTGTAGACAAATTAGAAATTAATCATAAATCCTATTTTTGGGGGGTGGAGGGATATTTTGGGAAAACTTGGGTAGACTGAACTAATAAAAGGGAAAGAAAGAATTGAAACTCCAGTGTGTTGTATTTTAACAGGATCCACAGGTACTTGATTTATGGAGAAAAGGAGGGCTCCATAATTTTTTTCATTCTCTTTCTTCTTTAAGGTCATGAAAGCAAGCCAAACTGCTTCAAGCTCTCAAACATTTTGATACATTTATTAAGGGTTTGTTCTTCCAGCAACTATCAAGACAAATTGGGCAAAAATATCAAAACAAAATATGGTTGTAATGTGACGACTATTAAGTGGACATAGCTTTATTATTTTGCTTCCATTTATAAGGTCATGGCCATGTGGAAAATTTCAATAATTAGAGAAAAGAATACAGAGGCAAATGAAAAACGCTTGAAGATGTGACACCGAATGGCAACTACTGCACTCACGATGGTGAAAATTCTCCTACACCAGCTCAGTTCAGTTCAGTTCAGTAGCTCAGGTCATGGCCGAATCTTTGCGACCCTATGAACCTCAGCACACCAGGCCTCCCTGTCCATCACCAACTCCCAGAGTCTAATCAAACCCATGTCCGTCGAGTCGATGATGCCATCCAACCATCTCATCCTCTGTCGTCCCCTTCTCCTCCTGCCCTCAGTCCCTCCCAGCATCAGGGTCTTTTCCAATAAGTCAACTCTTCACATGAGGTGGCCTAAGTATTGGAGTTTCCATTTCAACATCAGTCCCTCCATTGAACAACCAGGACTGATCTCCTTTAGGATGGACTGGTTGGATCTCCTTGCAGTCCAAGGGACTCTCAACAGTCTTCTCCAACACCACAGTTTAAAAACATCAATTCTTCGGCACTCAGCTTTTTGAGTTTCTTTTTTCACTTTCACTTTCTTCACTTTCACTTTCTTCACAGCCCAACTCTCACATCCATACATGACCACTGGAAAAACCATAGCCTTAACTAGATGACCTTTCCTGACAAAGTAATGTCTCCACTTTTTAATATGCTATCTAGATTGGTCATAACTTTCCTTCCAAGGAGCAAGTGTCTTTTAATTTCATGGCTGGGATCACCATCTGCAGTGAGTTTGGAGCCCAGAAAAATAAAGTCAGCCACTATTTCCACTGTTTGCCCATCTATCTGCCATGAAGTGATGGGACCAGATGCCATGATCTTACTTTTCTGAATGTTGAGCTTTAAGCTAACTCTTTCACTCTCCTCTTTCACTTTCATCAAGAGGCTCTTTAGTTCTTCTTCACTTTCTGCCATAAGGGTGGTGCCATCTGCATATCTGAGGTTATTGATATTTCTCCCAGCAATCTTGATTCCAGTTTGTGCTCCCTCCAGCCCAGCATTTCTCATGATGTACTCTGCATATAAGTTAAATAAGCAGGGTGACAATATACAGCCTTGACATACTCCTTTTCCTATTTGGAACCAGTCTGTTGTTCCATGTCCAGTTCTAACAGTTGCTTCCTGATCTGCATACAGGTTTCTCAAGAGGCAGGTCAGGTGGCTTGGTATTCCCATCTCTTGAAGAATTTTCCACAGTTTATTGTGATCCACACAGTCAAAGGCTTTGGCATAGTCAATAAAGCAGAAATAGGTGTTTCTCTGGAACTCTCATGCTTTTTCGATGATCCAGCGGAAGTTGGCAATTTGATCTCTGGCTCCTCTGTCTTTTTTAAAACCAGCTTGAACATCTGGAAGTTCATGGTTCATGTATTGCTGAAGCTTGGCTTGGAGAATTTCAAGTATTACTTTACTAGTGTGTGAGATGAGTGCAATTGTGCAGTAGTTTGAGCATTCTTTGGCATTGCCTTTCTTTGGGATTGGAATGAAAACAGCTTTTCAAGTCCTGTGGCCACTGCTGAGTTTTCCAAATTTGCTGGCATATTGAGTGCGCACTTTCACAGCATCATCTTTCAGGATTTGAAATAGCTCAACTGGAATTCCATCACCTCCACTAGCTTTGTTTCTAGTGATGCTTCCTAAAGCCCATTTGACTTCACATTCCAGGATGTCTGGCTCTAGGTGAGTGATCACATTATCGTGATTATTGGGTCATGAAGATCTTTTTTGTACAGTTCTTCTGTGTATTCTTGACACCTCTTCTTAATATCTTCTGTTTCTCTTAGGTCCCTACCATTTCCGTCCTTTATTGAGCTCATCTTTGCATGAAATGTTCCCTTGGTATCTCTAATTCTCTTGAAGAGATCTCTAGTCTTTTCCATTCTATTGTTTTCCTCTATATCTTTGCATTGATCGCTGAGGAAGGCTTTTTTAATCTCTCCTTGCTATTCTTTGGAACTCTGCATTCAAATGGGTACATCTTTCCTTTTCTTCTTTGCTTTTTGCTTCCCAAAACATGAGTTCAATTCCTTAGTTGGGAAGATCCCCTGGAGAATGAAATGGCAACCCACTCCAGTATTCTTGCTTGGGAAATTCCATTGACAGAGGCATCTGGTGGGCCACATTCCACAGGCTCACAAAAGAGTCAGACACATTGTTTAGCAACTAAACAACAACAATTTAAAAGCATAGCAATGTGAAGTCTTGATTGTGTGGACAAATAACTGACAGCGTATATATGTTTACCTGTTGCTCTTAATAAGACAAGAACTGCCTTAAACATTAATAAAAATACAAAGAAGCTAATTCTGTGGGAGTAAAAGGCCTTACATTGAATAATGTCTGTTTTCTTATAATAAAATAAATGGTGTTATTTTCTTTTAATAAGAAAAATTAAGCCTGGTAAGGGAGAGTGTCTTATGTTTGGGAAACCCAAGAGTTTGAAGGGATCATCCTGCAAGATTTGCTCCAATAGCTTTGACTATCTCATCCTCATGAAAGTGAAAGAGAAAGTCATTCAGTTGTGTCCGACTCTTTGTGACCCCATGGACTATACAGTCCATCGAATTCCCCAGGCCAGAATACTGAGTGGGTAGTGGTTCCCTTCTCCAGGGGATCTTCCCAAACCAGGGATCAAACCCAGGTTTCCTGCATTGCAGGTGAATTCTTTACCATCTGAGTTATCAGGGAAGCCCTGGTATCTCTGGTATAAGGAAGGTATCTCATCCTTATAATAGACTTCTGTTCTTGATATTTCCCCAAGGCTTCCAACTTATATGTAAAACAACCTTCTTACTGTTTGCTTATCTGGACTTCTAGATAATACATTTTTATTGTCTCCACCATCTGCAATCAGCCATCATATATTATGTTTTACATATATACATATATATATAAAACTCAACATACTAACCATAAGAACTCTTAAATCTTAGCAGTTAAACAGCAGCATCACTTCCATGAAAAAATACATGAAGAGGTATTTCATTGAAAGGATATACAGAAGCCATGTAAACACATAAAAATGTGTTCAAACTCACTAGCCATTAGATTAATGAAAATTAATACTACAGTGAGATATCACTGTGCGTCTATCAGAATGGCTAGAATACAAAGGTTGATGACACCATATGTTGCCAGGGATGCAGAGAGGAAAGCTAGGTGTCACTCAGTTTTCTTCTGTTGTCTTGTAGGCAGCCACCATCTAACTTTGTGCTCACATGACTCCTTTTTTTGTGCATACAAAGGATGGTGGAGTAGTGGGACCGATTCTTCTAAAACCACGAGTACTATCAGGTCAAGAACCCACCTGTAGGTCATGTACTTTAATTCCCTCTTAAAAGACCAAGCTCTGAATACAGTCACATTGGGGTGAGATCTTCAACACATGAATTTGAGGAGGACGTAAGTCTGCAGCAATTACTTTTCTCTGCTGTATAACAAATTACCACAAATTTAGCAGCTCACAACACACATTTATTATCTTGAAGTTTATGAGCATAGACCCAAGCATGACTTGGGTTAGTCCTTTGCATGGCTGCAACTAAACTATCAGGTTCTTATCTGAAAGCTCCACTATCAATATATCCACTTTCAAGTTGTATGGGAAAAGCGAAGTGCTCTCCTTTACTCTCACTCACAATGCTTCTGACACCAGATGTGTGGAATTTCACTACATCAAGCATTTCTTAGATACCAAGTGGGGATCCTAGAATAAAATCCACTTCTGACACCAGCCAGAGTCACCTTAGCAAAGATCTTACAGGTTAAGGGCTCAGTCTCATAAGATTGCCCCACTTTCCCACATACACTGAGATGCCAATTTCAAGTCCAAGTTGTTAACTGTGCTTCTAACCAACTAGCTATAAATCAGAAGTTCGCATGACCTTTGTCCTTGGATTTGATTTAATTGCTAGAGTGACTCACAGAACTCAGGAAAGCTGTTTACTCACTACATTCCAGGGGTTCTTCCCAACCCAGGGATTGAACCCAGGTCTCCCGCATTGCAGGCAGATTCTTTACCAGTTGAGCCACAAGGAAAGTGTTTATTACAAATATTGATTTATTAAAGTGTATGAATGAACAACAAGATGGAGAGACATAGAATGAGGTTAGAAGAGCCTTGAGGGCAGGAGCTTCTGTCCCCATGGAGTCTGGGTGTGTCATCATCCTAGCATGTGGATTTACTCACCATAAGCCCTCCAAGCCCTTTATTTGGGTGATTTTTTTTAAAGTCTTCATCATGGAGATATGATCAATCGTAACTCAATCTCTAGCCTTTCTCCCCCTTCTTGAAAAAAACAGGAGGGGATACTGAAAGTTCTAATCTTCTAATCATGCCTTGGTTTTTTGTTTTTTTTTTTCTTTTTAGTGACCAGCCCCATCATGAAGCTATCTTAGGAGTCACATCACTAGAATGAAAAAAGACTCCTGTCTCCCAGAAAATTCCAAATGATTTTAAGAATTCTGCATCAGGAACAAGGGTCAAAGAACAAATACTACAACAAAAGATACTCCCAGTACTCTCAGGAAACTACAGTGGTTTTAAGGTTCTGTGCCAGGAACTGGGGGCATATATATACATATGTGTGTGTGTGTGTGTGTGCATGCATATGTGTATATATATTTATACTTATTTATTATTTCACACATGTTTACTCAGGGTACATGCACAATATATCTTATGACTATAGGAATTACATCCTTGACTTCTTGCTGGCTGTCATTCAGAAGCCACCATCAGCTATAGAGGCTTTTTGTTTCTTGCCATGTTGCCCTCTCTATAGACCCTCTCCCGCCATGGCAGCTTATTTCAGGCCAGCAGGAGAGCAGGAGCCAATCTTCTAAAGAAAACATAGTCTTATATAATGCAATGTACACGTAGGACTGTAAACTCATCAGTGCAATCACAGGAGTGGTATCCTGTCACCTTCTCCATACTCCATAGGCTAGAAGAAAGTCAGAGGTTCTGCCCACATTTATGGGAAGGGATTACCAAAAGGTATGGACATCAGCAGGTAGGACTCAGGAGTGTCAAACACAATGTGTTCAAAGTGATTATATAAATATAAAAGACATCAAAGTTTAAAAAAAAGTCACACATATATCTACCACATAAACATAATCACCGTTAATGATGCTGAATGCATTTTTTTCCAGTCTTTTTCTGTGTGCTCTCCTTGATCCCTGTCCCCTAACAAAAGCACATCATATGTATAATTGTTTGAGTATTTCTGTGTTTTCTTGTTTTATATAAATATATGTATAAAAGCATATGCATAAAAGAGACATGGTTCAGTTCAGTTGCTCAGTCATGTCCGACTCTTTGCGACCCCATGAACTGCAGCATGCCAGGCCTCCCTGTCCATCACCAACTCCCAGAGTCTACCCAAACCCATGTCCATCGAGTCGATGATGCCATCCAACCATCTCATCCTCTGTCGTGCCCTTCTCCTCCTGCCCTCAATCTTTCCCAGCATCAAGGTCTTTTCAAATGAGTCAGTTCTTCACATTAGGAATCCAAAGTATTGGAGTTTCAGCTTCAATATCAGTCCTTCCAATGAACACCCAGGACTGATCTCCTTTAGGATGGATTGGTAGGATCTCCTTGCAGTCCAAGACACTCTCAACAGTCTTCTCCAACACCACAGTTCAAAAGCATCAATTCTTTGGCACTCAGCTTTCTTTATAGTCCAACTCTCACATCCATACATGACCACTGGAAAAACCATAGCCTTGACTAGATGGATGTTTGCTGACAAAGTAATATCTCTGCTTTTTAATATGCTGTCTAGGTTGGTCATAACTTTCCTTCCAAGGAGCAAGTGTCTTTTAATTTCATGGCTGCAGTCACCATCTTCAGTGATTTTGGAGCCACAAAAAAAAAAAAAAAAATAACGTCAGCCACTGTTTCCCCATCTATTTGCCATGAAGAGATGGGATCAGATGCCATGATCTTAGTTTTCTGAATGTTGAGCTTTAAGCCAACTTTTTCACTCTCTTCTTTCCGTTTCATCAAGAGGCTCTTTGGTTCTTCTTCACTTTCTATTCTATTCACTTCACTAGACCATTCAGGTATGACCTAAATCAAATCCCTTATGACTATACAATGGAAGTGAGAAACAGATTTAAGGGACTAGATCTGAGAGACAGAGTACCTGATGAACTACGGGTGGAGGTTCATGTCATTGTACAGGAGACAGGAATCAAGACCATCCCCAAGAAAAAGAAACACAAAAAAGCAAAATGGCTGTCTGAGGAGGCCTTATAAATAGCTGTGAAAAGAAGGGAAGTGAAAAGCAGAGGAGAAAAGGAAAGATGTACCCATTTGAATGCAGAGTTCCAAAGAATAGCAAGGAGAGATAAGAAAGCTTTCCTCAGCAATCAATGCAAAGATACAGAGGAAAACAATAGAATGGAAAAGACTAGAGGTCTCTTCAAGAGAATTAGAGATACCAAGGGAACATTTCATGCAAAGATGGGCTCAATAAAGGACAGAAATGGTAGGGACCTAATAGAAGCAGAAGATATTAAGAAGAGGTGGCAAGAATACACAGAAGAACTGTACAAAAAAGATCCTCACGACCCAGATAATCACGATGGTGTCCTCACTCACCTAGAGCTAGACATCCTGGAATGTGAAGTCAAGTGGGCTTTAGGAAGCATCACTATGAACAAAGCTAGTGGAGGTGATGGAATTTCAGTCAAGCTATTTCAAATCCTGAAAGATGATGCTGTGAAAGTGCTACACTCAATATGCCAGCAAATTTGGAAAACTCAGCAGTGGCCACAGGACTGGAAAAACTGTTTTCATTCCAATCCCTAAGAAAGGCAATGCCAAAGAATGCTCAAACTACCACAACACCATTTCAGAGTTTGACCTAATTTTTTAGAAGATAGCCTTCTTTAATGATCTTCAAAATAGTGAATTTTACTATTATGTAGTAGTACAATTTTTACAATTATGTATTTATTTATAACACATTTATTAAATGTCTTAAATATAATTTTACAGTTTCCCTATAATTTGACAGCTAATTTTTGTTCCTATTATCATGTTATAAGTAACACTATGATAAACATCTTACTCCTACAAAAATAACCTTCAAAAATAACTTAAATCTTACCTTCAAGAACGGGTGGGAGGATTTCACTTTCCAATTCCAAATCCATACCACCATCTCTCTTTTAGTTCAGACAACAGATTCCTAACTGATTTTCCTGCCTTTTTTGACACCTTCCCACCATTGTGCTTCCATATTTGACTGATTCCAACCAGTTGATCATCACCTTTTAAGACACCTGAGAGTCAAGCCCTCCAGTGAGCCAGACTGATTAGAATGACTTGTTCGTAAGGCCCTCTCACTGGCACCTCAACCCTGTATTATGTTACCACATCATTTTAAAATGACGTGTTTCCTAGTCTCCTTCCTTCTAAGATTTTCATTTCCCTGAAGGCAGAGAACCTCTATTTATTTTCTTCTCTGCACTCTTAGCACTTAACGCTGTATATGAGATACAGTAATTTCTCAATAAGTGAGCTGAAGTAAGACTAAGACAATTTGGGTGTGTAAGAGAGAGGTATAATTTTTCTAAGCCATCTACATTTTACAATATATTTTTTCATCCTTGAGCACACTAACAAGGGCTAAAATTAAATCAAATACATGCAATACACTCTTGTGCAACATAAAGACCCTTTATATCAAGTGCAATTTTTTTGGCCATTCCACACAACTTGTGGGATCTTAGTTCCCTGACCAGCAATTTCATCCAGGCCCCAGCAATGAAAGATGGTCCTAACTACTAGACTGCCAGGGAACTCCCTCAAATGTAATATTTAAAAAAAAGGAACCAATATAAAAATGGCTAAGAAGTTCACAACACTTCTTTTATCAAAAAGATTGTGCAAAGATAAAGATATTATACAGGCTTACATAACCTCAAATTTACAAATGCAGAGTCATTTCTATTCACAGAATGATAGAGATAATTATTTACAAGTTTAACACAAAACAACTCATTACAGAAATGGGAAGTGGTAAAAGAATGTTTATTAAATGTTTATTATGTAGTATGTATAAAGATGTGCTTTATGACAAATCCATTATTTTAATAGTCACAAAATCTCTGTGAAAATTATTGCTAAATCCATTTTATATCTGAAATAACTTGGCTAGGACAGCTAGTGAGTGACAGAGTGACTCTTAAAACTCAGGAAGGTCCAGTTTCAAAGCCATAATCCTGCCACTTCCTCACACTGTGAGAACACCTAGGAAATGCCCTAGTTTTCAGTTCATTATCAAAAATACTGCTCCACGGAATATCAGGGGGAAAAGTAGTAATGCCTAACAGCAGGCTCGAGGTTGAGGCTGCACATCTATTGGAAACTGAGATTATTTGCATTGTGCTGTTTCATTTAGTTCCCTGCCAAGTGTCATGCCAGAGCCCTGATACAACAGAGGTTTGTGCCTGGAGCCATTCATTCCCTGTCTGGCAGAACACACTGGCTGGCATACTTTCCTTGGATATTCTAAAGTCACACTAGTCTCTGAATAGAGGCTGAAAATGACTAAGAGGAAAAGCTTATGAAAAGAGGAAAAAAAAATCTAAGTGTATTTCAATTTTAAAATCTCAGAAAATTATCCAGATATGCAGATGAATAGTTTATTCTTTCATGGAAGGGTAACATGTGGAACACATAACATAATTTAGAGCCAAATTTAAAATATAAATGTGTATATAAGCATATTTTAAAAAAAGAACTATGCATGAAATAGAACAGACATCAATTATTATTCATGATGGCATATATAGCCACAATTTTTCTTATAACCACAAAACAACATCCAACTTTTCTTTCAATATAAAGTTACTTTATCATGCAGAAAAATAAAAAGAACTGCCTTTCCAAATTCTGTGTGGGGTTGGAAGGACCCCAAAGAGAATAAATGATCTAGAGAAGATTTAGAGAAATTATAATCAGACATTTGTGAATCCATTTGATATTTAAATATCTCTAAATGAACAGCATCAAACCTTCTATCAATACTTTAATCACTTAAGTTCCTCATGTGTTAGATCAAGCTCATCTTTTTCATCCTACTTTCTCCATAGTGAAGAACTGGGTTTAATTGCTCCTATCTGTGAGTTTCAGTTTACTTTAAATGGTCTTCACCCTGTCTGCTCTGTCCCTGAGGATCTCAGTCTCTACGGTCTTAACTCAGATTTCCCACCAAGTACTTTTAATTCATGGTATACATTTTCTTTTCAGCTCCCTCGTAGGATTCAAGATTACTACACTTTTTGATCTTTGCAATGTTCTTTGCTCCATTTTTTAAAAAATAACAAAATTCAATTTTGAAATCATAGGCATCCTTTATCAGCCTTGTACTGACCCCCTTATCTTTCGTGTACCATATTAACATCTTATTTAGCTATATGTGTACTTATTTTCCTGCTTGCTCCCTATTTTCATGCTGATTTGTAGTTTTTAACTGATTCAACATTTGATTTGCCAAAACTAGACATGTAGGTAGTTTTTGACAGGCAATTTAACTGACCTATATCCTATTTCAATAATTTACTCATTAGCATCATTAATGACTATGTTAAATATCTTCCATCAGCCTTAGAATAGTTCCACTGCTTTGTTAACAGCCATATTAGCAACAATAGTTCTTTGAATATAGGTTGTGTGGATTAAGGCATCCTGTGGCAAGGCAATACTATGCATTTAACAATTCAACTTTTTAATTCTGTTACTTTATCACTAGAGTCATATTTTGCCAGATCAAAGAGTATATATATCATATACATAAATGCATATTACAATTCCACACAGCTAAGCCTGAGACAATAATGCAATTATTATCATAACACTTGTATACATTACTCATGAAGAAAGTTTGAAATATATTTTAAATGTGCATACCTTTGACCAAGGCACATCCTGCTGTGGTCTCAGGACAGGAACCTGTTGTGAAAAACACATATGCATACTTATTAATATACTTAGTATTAAAAACAAATTGAGAAATACCAACATATAAAACAGAAACATGCTTTAAAACTCAAACATTGCTAAAATGGGAATCTACCCATTAACTTCAAAAAATGGTCTTTTTGTCTTTTATAGATGAAGTTCATTAAGAAAAAATGGCTATAAATACTCTGATATAACTCAATCTGAATCTCCAAATGAACTCTATTCCTTTATATCTTAAAATAAATGTTTTTCCCAGAAAGAAGTAAACCCTGATACATAAATTTTAGGCAAAAATTGAGACATTACTTTTCAAATATACTAAATGAATTATTATATTCAAAACAGGAAAATTAAGAGACAAGTTTCATATGTTTTATGATAACAAAAGTCTTAGAATATTTGTTGATAAAAAATGGCATCAGAGCATCAATTAAAGTTAACAAAGAATCATTTTCACAGTAATAATGTTTCAAACTTTCACGCAGTGAAACTAAAATGTGTGCATATAATAGATTTAAATACATTCAAATCAACTTGAGTACTTTAGAAATCAAAAGAGGAAACAGAATCACATATTGCTGCACTAAAGTCCAATATTTTCATCACTTCTATTTCATTATTCAATTAGATGCAGTGACACGCTTCCAAATATGTTCAAAGAACCATCCACTCACATAAATGTACAGATGTAAGTCTAAGAACTTTTTTTTTGTGTGCAGGGAATGAGGCATTTTAAGTGGTATTTAATAGCTATAATTCTAGGTTCTGTGTTTTGCTTATGCTCTGGCATGACTAGAGGAACAGAAAATCTCAGTAAATGACAGGGAGGCACTTAAAGTTTTCCACTAGTCAAGCAAGAATCCACTGCCTAACATCCATGGGAGCAGAATTATAGGGTGAAGAGAAAGTACAAAACTCTAGATAGTCAGCATTACAGCCAGGATAATGAATTTACCACAGAAAAGCATAGTGTCAACAGTCAGGGCTGAATTCACAAAAAACACAATCTTCATATCCTAAAATATCTATTTCTCTGGCCAGATAGGAATAATTGGGGTTTTAAAGATAGGATTAAGGGTACTTGTTTTGATTTTTCTGAGAGGAACATATACTCCTTTAAGTGGAAATAAGTTGCAAGAGGAAAGGAAGGAGACATATCTCAAAATAGTGGTTTAATTGAACTTAGCATAGGTTAGAATTAAGAGGGGAAAAAAGACTTCAGATGAGAAAATGGGGGAAAAGGGAAGAATAAAACGACAAGAATAAAACACCTATAGACTCAATAAGAAAAAATTTAAATATCAAACCTGATAGACAATATATTTGGAAAGCTATGTTTCAATCGGTTGTTATTTTTTATATATCATGATGATAATGAAGTATTTTCCCTCATAGCTCAGTTGGTAAAGAATCTACCTCCAATGCAGGAGACCTGGGTTTGATCCCTGGGTTGGGAAGATCCCCTGGAGGAGGGCATGGTAACCCATTCCAGTATTCTTGCCTGGAGAATCTCATGGACAGAGGAGCCTGGCAGGCTACAGTCCATGGGGTCACAAGAGTCGGACACAACTTAGCAACTAAACCACTACCATGGTAATGAAGGGGAGGTGGTGACCCATCATTTCATTGACATTGCTTAATTGTATTTTTGTGTGTGGTTTTTTTTTGTACTTTTACAATTTTGTGTTGGTTTCTGCAGTACAACAACTTGAATCAGTCATAACTATACATATATCCTATCCCTCCTGAGATGCAGATGGAGAGAACAGACTTGTAGACACAGTGGGGGAGGGAGTGAATGGGACAAAGGGAGAAGGTAGCATCAACATACACACTATTGTGTGTGAGTGGATAGTGGTGAGAAGTTGCTGGATAACACTGGGAGCCTGGTCTGGTGTTCTGTGATGACCTAGAAGGGTAAGGTGGGACGTGGGGGTGGGGAAGGCCCAAGAGGAAGGGGACGTATGTACATTTAATTGTTTTAACACAGGCATTTTCTACCAGGTGTAATTTCTTCCTTCTACTCTTATGGCCAGGGGCATTTACCAAACCGTGAAGACATTTTTGGTGTCCTAACTGAGGAGGCAGGCGGCGGCGGGTGGGGGGGGGGGTGTCAGGTGGTGAGCTATAGGCATAACTAGTGGGTAGAGGCCAGGGATGCTGCTAAACATCCTACAATTCACATGACAAGCTTTCATAATAAAGTTTTTTCAGCTTAAAATATCAATCATGTTCTTAGGTTGAGACACCCTGTCTGAATTAACAGGGGATATGGGAGCCTCCTGCTACATCAACTCTTCAAAAACCCTTCCAAATGATGAGATTATATCATTTATGTAGAGTGAGTCTTCAGCAAAAAGAGTACTAACCCTAGTCAACAGTCCTACTTAAATACTGTACACCTAGTACTTAATGAAGCCATGCATTGAATTCAGGTTGATCAGATAATAGCCACAAAATTTTGTGTCAATCTGAACCCTATAGGGAACTATATCCTCATTCCTTTTCTCAAATGTTTTTTAAGGTTATAAAATATTTTAGTGGATTATCATTTTTGTTAGTCTTACTTTCAAAGAACACTAAAGTCAAGGTCATATATTATGATGCTTGAAATAATTCAGTTTAAGAGATAAGATATTTGTATAATTTTATAAATCTAATAATACATCAAATATTAATTCAATAGTTAACAATCAAAATAAAAGGTTTTTGAATATTACTGTTCTATTTTTTAATTTACATAAAATAACAACTAAATTTCATTAAGCAAATCTAAGATATATGGCTATTGAATACTTTCATAAAAAACAATATGTGTATGTAGTGACTTTGACTAAAACTAAACTTTGAAAACAGTTGTTACTATTTAAGATAAACTAAAGTATAACTCTGCACCATCCTCATTTTGTTTGAGAGTTTCTTTATTCCGTTGCTAAGGGTATTTAGCCTGTAAACTAGTGTTTCCTTGATATTGACTTAGTGATATTTACAAACTATAAAACATACCATGTTTTAATTTGTTGACTGCCTTCAAGGAACTTCTCTGCAAAAGCCAAAAATCTCAGGAGGAAATTCCCTAAAACCATTCATTAATTACAGATGAATTTGTACAGACAGCTAAAAGTGATGCACTGGGGAAAGAAAGAGGAATGTTTTTATTTTTGTAATTCAGAAGAGAAGTCTTTATTTAGAGACAGCTTAGAAATGGTCAAATATGCATAGCAGTGCCATGCCACAGGACCTATATGTCCTTACTATGTTTTGAGCCCAAGAAGTGTTCTTATCAAAGTATATCGAAGCCAACAGTTACTTCACCAGAGCAGAAACACTGTTTTACTCCAAAATAAATGAACAACACAGTGATTTATGCCCTTTATACAAAAAATGAGTGCTTTAGAGACTTTGTTATTACACCCACCTTTACTAATGATTAGTATCCAATAAATTTGACTATTCAATTATATTTCAGTAATTTTCAGATACAAAGTATTTTATACTACTTCTTATCCCTGTCTTTTTCTTTAGTCATAGAAAGTAAATAGTTGTTAATGTATGTATGAGTCAGTGTAGGTATTTAAAAGCTACGTTTAATTTTTCCATGTTTTATTCATACTGTGATGTGTGGAATAACTTTATGTCATTTATGGTTACAACTGGATGTATTCATTTCCATGTTACATACAACAGGTTTGTAAGCATAAGCCATAGAGCTTATCATGGAAGATGTTCTCCAGACTATATCATTTTTCACTGTCAAATTTGTCAGAATATCATAAGGATAGGGGCAGAGTTACTCCACACTACCTTATTTAAATGTTAGTTCCTTAAAAACGACAATGTTTCAACCTATCTCAGAGAAAATTTTCACTCCATTTTCATTTCCCTACTGATGTATGACCCAATTTCAGGAGCAAGTTCAATAGATATGCTCTCTTATGCCAGACCTAGAAAACTAACAGAACTGGTAATTTCTAAATTAGATTGCAGCTGTATCAAATGTGTAACGGAGGTAGATGTTATCTTAGACGTTCTTCCGTTTTTCCTATTAATACTTATCTTTCTCTATAATGGGCTTATTGCATTATCAATGTTCTCCTCATGTTCCCAGGTTTCAAGGGCTTATCTATCAGTAGACACAGCTGCTCTTTCTTGCCTTCTCAAATGTACTCTCAAAGTGATTCTCTCTTGACCTAAAGAAAGAATCTAACACAAATATTCTAATTACTGAAAATAGGTTGGCCTCTATCTATCTTCGAGGGTATTTGTTTGCAAAAAGTAAATAATACTGCTTTTATAGAGCAGCCTTGTGTGGTATTTCATTTTGTTTTGATAGTAATGAACAAGTGTGGTAAAATTGCCATCTTCTCTCATTGACAGTGGTAGTATAAATTGGAAAGCAATTTTCCAGCATGCATCAAAGACTACAAAATATGTGCCCCCTTTCACCCAGTTATTTCACTTCTGGGACTCTCTCAAAAGGACATATCAACAGATGATGACAAGCATTTATGTATTCTGATAATCCACTTCACTACTATTTATACTAGCTCCTCTCCCTGCAAAATGGTAATGCTTTAAATATCTCCTAATAGAGAAACTGAATTACTCTCATGGGTGAGGAAATATTGTACTTTAATTTGCAACCATACTCAAAAAATTTTAACAGCATGGGAATATAAAGTGAGCTTCACAATTTTAGGTGAACATCAGGATACAATAGAGTTCAGTTATATAAAACTAAATCCACAATTTCAGGAATTCCCTTTAGTCTTGCTCCCCTTAAAACAAAGAGCTTCCTTTTATAAATTAATAAAAACTCAATTCCAACAAGTAGACGTAAGCTTTTCAGCAGAATCCTCCACTACCTTGGAAGGAATAGGGAGAAAGAGATTTTGCACAGTTACAATCTGTGACTACAAACTGGCAACTGCTTCACTCTTCAAATGACCTGTCTCTATCTTGTTTCACCCAAAATAATTGGCAAAGATGACATCCAATTGCAACTTTCCTTTCTCATTTGGATGATCAAGATGAGATCTTTTTTTCTTCCCTAAATGAGGTATCACAAAGCATCCCATGGCATAAGCCATGAAGACTAAAGAATATTCCATACTTTGACCTATACTCTTTGTCATGAGGTACATGCATTGTTTTATTGAAATGGAACTGTCTAAACCTTGCTGTACCATGATCATCAAATGAAAGTTTAGCAAATCTATTATATTTTCAGAAATAAAACATTGTTTTTATTATTTTGTAACCTATGCTCTTGGGCAAATCATTGGTCCTCACTAGGGATGATGGTTGTCTGAATAATCTCATAGTGAACATTATCAAGTATAACAGCCCACTATAATCATCCACCTGAATAAATATATATACCTATAAAGTGATCTTCTCTATATGAACAACCAGTTCTATTTATCAGACACTGAAATTTTTAGTCTGAGAGAGCCAGTAGCAATGTGGTTACCAAATTATATGTATCAATGTGATTTAGGCACCAACAGAAGCCTCAAGCTGGTTATTTAAAAAAAAAAAAAGATTCTATGTAAATGCTAAGCACTACAGTAGGTTACACTCCATAATTTTGTTGTTGTTGTTTGAATTTTGTGAACATCCTGCAAATCTGGTAACTCTTAAGAAGGGTTGCTTATAATACTCTCTCCCCATCATATTCATGATTGCACTTCATGAATGTCCAAATTTCAAAAAAATCAGAACCTACAACAGAAAACAAAACAATGGATTTAATGTGTAGCAACAATAGCACTGCCCTTATGCTGGGTTTGCACATCATTATTCAGAATGTAGTAGTAGCACCTTTCAAGGAGGCAGGATGGGGGGAGCAGGTCCCTCATTATTTCTGAGAGCAGGACTTGAGTACCAGTTTCAAGATTTGAATGTTCCATTATCATCAGTCAATAACTGGCGTTTATAGATCTGACACCCCACTGGATCATCAACTAATCACATTAATAATCAGATCTCATTTTCCTTTGTCTTTTTAATTTTAACCACAGAGAGTTTTGTCCATGAAGGTCACTTATTTTATGGTACTGCTAACACAGACATATCATCATTAGTACTTTAGTTAAAATATTTCTATGAAGCTGAAGGGCTGGCTCCTTGTGAATTTTAATCTGTGTTTTTTCAGAAAGAAGAAATCAAGTTCCTAAGTTGTAGCTCTGTCAGAAATTCTGTGTCTTTGGGCAAGTCATTTAAACTGTCTGACCTCATTTTCTGCATTGTAGAATGAAATAATTAGAACTTCAATCTTAGGATTCACTCAGTCTTGAGTAGTTGTAGTTGTACCCCTAAACTTTTTTTGGGAAAGACAAGTGGAGTTTCATACAATGCCCAGAAGCCAGAATCTTCTAAGTAATCTGTTTTTAATTCTTCACTTATGCAGTCTTTTGTTTTGTAATAGGCATATTATCCCAAGAATGAATTCAGTTTGTGTCCTTCTTCCACTAATGTCTTAAAAGAGCTTTTCATCACCTAAGACAATATATAAACTCAGTTTTGGCATTTTATGAAAAAATAGTTCCTTTCTTGCTTATCTCCCACAATTCACTTATGTGACCCTTCTGCTCCTGAAAAAAATCAATAAATAAAAACACTTGCTGTTCCCTGAATATGCTATTTTCTTTCACTTCTGTGTCTTTCATATTTGTTTCTTGTTTTCTGAATAATATTTTCCTGTTTTCTCTTCTGGCTAAGTTCCTACTCAGGCTGAGTCCTTCATAGGTCATCTCATACCATGCCCCTTTCCATCCTTTTTTTGAGTTTATTTATATGATCCTAAAATGTATATTTCTGAGATGCCTTGCAATTCTGTATCATAACCCTGTACTCCAAGTTTTTCTTTAAAGGTGAGTCTCTTCCAAATATGTCTCAGTTTCTAAACAGGAGGGACTTTGCTGTTGGAATTCTCTTATTTAGCACCTAGCATGATGTCTGGCACATAATAGACACTAAGAAAACATTTACTGAATGAATGGATTAAAAATTAACCATGTTTCATAGAATAATTTATTACTTGCTCTTTTTTAATGTGTAAAAAAAATACCCCAAACAGTCTAATCCTTTTATTTTATAGAAAAGAACATACTAGTTTAAGAACTAATCAGCCATTACATGTTAGAATAGAGATGGTGACTTTCACTGGACTTTCCCTTATATTTAAAATTGTTTTTTTGAAAATGTTAAGTTGGAAACAAAAAAGAAAGATCAATATAGTTTGGTAAAGCACCATTATCCTCTTTCCAACAGCTGTTCACTTCCACTTCACAGCACATCAGACAGCAGACCTTACCTGTAAACTAGATAATAGCCCGCTAATTTTATGCACACATTTTCCAAATAGTCAGTATATACTTCCTCACATCTTCTTGGTTGAAAGGCATAAATTCAGAGAATCAATTGTCTAGTCATCCTCTAAAAATACTTTTTAATTTAAGCATCTACGTGAGGATATTCTGGGCAACACTGAAAAGTAGTTTTATAAACATGTACCTTGTCATATAAAAATTCACATCTTAAAACAGATAGGATATCATGTCTAACCTGTATTATGTATACTAAGAGTACTGGAACTTATGGTAAGAAAAGTAGATACAGCCTTATCTCTGGGTTTCAGATTTTATTCTATAAAATCAGATGACAAAAAAAATTTTTTTAATGAAATTTAGAATTCTTATTTGAGCAGAGAAAAAAAAAGCCCTGAGTATCTGTTTCCACTTTCACCTAACATATCTCTGAAACACATATAAATAAACATGTATGTGTCCAATCACACAGGTAAAGGAACTGTTGTCAAAAATTAAATATACCTCTTAAATATGTAATTTTAGAAACATCAATATTTTACACTGATTTCAAAGAAAGATCTTACTGTTCTTTATAAAGTATGTTATAATAAGTGAAAAGCAAAAATTGCAAGTGTCTACAAAGAGAATTAGTGTAACATTCAATTCAGTTCAGTTGCTGAGTCGTGTCTGACTGTCACCCCATTGACTGCAGCACACCAGGCCTCCCTGTCCATCACCAACTCCCGGAGTTTACCCAAACTCATGTCCACTGAGTTGGTGATACAATCCAACCATCTCATCCTCTGTCTTCCAGTCTTCTCCCACCTTCAATCTTTCCCAGCATCAGGGTCTTTTCAAAAGAGTGAGCTCTTAGCATCAGGTGGCCAAAGTATTTGAGTTTCAGCTTCAACATCAGTCCTTCCAATGAACACCCAGGACTGATCTCCTTTAGGGTAGACTGGTTGGATCTCCTTGCAGTCCAAGGGACTCTCAACAGTCTTCAACACCACAGTTAAAAAGCATCTATCCTTCAGTGTTCAGCTTTCTTTATAGTCCAACTCTCACATCCATACGTGACTACTAGAAAAACCATAGCATTGACTAGATGAACTTTTGTTGGCCAAGTAATGTCTCTGCTTTTTAATATACTGTCTAAGCTGGTCATAACATATCTTCCAAGGAGCAGTGTCTTTTAATCTCATGGCTGTAACAACCATCTGCAGTGATTTTGGAGCCCAGAAAAATAAAGTCAGCCACTGTTTCCACTGTTTCCCCATCTATTTGCCATGAAGTGATGGGACCGGATGCTGTGATCTTAGGTTTCTGAATGTTGAGCCTTAAGCCATCTTTTTCACTCTCCTCTTTCACTTTCATCAAGAGGCCTTTAGTTCTTCTTCACTTTCTGCCATAAGGGTGGTGTCATCTGCATATCTGAGGTTATTGATATTTCTCCCAGCAATCTTGATTCCAGCTGTGCTTCATCCAGCCCAGCATTTCTCATGATGTACTCTGCATATGTTAAATAAGTAGGGTGACAATATACAGCCTTGACGTACTCCTTTTCCTATTTGGAACCAGTCTGTTGTTCCATGTCCAGTTCTAACTGTTGTTTCCTGACCCGCATACAGGTTTCTCAAGAGGCAGGTCATGTGGTCTGGTATTCCCATCTGTTTCAGAATTTTTCACAGTTTATTGTGATCCACACCATCAAAGGCTTTGGCATAGTCAATAAAGCAGAAATAGATGTTTTCCTGGAACTCTCTTGCTTTTTTGATGATCCAGCGGATGTTGGCAATTTGATCTCTGGTTCCTCTGCCTTTTCTAAAACCAGTTTGAACATCTGGAAGTTCACGGTTCATGTATTGTGGAAGCCTGGCTTGGAGAATTTTGAGTATTACTTTACTAGTGTGTGATATGAGTGCAGTTGTTTGGTAGTTTGAGCATTCTTTGGCATTGTCTTTCTTAGGGATAACACACTTTTCAACAGAATTAGCCCAAAGGAATTTGCTTGTGAACCACTGTATAAAATACTCTCTGAATATAAGAAGTGAGAAAGCCTGAATACAGAGGATACTCCAAGGGGAGGAATAAGGTCTGACTGTCATTCTCTAATTAATACCAATGGTGAGACCAGAGAAAGAAAACTAAATGGGATCACTCTAAACAATGATACATAGTTGCCTAATTGAAGTGATACCTGTGAGATCTTTTGAAGAGCTACAGGGAGATATGTAACATGTCAAGTAACAGAACAAGTGTAACTCACCAAATACTGCCTATAACCAAGAGATTCTCAACAAATATTAGTTTCCTTTCCCCAAACTAGGCTAAAATTTTTGATATTGAAGTTTATCCTTAATGAGCTTTCAGAACTTCTCAAAAGGGCCTTTCTCTCAGTCCAAAAGGCTTTTACATCCTTCTTTTTCCTAAAAATATTATTTCTGGTCTCTATCATCTATTTGCTAACTTTTATTTTTTGCAAAATCTCAATTTAGCTCATCTTTCTCCAGAAATAAACCTTGGGGTGTGAGTGTATATATTCATATATATGTGTATGAATGTGTGCAAATGAACATGGTTTTTCTCAGTAAACACATGCTAAACATCATAAGATATATTCTCTATTGCCATATGGATAGATATAGGTAAACCATTACAATGTATTTTGATACCATTTTATTAAGGTTATAATTGAAAAGCAGATAAAATTAATATTTTTCTGAAAATCCACAACTCCTTCAGCCCCACTGAATTAAGGAACACACTTGTCTTACTGAAAACAAAGACCTTTCAAAATTGAAGTAAGTTACCATCTTTCTAAATTCCATATATATGTGTTAGTATGCTGTAATGTTCTTTATCTTTCTGGCTTACTTCACTCTGTATAATGGGCTCCAGTTTCATCCATCTCATTAGAACTGGTTCAAATGAATTCTTTTTAACGGCTGAGTAATATTCCATGGTGTATATGTACCACAGCTTCCTTATCTGGGAAGACCCAGAGGAATCGGGTGGAGAGGGAGGTGGGAGGGGGGATCGGGATGGGGAATACGTGTAAATCTATTGCTGATTCATGTCAATGTATGACAAAACCCACTGAAAAAATAAATAAATAAATAAATAAAATAAAAAAAATAAAACGCTGTGATGATTAAAAAAAAAAATTGAAGTAAGTTACTAATTTATTAATTGAGGGAAATTTAAAGTATCTTTTCAAAAACTCATTTGACAGAACATGATGCCTAGGCTGAGAAGTCACAAAATTTATCTGGCCTTACACAGGTAATTTTGGCAGACCTAAAACTGGACCCTTAAACACTGAACTTTCTGTGCAGTATATGCTGTTTTGTCGGAAGAACTTCTACAATGAGCTTAAGTAGCTGTGAGTTATTCTCATGGAAAATAAAATGAGGTCAGTCAACAGAGGCTGACACAGTAGTTTTACCTGCTTAACTGTACTAGTCTATCAATCCCTCAAACCTGTTATAAAACTCCATTGTTTAACAGTTAATTCTCAATTTGAAGTCCAAATACTATATTTGAATACTCAGGAAATCCTCAAAATGAAATGAAATTTTATTATTTTGTGGTTGTTATAGCTTTTCATAGAATTTGTCTAGTTTAATGTAATACTAGTACCTGTTAACTGATTTATTTTAAGGTATAAGCAGACAAGCCCCAAATATAACTAATGTAATTTAAATACATTATGGTAAATAACCAAATTACTATGGAATTTGCTATTCTCTCTTTATATTTAATCATTTTATCTAAATGCTTCCCAGATTACCAGGGATGGTTTCTATTTTTAAAAATTAAAAAATAAAAACATGTATATTAAAAGCTTTCTCCCATGCAATGTTAAGTATTAGCTGTTTTAAAAGTACAGTTGCTTTAGATCCTGTGTATTATATTCTCAAATGATATTTTCTTGCTCATTATTGGAGATATGCATTTCATATATCTTTAGTAAGTGAATTGTACAGTGCAATGAGAAAAATTAATTTTCAATTTCTCTCTTGCATGAAATATCTGAGCTAATAATTTGACCTAGAAGTAGAATCTTTTTTTCTTTTCATTAGACTTCCCCTTCAAGAAAAGCTTTGTTCGCCTACTGAGTCATGACAAGTAATCCCTTACATGCTAGGGTACACTGTTCTTCCTGATGAACTAACAAATTAAAATGTAATGTGAAATGATGACACTGGGAATACTGAGAAATAGCCATTGATATGGGAAGGAATCCATGATTAAATCATGATATGTATTTTAATTATAATTGCATCAAACTGATAACAGAATAAAATACAATTTGAAAGAAGCCAAAGACACCATAATGGGCATAAGAAAAATATCCCATAGCTTTTGCTGTTTCCCATCCCTTCTGCTGTGGGGGCCTCCTATTACCCTCCACCTCTCCAAAGTCTTGTTTCAATATATCTTGTCAAGAACTATGAAGAAATAAAATGGCTTTCATCACCTCATTTCAAGCTAAGGTAATTATTGGTCTGGAGTTTTGATTATTTTTTTCCTGTTTTTTTTTTTTCTCCTTAAACTTGGTTCGCTCAAGAATAAAATGAACCACAGCACTTATCAGCTCAGTGCATACACAAGGGATACTGAAGGCAACTGACTGAAAGTGAAGCCAGAAGTTAGCTGCAAA